>NC_135234.1:517531051-517844551 GCF_051348905.1 Ranitomeya variabilis
ATGATGAATGACGTTTCGCCTTAATATGTTGTTGCACTGGAAACAGTGAAGACGGGAAAATACCGCATTTGGGTGTGGCAAGAAATTTGTTTATATGTTTTTCTTTGAGACTTACGTAACACTTTCTTCCAGATGAGACAATAACTCACCTGCCCACGCTCCTAGACTCCATGGCGCTGTGCCCACCACAGTATAGTCAGACCAATTTAACTCTACCAGTAGTTGACACCATTACTGTTCTATCAATTCAACAACTCCCACAAAATTGTGTCCCTTATTTATTTTCAGGCATAACTGACCTTTGTCAAATTTCAGATGCAGATTGCAGCCCCAGAATATACACAATATCAACAGCAGATTTTCCTAGGGTGAACCCATACTTGGTGAATTTATCCTGGGGCTTTCATAGATATTATATGACATGATATCATCAAAACAGAAAACATGTTAAAGATCAAGAATATATCATAAGGACCTTACATGGTATCACAAGGACACTCCCACACTAGGATGAAAACAACATGGAGTATAGAGGCCATAGTATAATTCAAAAGAATATATTAAACATACAAAGGCATATATAAAGATAAAAGGACATGTATCAATGCAAAGTCATTATTGGAGCAAAGGTTGTGTAGAAAAGCGTGAATATCACATGTAGTAAAGGGGCGGGAAGAGCAGCAGCAGATAGTATATATCAATAGAACGTGCTAGTGCTTCAATGCCTTACATATAAGAATGTATGAGGATGCAAAAGGCTTAATAGCATATCTACAGTATTCTTATAATAGATCCATTATAGCGGTAAATCTAAAGGATATATCCTAATAATCATAACAATTGCGGCCCTGAATATAGTTATGAAAGGCTATTACCCATTGGTCCCCAAATGTGACAACATGTCAATAGCCCCAACACTCGTTTCGCATTGGCTTCCTTAGGGGACCATAGATGGAAGTGTGTCCCAGCTATCCTTCATAATCCCCATCTCAGGTGTGCAATATATTGATCTTACATGCGGCATATGGGTCATATTGTTCGTGCCGGAAGTTGCATCACATCTGGCTTTCCATGATGATGCGGGTAACAGGGAACTCCCCAATGATGTCATTGACCCATGCGCGTCATTATCAGGCGTCGCCAGCGATGTTCTGGTGTGCAGGACATCGGAGACATGTGCACAGATTATTTCCTGTCCAGAGATACAGGAAGCATCTATCCGATAACATAGGTACCATATTAGATATGGGCGCAAGAAAGGGCAAGTATTTAACATTGAGCACATAGTCCACAAAAGGATGACATTTATAAAGATTTGATATGATCTAGAATCATGACTAATCGCTATAGCAGTGTGCACAATGCAAAGTAAGTAAAGTGACAAAAATAGGAAAGGAGACAACAAATCCCACAAATCCGCCCTTTTCTCACCATGGAAACAACAAAAACCCTGACTGTCACCCTGATCCACTCCCGCCTTGGCTACTGTAACGCTCTATTAATTGGCCTCCCCGTTACTCGACTTTCCCCTCTCCAGTCTATCCTCAATGCAGCAGCCAGGGTCATCTGCCTGGCTAATCGGTATTCAGATGCAGCCGCTCTTTGCCACTGGCTTTCCATTCATTATAGGATCCAATTCAAAGTACTTGTTCTCACCCACAAAGCTCTCCACAGTGCGGCACCCCCTTACATCTCCTCCCTTATTTCTGTCTATGGGCCTAACCGACTGCTGTGCTCTGCAAATGACTTTCGACTAACCTCTGCACTAATCTGTACCTCACACTCCCGTCTCCAAGGCCTCTCTTGTGCTGCGCCAATCCTCTGGAATGCTGTACCCCAAGAAATTAGGACCATTCACAATTTGCATAGTTTTAGGTGCTCCCTCAAAACATATTTGTTCAGAGCGGCCTATCGCGTTCCCTGATCAGTCATTTTATGTTTGTGTGTGTGTGTAGCCCATTCACTATCTCCATCTACCCCCCACCCCCTGAAGATGGCTGGACCATCATTGTAAATACATCATTGTAAATACACACCTGTACTTTGCATCTCCCTCACCTCATTGTAGATTGTAAGCTCTCACGAGCAGGGTCGTCTTATTTTGCTGTAATTATTGTATTGTTAACATTGTTACTGGTGACTGTTGCCTTTGAAACTGTTAAACTGTAAAGCGCTGCGGAATATGTTGGCGCTATATAAATAAAGATTATTATTATTATCCCACAGTGTTATTTAAACTGACAGTGCATAAAATAAGGAAAATAAATAAAACAGAAACACAAAAATCCTACATTTCATAGATTATATAGTCCCCATATAAGAATAATGAAGTTAATATATATATAAAGGAATCAAGAAATGTGCAACTAAAGAAAAACAACTGTATATACAGTGAAGGAAATAATTTTGTGATCTCTTGCTGATTTTGTAAGTTTGCCCACTGACAAAGACATGAACAGTCTATAATTTTAAGGATAGGTTAATTTTAACATTGAGAGACAGAATATCAAAAATAAAATCCAGAAAATCACATTGTATAAATTTATTTGCATTTTGCAGTGAGGAATAAGTATTTGATCGCCTACCAACCATTAACCTCTTCCCGACATCGGACGTACTATACCGTCCGATGTCGGGTCCCCTGCTTTGATGTGCGCTCCGGCGGTGAGCGCACATCAAAGTCGCGACATGTCAGCTGTTTTTTACAGCTGACATGTGCGCGCAATAGCGGCGGGTGAAATCGCGATCACCCGCCGCTATTAACTAGTTAAATGCCGCTGTCAAACGCAGACAGCGGCATTTAACTACCGCATCCGGCCGGGCGGCCGGAAATGAGCGCATCGCCGACCCCCGTCACATGATCGGGGGTCGGCGATGAGTCAGGAAGGTAACCATAGAGGTCCTTGAGACCTCTATGGTTACTGATCGCCGGTGGTTGTGAGCGCCCCCCTGTGGTCGGCGCTCACAGCACACCTGCATTTTAGCTACATAACAGCGATCTGATGATCGCTGTTATGTAGCAGAGGCGATCGTGCTGTGCCTGCTTCTAGCCTCCCATGGAGGCTATTGAAGCATGGCAAAAGTTAAAAAAAAAAGTTAAAAAAAATGTGAAAAAAATAAAAAAAATATAAAAGTTTAAATCACCCCCCTTTCGCCCCAATCAAAATAAATCAATAAAAAAATCAAATCTACACATATTTGGTATCGCCGCGTTCAGAATCGCCCGATCTATCAATAAAAAAAGCATTAACCTGATCGCTAAACGGCGTAACGAGAAAAAAAATCGAAATGCCAGAATTACGTTTTTTTTGTCGCCGCGACATTGCATTAAAATGCAATAACGGACAATCAAAAGAACGTATCTGCACCGAAATGCTATTATTAAAAACGCCAGCTCGGCACGCAAAAAATAAGCCCTCACCCGACCCCAGATCACGAAAAATGGAGACACTACGGGTATCGGAAAATGGCGCAATTTTATTTATTTATTTTTTTTGCAAAGTTTGGAATTTTTTTTCACCACTTAGGTAAAACATAACCTAGACATGTGAGGTGTCTATGAACTCGCACTGACCTGGAGAATCATAATGGCAGGTAAGTTTTATCATTTAGTGAACCTAGCAAAAAAAACAAACAAAAAACAAGTGTGGGATTGCACTTTTTTTGCAATTTCACCGCACTTGGAATTTTTTTCCCGTTTTTTAGTACACGCCATGGTAAAACCAATGGCGTCATTCAAAAGTACAACTCGTCCCGCAAAAAATAAGCCCTCACATGGCCAAATTGACGGAAAAATAAAAAAGTTATGGCTCTGGGAAGGAGGGGAGTGAAAAACGAAAATGGAAAAACGAAAAATCCCACGGTCATGAAGGGGTTAAGATTTCCCCTACAGACAGGGCCGGCTCCAGGTCTTTGAGGGCCCCGGGCGAAAGAGTCTCAGTGGGCCCCCCTCTTTAACACATACCACGATTCATGATGCACAGATACAGCAGAGAAATATAGCACAGCCCATGTAGCGTATAGCGCAGCCCACGTAGTATATAACAGCCACGTAGTATATAGCACAGCCCACGTAGTACTGTGTATAGCACAGTCATGTAGTATATTGCCCAGCCACGTAGTATATTGCCCAGTGACGTAGTATATTGCCCAGCCGCGTAGTATATAGCACAGCCACGTAGTATATAGCACAGCCACGTAGTATATAGCACAGACGCGTAGTATATAGCACAGACGCGTAGTATATAGCACAGACGCGTAGTATATAGCACAGACGCGTAGTATATAGCACAGACGCGTAGTATATAGCACAGACGTGTAGTATATAGCACAGACGCGTAGTATATAGCACAGACGCGTAGTATATAGCACAGACGCATAATATATAGCAGATGCATAGTATATTGCCGAGCCATGTAATATATTGCACAGCCACGTAGTATATTGCACAGCCACATAATATATTGCACAGCCACGTAATATATTGCCCAGCCACGTAGTATATAGCACAGCCACGCAGAATATAACACACAGCCCACACAGACGCAGTATATAGCACAGCCCACGCAGTATGTAGCACAGACTGCCAGATCCATCATTACAAACAGGCAGGTCAAGCCGCACAGATGAGGCATCTAGTCATGGCCGCCCACCTCTTTGCAGTTGCATGGCCAGTGCTATGATAATAGCGCCCCCTCTGACATCAGGGTCACAGCAATGCTGGAACTTGGATCTCCCCTGGAGATGATTCAGCTCCTGCAAACCCCCTGGGAGGAGAGATTTAGGGATAGGTGCACACGTCCGGATTTCTTGCAGAAATTTCCTGAAGAAAACCGGAAATTTTCTGCAAGAAATCAGCATTTTTTTTTTTGCGGTTTTTTTCCGGTTTTTTCGCGTTTTTTTAGCATTCTGCAAGCGTAATTAGCTTGCAGAATGCTAAAGTTTTCCAAGCGATCTGTAGCATCGCTTGGAAAACTGACTGACAGGTTGGTCACACTTGTCAAACATAGCGTTTGACAAGTGTGACCATCTTTTTACTATAGATGCAGTCTATGCAGCATCTATAGTAAAAGATAGAATATTTAAAAAAAATAAAAAAAATGGTTATACTCACCTGCAGGCGTCCGTTCCTATAGATGCCGGTGTGGTTCAGGACCTTCCATGACGTCGCGGTCACGTGAGCGGTCACATGACCGGTCTCGACCAATCACAAGACCGTGACGTCATCGCAGGTCCTTCTCCGCACACCAGCTATAGAAACCGAAGCGGCAGCATGCAGCTGAGAGGCGGGAAGACACCGAAGGTGAGTATATCACTATTTTTTATTTTAATTCTTTTTTTTTGACCAATTATATGGTGCCCAGTCCGTGGAGGAGAGTCTCCTCTCCTCCACCCTGGGTACCAACCGCACATAATCTGCTTACTTCCCGCATGGTGTGCACAGCCCCGTGCGGGAAGTAAGCAGATCAATGCACTCCTAGGTGTGCGGAATCCCCGCAATTCCGCATTTTTAATGAACATGTTGCTTTTTTTTCCGCGATGCGATTTTTTTCGCGGAAAAAAAGGCTACATTTGCACAAAAAATGCGGAATACACTGAAAATAATGGGAGGCATATGTTAGCGTTTTTTTCGCGTTTTTATCACATTTTTATAGCGAAAAAACGCGAAAAATACTGAACGTGTGCACATGGCCTTAAAGTGAAGGCAAACAATAGTGATTGTTCCAGTGGCCATGCATGGAAGGTGATAGTACCCATCCAAACAGGGGGGACTGCATGCAGCACATTGCACCTCTGCCCAATGCAATCTGCCTCCAGCTGTGCAATAGTTAATAAGGCAAGGAAAAGGGATTACCATAGAGGTCTGTGCAAACAGCCTGCAACCTCTGCAGGACACAGGTGCTGGGGCCAGGGCTGCTATTTACGATTCACAGCTCAGATCTATGTTTGTGTAAGTGGCCTGTAAACAGGTCAGAGGTCACGGGAAAGCCATTATACTGTGAGATGCAGAGGGCAGAAAAGGAATTTTTATGGCACCCCATTCCTCCTATTAACTTATGGCACCTGACTGCTGCTCCTGCCTCCTGCTCCGCTCGTCTTTCTGCTTGCCGCTGTCCCTGTGTCTGCGCTGCTGCTGGACGCCTGGACCTGTCCTGGACGCGTGGATGACAGCAGCTGGATCTCTTCTCTGAGCTCTTAGGAATCTGACGAGCTCTCACATCCGGAAGTGACAGGACAGAGCGACCGCCAGCCCGGAAGTGACTCGCATTCATGGTGATGGCGGCGCCGGCGGTGACTGGTGAGTATTGCAGACGCAGCTGTGTGAAACTCAGTCCCAGCAGCAGGCCCGGCCCGGAAGTGACTCTTGCTGCGTCGTATCCATGGTGACGGACGGCCCGACTCCCGGAGGTGAGTATTCCGGTTGCAGCTGCGCACCGTAAATGGGCCCCCCCGTCTCGCCAGGGCCCCGGCACTTGCCCGGGTACGCCGGGTGCTGACACCAGCCCTGCCTACAGACCAGTTAGATGCTCCTAATCAACTTGTTACCTACATTAAAGACAGCTGTCTTACATAATCACCTTTATAAAAAAGACTCCTGTCCACAGATTCAATTGATCAGTCACACTCTAACCTCTACAACATGGGCAAGACCAAAGAGCTTTATAAGGATGTCAGGGACAAGATCATAGACCTGCACAAAGCTGGAATGGGCTACAAAACCATACGTAAGACGCTGGGTGAGAAAGAGACAACTGTTGGTGCAATAGTAAGAAAATCATGCCAAAATCTCACTTCTTGGGGTATCCTTCATCATGAGGAAGGCGAGAAATCAGCCTAAAACTACACATGGGGATCTTGTTAATGATCTCAAGGCAGCTGGGACCACAGGCACCTAGAAAACCATCAGTAACATATTACGCCATAAAGGTTTAAAATCCTTCAGTGCCTGCAAGGTCTCCCTGCTCAAGAAGGCACATGTGCAGGCCCATCTGAAGTTTGCCAATGAACATCTGGATGATTCTGTGAGTGATTGGGAGAAGGTGTTGTGGTCAGATTAGACAAAAATTGATGTCTTGGCATTGTAATGTATAAGAATTAGATCTGTCTCTTTAAGAAAGGAGGGCGGGAGTTGAGTTTAGTTTCAGTTTCAGTTCTAGCCTGAGGAGGAAATCTTATGCTGCTAGTATGCTGTGTGCTGGAGGAAAAGAGAAGAATAAAATACAGTTAAAGCTTACTCTCTCTTAAATTCCTTACACCATGTGGACATTACAACTGGCGACGAGGATGGGATGAATCACCTGCTACTGTGAGTACTGACCCCTGCTTTACCGCTTCACACGCCAGCGCCACTGAGAGACTCCATCATGGCTGAATACTTGCACACGTTCCCATAGTTTGATATGACTGATGTCACTAATCTCTCTCATAACTGGAGAAAATGGTTAAATCGATTTGAGAATTTCCTGGAAGCAATAGATATAAAAGAGGAGAACAGAAAGCGAGCCGTGTTCCTGCATTGTGCGGGCACAGGAGTCTATGACATATACAGCACATTACCGGCAGCGGAGACAGACACGTACAGCAAATGCTCCAAAGCTCTCACTGACTACTTCAACCCTAAACAAAACATCAGATATGAAAGATACAAGTTCAGGATAGCTAAGCAGCTTCCAGAAGAATCCATAGACACCTATGTCACTCGGCTAAAAGAACTTGCACATGGGTGTGCATTTACTGACGTACAGGTCCTTCTCAAAAAATTAGCATATAGTGTTAAATTTCATTATTTACCATAATGTAATGATTACAATTAAACTTTCATATATTATAGATTCATTATCCACCAACTGAAATTTGTCAGGTCTTTTATTGTTTTAATACTGATGATTTTGGCCTACAACTCCTGATAACCCAAAAAACCTGTCTCAATAAATTAGCATATCAAGAAAAGGTTCTCTAAACGACCTATTACCCTAATCTTCTGAATCAACTAATTAACTCTAAACACATGCAAAAGATACCTGAGGCTTTTAAAAACTCCCTGCCTGGTTCATTACTCAAAACCCCCATCATGGGTAAGACTAGCGACCTGACAGATGTCAAGAAGGCCATCATTGACACCCTCAAGCAAGAGGGTAAGACCCAGAAAGAAATTTCTCAACAAATAGGCTGTTCCCAGAGTGCTGTATCAAGGCACCTCAATGGTAAGTCTGTTGGAAGGAAACAATGTGGCAGAAAATGCTGTACAACGAGAAGAGGTGACCGGACCCTGAGGAAGATTGTGGAGAAGGACCGATTCCAGACCTTGGGGAACCTGAGGAAGCAGTGGACTGAGTCTGGTGTGGAAACATCCAGAGCCACCGTGCACAGGCGTGTGCAGGAAATGGGCTACAGGTGCCGCATTCCCCAGGTAAAGCCACTTTTGAACCATAAACAGCGGCAGAAGCGCTTGACCTGGGCTACAGAGAAGCAGCACTGGACTGTTGCTAAGTGGTCCCAAGTACTTTTTTCTGATGAAAGCAAATTTTGCATGTCATTCGGAAATCAAGGTGCCAGAGTCTGGAGGAAGACTGGGGAGAAGGAAATGCCAAAATGCCTGAAGTCCAGTGTCAAGTACCCACAGTCAGTGGTGTGGGGTGCCATGTCAGCTGCTGGTGTTGGTCCACTGTGTTTCATCAAGGGCAGGGTCAATGCAGCTAGCTATCAGGAGATTTTGGAGCACTTCATGCTTCCTGGCACCTGCTCACAGTGCCAAAACCACTGGTAAATGGTTTACTGACCATGGTATTACTGTGCTCAATTGGCCTACTAACTCTCCTGACCTGAACCCCATAGAGAATCTGTGGGATATTGTGAAGAGAAAGTTGAGAGACGCAAGACCCAACACTCTGGATGAGCTTAAGGCCGCTATTGAAGCATCCTGGGCCTCCATAACATCTCAGCAGTGTCACAGGCTGATTGCGTCCATGCCACGCCGCATTGAAGCAGTCATTTCTGCCAAAGGATTCCCGACCAAGTATTGAGTGCATAACTGAACATTATTATTTGATGTTTTTTTTGTTTGTTATTAAAAAACACTTTTATTTGATTGGACGGGTGAAATATGCTAATTTATTGAGACAGGTTTTTTGGGTTATCAGGAGTTGTATGCCAAAATCATCAGTATTAAAACAATAAAAGACCTGACAAATTTCAGTTGGTGGATAATGAATCTATAATATATGAAAGTTTAATTGTAATCATTACATTATGGTAAATAATGAAATTTAACACTATATGCTAATTTTTTGAGAAGGACCTGTATATGATGAAATCCTAACTCAAGTAATTGTCACCTGCTCGTCTAATAACATAAGGCGTAAAGCTCTGCAGCAGGATCTCTCTCTGCATGATTTACTGAAGATGGCCCGTGCTATTGAAATAGCAGATCATCAGGCAACTGCAATGGAGAATGGGGATAATTTACATGTGCATAATCTCAAACATAACAGTGCACAAGGCAAGCAAGCCCCGCAACAGAAGAAATGTTATAGATGTGGACAAGATTTCCCTCACCACATGAACAAATGTCCAGCTATAGGACGAACTTGCAGCAAGTGTGGAAAAGGGAACCATTTTGCAGTTGTCTGCAAATCAGCACCCAAAAAGTCTCCTCTGCCAATGACAAAGCCTGCAAATATAAAAATGGTAAATCAGGATATAGAAGAAATGTCTGTGGCTGAGAACTATGTGTTCACAACTTCTGTCACTGGCTCAGTGCAGTCTCCATGTATTACACTCACCATCTGCAACACGGATGTCACCTTTACAATAGATACAGGAGCTTTGGTGGATATCATAGACAGCAATACTTATGAACAGT
Source organism: Ranitomeya variabilis (assembly GCF_051348905.1). Lineage (NCBI taxonomy): Eukaryota > Metazoa > Chordata > Amphibia > Anura > Dendrobatidae > Ranitomeya > Ranitomeya variabilis. The sequence goes on from NC_135234.1 coordinate 517,540,914, forward strand.
TGAAAACAAAGCCAGTCTTACAGCAAGTGCATACTAAAATATTTCCATATGGATCTAAAACACCTCTAGTTACAATGGGACAATTTGATGCTGAACTTAGCTATAAAGAAAATAGGCAGAAAACCACTTTTCACACATTACAAGGATCAGGAGGCTGTCTTCTCAGCTATCACACTGCCTTGAAGCTAGGACTCATCCAGATTGTTCATACCATAACCGACCCTGCGGACCTGGATGTACAAGCCATGGTGAACAGTTTTCCCTCCCTATTTAGTGGATTGGGGAAATTAAAGGACTCTCAAGTGCATCTTCATGTGGATGACACTGTTCGTCCAGTAGCCCAGGCTCACAAGCGTATTCCATTTCACCTGAGAAAGAAGGTAGAAAAGGAACTCCAATTACTCATGGATGATGATGTCATTGAAACTGTTTCTGGTCCCACTCCGTGGGTCTCTCCACTTGTGGTAGTTCCAAAACCAAAGACTCCAGAGCAGGTAAGACTGTGTGTTGACATGCGCCTGCCCAACACTGCTATTCAAAGGGAAAGACACATCTAACCCACAATTGATGACATTATTCATTTATTAAATGGAGCAACCGTTTTTTCAAAGCTCGACCTCAATAAGGGCTATCATCAATTAGAATTGAGTCCAGAATCCAGATCCTTAACAACATTTTCCACCCATGTGGGTCTCAGAAGATACAAAAGATTGACGTTTGGGGTCTGCTCAGCAGCGGAAATTTTTCAAGATACGATAAGGAGCGTCATTCAACATATTCCAAATGCCTTTAATTACAGTGATGACATACTGGTTTTTGGGAAAACTCAAGCTGAACATAATCGTGCTCTATATGCTATCTTTGAATGTCTGCTCTCTGCTGGACTCACTTTAAACAAAGAAAAATGCGAATTTGATAAAAATTCATTGGAGTTCTATAGTCACATTTTCTCGGCGGAAGGAGTACGACCTGATCCCAAGAAGGTGGAATCCATCAGAGCAGCTTCAATTCCACAGGATGCCAGTGAAGTGCGCTCTTTTCTTGGAATGGCAAGTTACTGTGCTAGATATATCCCAAATTTTTCGACAATCAGCACTTCATTAAGGGAACTTACGAAACAAAATTGCGTTTTTCAATGGTCCCAAGATTGTCAGGTCTCTTTTGAAACAATCAAAAACGAACTCTGCTCAACAACCACTATGGCCTATTTTGATCCAGCTCTTTGAACCGAACTGATTGTGGACGCCAGTCCCGTGGGACTGGGTGCAATTTTAGCACAATACAAGGATGACAATCAAAGTCCCCACATCATTTCTTATGCAAGTAAAAGCTTAACAAGCACTGAAAGAAAGTATTCACAACCTGAAAAAGAAAGCTTGGCAGTCGTCTGGGGATGTGAACACTTTCACTTATTTCTCTATGGCGCTCCCTTCACTATTGTCACAGATCATCAAGCTCTCCTTACAATTTTTGGAAATCCCCGAGCTAAAATGCCGGCACGGATTGAACGATGGGGTCTACGTCTACAGGACTATAATTACAAACTTGTTCACAAACCTGGAAAATACAGCAATCCGGCTGATTATCTCTCAAGACATCCTACGAATGATGATTTACCTGTGCATTCCTCCATTGAAGAATACATCCACTTTGTTGCAGCTCACGCCGTGCCAAAAGCACTTTCTGTTAATCAGTTTGTGAATACAACAACAAGTGACAAGACACTCTGTGCCTTAATACAAATTATCCAAAATAGAAGGTGGCATGAAATTCAAAAGAAAAATTTTCCTGAAGATGGGATTGATCTGAAAGAGTTAAAACTATTTTCAAATGTACGTGAGGAATTATCAGTCACTGAAGATCAACTCATCCTTTGTGGTACCAAACTGGTTGTACCTAAGGCCTTGCGCAACCTAGTCATACAGATAGCACACGTAGGTCATCTAGGAATTGTTGGCACAAAAAAGTTACTCAGAGAAAAAGTGTGGTTCCCAAATATGGATAAATTGGTGGAAGAGAAGATTAGACATTGCTCCACTTGTCAATTAATTACTCCATCATTAACTCTAGAGCCATTACAAATGTCTCCGTTACCCACTGCTGTATGGGAGGAAGTGGCAGTCGACATATATGGACCATTACCAAATGGCCAATACATTCTAGTAACAATTGATGAATATTCTAGATACCCTGTCATTTCATTCATCTCTTCAACGTCTGCTAATAGTGTCATACCAGAACTGGACGACATATTCTCTGCATATGGCATTCCGAGAGTGGTCAAAACAGATAATGGACCTCCATTCAATGGACATGTGTTTGCACAGTTTTCTGAATACTTGGGGTTCAGCCACAGAAAAATCACACCTTGCTGGCCGCAAGCTAATGGAATCGTAGAACGTTTCATGCGCACCATGGGGAAACGAATCAAGGCAGCTAGCCTGGAGCACACCCCACTGAAACAGTCACTATACAAATTCCTGCGCAATTACCGCAACACGCCACATTCCACCACTATTGCTGCTCCATCTCATCTCATGTTCAGCAGAACTCTTCGTACACGGATCCCTGATGTGACCAGCCATCCCTTACCAAATGACTCTTCAGTGCGATCAATGGATTTCTTTAACAAGCAAGCCATGAAACATTATGCAGACAGAAGGCGACGGGCACAGCCATGTGCCATCAAAAGAGGTGATATGGTTGTTGTGCGTCAAAAATCAACCAACAAAACCTCAGCTGTATATAGTCCTGCAAAATATAATGTTACTGAGAGAAAAGACAGTATGGTCACGGCTGAGCGAGACGGACACTCCATCACTCGAAATTCCTCACATTTTAAAATCATACCGCAGAACAATGGTAATGAACTCCCACCAGTGGAAGATTTAATACCTGACGGTGGAGAGGACCAACAAGAGGTGGCTGATCCGTCAGCACTGGACACCCCCAATGAACCCAGACATTACCCTACACGGGAAAGAAGGGCTCCATCGAGACTTATTGAAGAGATATAGTTAAAAAAAAAAGGGGGAATAATACAATACAGACATATGGTTTTTCTTGGTCATTTTCGTGTTGTTACATTGTAAATATTTGTTTTATGTTGTATATATACATATATATATATATATATATATATATATATATATATATATATATAAAAAAAAAGGGGGATGATGTAATGTATAAGAATTAGATCTGTCTCCTTAAGAAAGGAGGGCGGGAGTTGAGTTTAGTTCCAGTTTCAGTTCTAGCCTAAGGAGGAAATCTTATGCTGCTAGTATGCTGTGTGCTGGAGGAAAAGAGAAGAATAAAATACAGTTAAAGCTTACTCTCTCTTAAATTCCTTACACCGTGTGGACATTACAGGCATTAACTCAACTCGCTGTGTTTGGAGGAAGAGAAATGCTGAGTATGATGTTTCTCTGCTAGGGGCACAGGACTACTTCACCGCATCAATGGGACAATGGATGGAGCTATGTACCATAAAATCCTGAGTGACAACCTCCTTCCCTCTCCCAGGACATTAACCCCTTTGAGACGAAGCCTGTTTTCACCTTAATGACCAGGTCAATTTTTACAATTCTGACCACTGTCACTTTGGAATGCTTAAAATGGATCCCGGTGATTCTGAGACTGTTTTCTTGTGACATATTGTACTTTATGATAGCAGTAAAATTTCTTCGATATTACTTGCGTTTATTTGGGAAAAAAATAGAAATTTGGCAAAAATGTTGAAAATTTAGCAATTTTCAAGCTTTTAATTTTAATGCCCTTAAATCAGAGAGTCATATCGCATAAAATAGTTAATAAATAACATTTCCCACATGTCTACATCAGCACAATTTTTGAAACATAATTTTTTTTTTGTTAGGAAGTTATAAGGGTTAAAAGTTGACCAGCAATTTCTCATTTTTACAACAAAATTTGCAAAACCATTTTTTTAGGGACCACCTCACACTTGAAGTGACTTTGAGGGGCCTATATGACAGTTAATATCCAAAAATGACACCGTTCTAAAAACTGCACCCCTCAAGGTACTCAAAACCACATTGAAGAAGTTTATTAACCCTTCAGGTGCTTCACAGAAATTTTTGGAATGTGGAAGGAAAAAATAAACATTTACTGTTCTTTCACAAAAATTTTCCTTTAGACCTATTTATTTTTAAACTTTCGCAAGGGTAACAGGAGAAAATGGACCATACATTTTGTTGTGCAACTTCTCATGAGCATGCCGATACCCCATATGTGGGGGAAATCTACTGTTTGGGCGCATGGCAGTGCTCAGAAGGGAAGGAGCGCCATTTGACTTTTTGAATGTAAAATATGCTGGAATAATTAACAGTTGCTATGTCGCATCTGGAGAGCCCCGATGTGCCTAAACAGTGGAAACCCCCAACAAGTGACACCATTTTGGAAACTAGACCCCTTATGGAACTTATCTAGATGTGTATTGAGCACCTTGAACCCACAGGTGCTTCACAGAAGTTTATAGCATAGAGCCATGGAAATAAAAAAAAATCACAATTTTCGAAATAAATCTTTTTTAGCTACATATTTTGCATTTTCATACGGGTAACAGGAGAAATTGCTCCATATAATTTGTTGTGCAATTTTTCCTGAGTACACCATATGTGGAGGAATACTACTGTTTGGGCGCATAGCAGGGCTTGGAAGGGAAGGAGCGCTATTAGACTTTTTCAGCGCAAAATTTGATGGAATAATTAGCGGACACCATGTCATATTTGAAGAGCCCCTGATGTGCCTAAACAGTGGAAACCCCCCACAAGTGACACCATTTTGGATACAAGACCCCTTTGGGACCTTATCTAGAAGTGTATTGAGCACCTTGAACTCCCAGGTGCTTCACAGAAGTATTTATCGTAGAGCCGTGGAAATAAAAAAAATAACATTTTTCAAAAATAAATCTTTTTAGCTCCATATTTTGCATTTATTTTAATAAAGGAAACAGGAGAAATTGCACCATACAGTTTGTTATGCAATTTCTCCTGAGCACGCCGATACCCCATATGTGGGGGAATACTACTGTTTGGGCGCATGGCAGTGCTCGGAAGGGAGGAGCGCCATTTGACTTTTTGAATGTTAAATATGCTGGAATAATTAGCAGCCTACATGTCTCGTTTGGAGAGCCCCTGATGTGCCTAAACAGTGGAAACCCCCAACAAGTGACATCATTTTGGAAACTAGACCCTTTAGGGAACTTATCTAGATGTGTATTGAGCACCTTGAATCCACAGGTGCTTCACAGAAGTTTATAACGTAGAGCCGTGGAAATATAAAAAAATAACATTTTTCCAAAATAAATCTTTTTAGCTCAATATTTTGCATTTTCAGGTAACAGGAGAAATTGCACAATACAGTTTGTTATGCAATTTCTCCTGAGCACGCTGATACCCCATATGTGGGGGAACACTACTGTTTGGGCACACGGCAAGGCTCAGAAGGGAAGGAGCGCCATTTGACTTTTGGAATGCAAAATTGGCTGGAATCGATAGCGGACGCCATGTTGCGTTTGGAGAGCCCCTGATGTGCCTAAACAGTATTGCATTCCAAGATATCTGTTACTGTTACACTGTGAAATCGCTTGTTAGGCTATGTGTACACGTTGCGGATTTGGCTGCGGATGCGCAGCGGATTTGGCGATGCGGATCTGCAGCAGTTTTCCATGCGTTGTACAGTACCATGTAAACCTAAGGAAAACCAAATCTGCAGTACACATGCTGCAGAAAATTCTGCGCAGAAACGCAGCGGTTTATTATCCACAGCATGTCAATTCTTTGTGCGGATTCCGCATCATTTTACACCTATTCCTTTATAGGAATCCGCAGGTGTAAAAACGCAGACGAAATCTGCATAATATCTGCACAAAATCCGCAGTGAATTCTGCAGAATCCCTATGGAAAAATCCGCAATGGAATCTGCAACTTGTGCACATACCATTAGATTCAGTTGCAGGCTGAAACCTAACAAGCCACCGTAGCTGGAAGTCATCAGGTGACCTCCAGCTGCCATGGCAATGCGGGATCCCCCGTGATGTGATTAGATCTCATCACGGGGGCATCGGAGAGGTGAGTATAGTAGAGGTCTCCCTCTGCTGTCTTCTAGATGCCGCGATCGCAACATCTAGAAGATAGCAAAGGGTTAACATCATTGGAACCTGATCTAATCAGGTCCCGATGATGTCACTTGGCAGAGCAACGGATCTGCACAGGAATCGCAGCACTTGCAGGACCCTGGGGGTCCTGAGCGCTGCGAGACCACCAACCGCAGAGAAACATTGGCGCTGTACAAAGCCCTACTAGCGCTGACGTTTACCATTGGCGGTCATGAAGCGGTTAAAATTATAGACTGTACATGTCTTTGTCAGTGGGCAAACTTACAAAATCAGCAAAGGATCAAATACTTACTTCCCTGTATTTAGGGCCATACAGAATTCATGATTATAGGGCCATCATCTTTAAGTCATTCCAATACATCCCTTGCTTGGTGAGGATGAACCTGGTATATGGTACATGCTTTTATAGGAAAGAAATCAATGATAAACCTGGTCACACGATTAAAACCTGGAAACAAAAGACACACTAATCCATCGGCACTCCCTTTGTGCAAGAATACGTTTGGCATCCCAAAACGTATCCTGTCAATTCCCCAGAATTTAAGTTCATTGGGGTTACAATTATGGCATGACTTAAAGGGAATCTGTCACCCCAAAATTGGCCTATAAGCTAGGACCACCGGCATCAGGAGCTTATCTACAGCATTCTGTAATGCTGTAGATAAGCCCCCAATGTCACGTGAAAGATAAGAAAAACAGGTTACATTATACCCACCCGAGGCGGTCCCGGTGCGGTCCGGTCCAATGGGCGTCGTGGTCCTGGTCCAGCGACTCCCATCTTCATACGATTACATCCTCTTCTTTTCTTCCTGCCACGGCTCCTGCACAGCCATACTTTGCCCTGCTGAGGGCAGAGCAAAGTACTGCAGTGTGCAGGTGCCGGGCTTCTCTGACCTTTCCCGGCGCCTGCGCACTGCAGTACTTTGCCCTCAACAGGGCAGACAAAGTACGCCTACACAGGAGCCGAGGCAGGAAGAAAAGAAAAGGACGACATCATATGAAGATGGGAGGTGCTGGACCCGGACTGCGACGCCCATCGGACCGGGACCGCCCCGAGTGAGCATAATGTAACCTGTTTTTCATATCTTTCAGGATACATCGGGGGCTTATCTACAGCATTACAGAATGCTGTAGATAAGCCCCAGATGCTGGTTGCCTTATCTTATAGGCCAATTTTGGGGTGACGGATTCCCTTTAAAATGTAGAGGGATTATTTATAAAGTACTAGGGTCATCCACATCGCCGGCAGCCACGATATCTCTTCTGTGTTTGCGTTTTCTCGCTTTGTGAAAAGAAATAATCCTTGAATGTAAAAAAAAAAGCCTCTATGTGACTAAACCTCAAAACATCTTCCATGCAGGGAAACAGAAAACAGCTTTCTTTCCCTGTGGTGACTGTCTGGCATGTAAGAACTTGGTCCGGGCTGTATCATTCACATCATCGGACGGCCTCAGAGAATTTAAATTTAAGGACTATATCACCTGTAGTTCGACACACGTGATATATTACGCCTGAAGTATGTGCAATATGATCTACATTGGATTAACGTCTTGGGAGTTACGAGTGAGAACACGTGAACACGTAAAAGATATCGTGGCCACCCATGATGTGGATGACCCTGGTACTTTAAAATCGATCCCGCAATATTTTAAGTCATGCCACAATAGTAATCCCAATGAACTTAAATTCTGGGGAATTGACAGGTTACATATTGGAATCGGGTGCGGATGCTAAACGTATTCTTGCATAAAGGGAGTGCCCATGTATTTCAGTTTGGTGCCGGTGGGCCTTAATAAACAATTGAGCTTCATTTCCTTCTTATAAGAATATGTGCTCTCTGGATTGATTTTAATTTGTGTGTCTTTTGTTCCCAGTTTTTAATAGTGTGACAAGGTGTATCATTGATTTTGTTCCTATAAAAGCATCTACCATATGCCAGGTTCATCCTCACCAAGCAAGGGATGTATTGGAATGACCTAAAGGTGATGTCTCTAAATCATGAATTCTGTATGGCCCTAAATATATTCAGTTGTTTAGTTGCACATTTGTTGATTCCTTTATATATGTATTAACTTCATTGTTCTTATATGGGGATTATATACAGTACAGACCAAAAGTCTGGACACACCTTCTCATTTAAAGATTTGTCTGTATTTTCATGACTATGAAAATTGTACATTCACACTGAAGGCATCAAAACTATGAATTAACATGTGGAATTATATACTTAACAAAAAAGTGTGAAGCAACTGAAATTATGTCTTATATTTAGTGTTGAGCGATACCGTCCGATACTTGAAAGTATCGGTATCGGAAAGTATCGGCCGATACCGGCAAAGTATCGGATCCAATCCGATACCGATACCCGATACCAATACAAGTCAATGGGACTCATGTATCGGACGGTATTCCTGATGGTTCCCAGGGTCTGAAGGAGAGGAAACTCTCCTTCAGGCCCTGGGAACCATATTAATGTGTAAAAGAAAGAATTAAAATAAAAAATATTGCTATACTCACCTCTCCGACGCAGCCTGAACCTCAGCGAGGGAACCGGCAGCGTTGTTTGCTTAAAATTCGCGCTTTTCTTTCCTTACGTGAAGTCCCGGCTTTGTGATTGGTTGCGTCGCAGTCACATGGGCGACGCAACCAATCACAGCAAGCCGTGACGTAATTTCAGGTCCTTAAGGATTTTAAAATTACGTCCCGGCTTTGTGATTGGTTGCGTCGCAGTCACATGGGCGACGCAACCAATCACAAGCCGTGACGTCACGGGAGGCTGGACACGCGCGCATTTTAAAATGCGCGCGTGTCCAGCCTCCCGGCTTGTGATTGGTTGACCGCGACGCAACCAATCACAAGCCGGGACGTCACGGGAGGCTGGACAAGCGCGCATTTTAAAATGCGCGCGTGTCCAGCCTCCCGGCTTGTGATTGGTTGACCGCGACGCAACCAATCACAAGCCGGGACGTCACAGGAGGCTGGACAAGCGCGCATTTTAAAATGCGCGCGTGTCCAGCCTCCCGTGACGTCACGGCTTGTGATTGGTTGCGTCGCCCATGTGACTGCGACGCAACCAATCACAAAGCCGGGACGTAATTTTAAAATCCTGAAGGACCTGAAATTACGTCACGGCTTGCTGTGATTGGTTGCGTCGCCCATGTGACTGCGACGCAACCAATCACAACGCCGGAACGTAATTTTAAAATCCTGAAGGACCTGAAATTATGTCACGGCTTGCTGTGATTGGTTGCGTCCCGGCCACATGGGCGGCACGCGACCAATCACAAGCCGGGACTTCACGTAAAGGAAAGAAAAGCGCGAATTTTAAACAAAGAACGCTGCCGCTTCCCTCGGTAAGGTGCAGGCTGCGTCGGAGAGGTGAGTATAGCAATATTTTTTATCTTAATTCTCTCTTTTACACATTTTTACATTAATGTTGTTTCGATACCGATACCCGATACCACAAAAGTATCGGATCTCGGTATCGGAATTCCGATACCCGCAAGTATCGGCCGATACCCGATACTTGCGGTATCGGAATGCTCAACACTACTTATATTCTAGGTTCTTCAAAGTAGCCACCTTTTGCTTTGATGACTGCTTTGCACACTCTTGGCATTCTCTTGATGAGCTTCAATAGGTAGTCACCGGGAGTGGTTTTCACTTCACAGGTGTGCCCTGTCAGGTTTAATAAGTGGGATTTCTTGCCTTATAAATGGGGTTGGTACCATCAGTTGTGTTGTGCAGAAGTCTGGTGGATACACAGCTGATAGTCCTACTGAATAGACTGTTAGAATTTGTATTATGGCAAGAAAAAAGCAGCTAAGTAGAGAAAAACGAGTGGCCATCATTACTTTAACCCCTTCACCCCCAAGGGTGGTTTGCATGTTAATGACCAGGCCAATTTTTACAATTCTGACCACTGTCCCTTTATGAGGTTATAACTCTGGAACACTTCAACGGATCCTGGTAATTCTGACATTGTTTTCTCGTGACATATTGTACTTCATGATAGTGGTAAAATTTCTTAGATATTACCTGCGTTTATTTGTGAAAAAAATGGAAATTTGGCGAAAATTTTGAAAATTTCGCAATTTTCCAACTTTGAATTTTTATGCCCTTAAATCACAGAGATGTGTCACACAAAATACTTAATAAGTAACATTTCCCACATGTCTACTTTACATCAGCACAATTTTGGAACCCAAATTTTTTTTTGTTAGGGAGTTATAAGGGTTAAAAGTTGACCAGCAATTTCTCATTTTTACAACACCATTTTTTTTAGGGACCACATCTCATTTGAAGTCATTTTGAGGGGTCTATATGATAGAAAATACCCAAGTGTAACACCATTCTAAAAACCGCACCCCTCAAGGTGCTCAAAACCACGTTCAAGAAGTTTATTAACCCTTCAGGTGTTTCACAGGAATTTTTGGAATGTTTAGATAAAAATGAACATTTAACTTTTTTTCACAAAAAATTTACTTCAGCTCCAATTTGTTTTATTTTACCAAGGGTAACAGGAGAAAATGGACCCCAAAAGATGTTGTACAATTTGTCCTGAGTACGCCGATACCCCATATGTGGGGTAAACCACTGTTTGGGCGCATGACAGAGCTCGGAAGCGAAGGAGCGCCATTTGACTTTTCAATGCAAAATTGACTGGAATTGAGATGGGACGCCATGTTGCGTTTGGAGAGCCCCTGATGTGCCTAAACATTGAAACCCCCCACAAGTGACACCATTTTGGAAAGTAGACCTCCTAAGGAACTTATCTAGAGGTGTGGTGAGCACTTTGACCCACCAAGTGCTTCACCTAAGTTTATAATGCAGAACCGTAAAAATAAAAAATCATATTTTTTCACAAAAATTATCTTTTCGCCCCCAATTTTTTATTTTCCCAAGGGTAAGAGAAGAAATTGGACCCCAAAAGTTGTTGTACAATTTGTCCTGAGTACGCTGATACCCCATATGTGGGGGTAAATAATTGTTTGCGCGCATGGGAGAGCTCGGAAGGGAAGGAGCGCGGTTTGACTTTTCAATGCAAAATTGACAGGAATTGAGATGGGACGCCATGTTCCGTTTGGAGAGCCACTGATGTGCCTAAACATTGAAACCCCCCACAAGTGACACCATTTTGGAAAGTAGACCCCCTAAGGAACTTATCTAGAGGTGTGGTGAGCACTTTGACCCACCAAGTGCTTCACAGAAGTTTATAATGCAGAGCCGTAAAAATAAAACAAAAATTTTTTCCCACAAAAATTATTTTTTAGCCCCCAGTTTTGTATTTTCCCGAGCGTAACAGGAGAAATTGGACCCTAAATATTGTTGTCCAATTTGTCCTGAGTACGATGATACCCGATATGTGGGGGGGAACCACCGTTTGAGCGCATGGCATTGCTCGGAAGGGAAGGAGCATCATTTGGAATGCAGACTTAGATGGATTGGTCTGCAGGCGTCACATTGCGTTTGCAGAGCCCCTAATGTACCTAAACAGTAGAAACCCCCACAAGTGACCCAATATTGGAAACTAGACCCCCCAAGGAACTTATCTAGTTGTGTTGTGAGAACTTTCAACCCCCAAGTGTTTCACTACAGTTTATAACGCAGAGCCGTGAAAATAAAAATAAAAAATTTCCCCAAAAAATTATTTTTTAGCCCACAGTTTTGTATTTTCCCAAGGGTAACAGGAGAGATTGGACCCCAAAAGTTGTTGTCCAATTTGTCTTGAGTATGCTGATACCCCATATGTGGGGGGGAACCACCGTTTGGGCGCATGGGAGGGCTCGGAAGGGAAGGAGCACCATTTGGAATGCAGACTTAGATGGAATGGTCTGCAGGCGTCACATTGCGTTTGCAGAGCCCCTAATGTACCTACACAGTAGAAACCCCCCACAAGTGACACCATTTTGGAAAGTAGACCCCCTAAGGAACTCATGTAGATGTGTTCTGAGAGCTTTGAACCCCCAAGTGTTTCACTACAGTTTATAACGCAGAGCCGTGCAAATAAAAAATATTTTTTTTCCACAAAAATTATTTTTAACCCCCAGTTTTGTATTTTCCCAAGGGTAACAGGAGAAATTGGACCTCAAAAGTTGTTCTCCAATGTGTCCTGAGTACGCTGATACCCCATATGTTGGGGTAAACCCCTGTTTGGGCGCACGGGAGAGCTCGGAAAGGAAGGAGCACTGTTTTACTTTTTCAACGCAGAATTGGCTGGAAATGAGATCGGACGCTGTTATGATCTGGTGGCCTAGGAGCAGCATGAGACGTACTCAGGAGAAGGTGGTACCTGTACTGACCGCAGACCCTGAACCTAACACCGCAACTAGAAGTAGCCGTGGAATGTACTTAGCGCTCCCTAGACATTTCGACACAGCCGGAGGACTAATTACCCCTAGAGATAGAAAAGGGAAAACTATCTTGCCTCAGAGAAAATCCCCAAAGGATAGGCAGCCCCCCACAAATATTGACTGTGAGAGGAGAGGGAAAAAACATACACAGACTGAAATCAGAATTTAGCAAAGGAGGCCACTTCTAGCTAAATAGAAAGGATAGGACAGAGTACTATGCGGTCAGTATTAAAACACTAGAAAATATCCACCACAGAAAATACAAAATCTCCACAGCTAACTAAAGATATGGAGGGTATATCTGCATCTCCAGAGATACCAGCTTGGCTAAACAAATCCTTATACAGACCAAGCTGGACAAGACAAAAACATGGAAAAGAACTGAACAATAAGGCCACAGCATGTGGACAGCAAAAAATCAAGGCCAGAACTTATCTTTGTTGAAAAGAACTGCAAAGCAGGAGAGACCAGGCAGAGATGTGAATCCTCCAGGAACAATGGACAACAGGCACTGACTAAAGGGTGAAGCAAGACTAAATAGCCCAGTCAAAATTGCACAAAGTGAACACACCTGATAAATGCTGCGATTCAGAGACAGCAGCGCTACCACTTACAACCACCGGAGGGAGCCCAAGAGCAGAATTCACAACAGTACCCCCCCTTGAGGAGGGGTCACTGAACCCTCACCAGAGCCCCCAGGCCGATCCGGACGAGCCAAGTGAAAGGCACAAACCAAATCATCAGCATGAACATCGGAGGCAACAACCCAAGAATTATCCTCCTGGCCATAACCCTTCCATTTGACAAGCTACTGAAGCCTCCGCCTCGAAAAATGAGAATCCAAAATCTTCTCAACCACATACTCCAACTCCCCATCAATCAACACCGGGGCAGGAGAATCAACAGAGGGAACAACGGGCACCACATATTTCCGCAACAAAGATCTATGAAAAACATGGATGGAAAAAGAGGCTGGAAGGGGCAAACGAAAAGACACTGGATTGATAATCTCAGAAATCCTATAAGGGCCAATAAACCGAGGCTTAAACTTAGGGGAAGAAACCTTCATAGGGACATGACGGGAAGACAACCAGACCAAATCCCCAACCCGAAGCCGGGAACCAACACACCGACGACGGTTAGCAAAACGCTGAGCCCCCTCCTGAGACAACACCAAATTGTCAACAACCTGAGCCCAAATTTGCTGCAACCTGTCAACCACAGAGTCCACCCCAGGACAATCAGAAGGCTCAACCTGCCCTGAAGAAAAACGAGGATGAAAACCAGAGTTACAAAAGAAGGGTGAGACCAAGGTAGCAGAACTAGCCCGATTATTAAGGGCAAACTCGGCCAATGGCAAGAAAGCCACCCAATCATCCTGATCAGCAGACACAAAGCATCTCAAATAAGTTTCTAAAGTCTGATTAGTTCGCTCGGTTTGGCCATTTGTCTGAGGATGAAATGCGGAAGAAAAAGACAAATCAATGCCCAGCCTAGCACAAAAGGCCCGCCAAAACCTAGAAACAAACTGGGAACCTCTATCGGACACAATGTTCTCCGGAATGCCATGCAAACGAACCACATGCTGAAAAAACAACGGAACCAAATCAGAAGAGGAAGGCAACTTAGGCAAAGGTACCAAATGAACCATCTTAGAAAACCGGTCACAAACCACCCAGATAACTGACATCCTCTGGGAAACCGGAAGATCCGAAATAAAATCCATAGAAATATGCGTCCAAGGCCTCTCAGGGACCGGCAAAGGCAAAAGCAACCCACTAGCGCGGGAACAGCAAGGCTTGGCCCGCGCACAAGTCCCACAGGACTGCACAAAAGAACGCACATCCCATGACAAAGAAGGCCACCAAAAGGACCTACCAACCAAATCTCTGGTACCAAAAACCCCAGGATGACCGGCTAACACAGAACAATGAACCTCCGAAATCACTTTACTAGTCCATCTGTCAGGAACAAACAATTTCCCCACTGGACAGCGGTCAGGTTTATCAGCCTGAAATTTCAGCAAAAAAAATCAAGGCCAGAACTTATCTTTGTTGAAAAGAACTGCAAAGCAGGAGAGACCAGGCAGAGATGTGAATCCTACAGGAACAATGGACAACTGGCACTGACTAAAGGGTGAAGCAAGACTAAATAGCCCAGTCAAAATTGCACAAAGTTAACACACCTGATAAATGCTGCGATTCAGAGACAGCAGCGCTACCACTTACAACCACCGGAGGGGAGCCCAAGAGCAGAATTCACAACAGGACGCCATGTCGCGTTTAGAGAGCCCCTGATGTGTCTAAACAGTGGAAACCCCCCAATTATGACTGAAACCCTAATCCAAACACACCCCTAACCCTAATCCAAACAGTAACCCTAACCACACCCCTAACCCTGACACACCCCTAACCCTAATCCCAACCGTATTCCCAACCGTAAATGTAATCCAAACCCTAACCCTAACTTTAGCCCCAAACCTAACCCTAACTTTAGCCCCAACCCTAACTGTAGCCTTAACCCTAGCCCCAACCCTAACCCTAACCCTAACCCTAGCCCTAACCCTAGCTCTAACCCTAGCTCTAACCCTAGCCCTAACCCTAGCCCTAACCCTAGCTCTAACCCTAGCCCTAACCCTAGCCCTAACCCTAATGGGAAAATGGAAATAAATACATTTTTTAAATTTTTAATTTTTTCCCTAACTAAGGGGGTGATGAAGGGGGGTTTCATTTACTTTTATAGCGGTTTTTTTAGCGGATTTTTGCGTTACCACATTTTGAGAGCTATAATTTTTCCATATTTGAGTCCACAGAGTCATGTGAGGTCTTGTTTTTTGTGGGACGAGTTGACGTTTTTATTGGTAATATGCTCGGGCACGGGAGATTTTTTGATCGCTTTTTATTCCGATTTTTGTGAGGGAGAATGACCAAAAACCAGCTATTCATGAATTTCTTTTGGGGGAGGCGTTTATACCGTTCCGCATTTGGTAAAATTTCTAAAGCAGTTTTATTCTTCGGGTCAGTACGATTACAGCGATACCTCATTTATATCATTTTTTTATGTTTTGGCGCTTTTATACGATAAAAACTATTTTATAGAAAAAATAATTATTTTTGCATCGCTTTATTCTGAGGACTATAACTTTTTTATTTTTTTGCTGATGATGCTGTGTTGCGGCTCGTTTTTTGCGGGACAAGATGACGTTTTCAGCGGTACCATGGTTATTTTTATCCGTCTTTTTGATCGCGTGTTATTCCACTTTTTGTTTGGCGGTATGAGAATAAAGCGTTTTTTGCCTCGTTTTATTTATTTATTTTTTTTACGGTGTTCACTGAAGGGGTTAACTAGTGATATAGCTTTATAGGTGGGGTCGTTACGGACGTGGCGATACTAAATATGTGTACTTTTATTGTTTGATTTTTTTATTTAGATAAAGAAATGTATTTATGGGAATAATATTTTTTTTTCTTTATTTAGGAATTTTTTTTATTTATTTTTTATTTTTTTTACACATGTGGATTTTTTTTTTTAACTTTTTTACTTTGTCCCGGGGGGGGGGGGGGGGGACATCATAGATCGCTGATCTGACAGTTTGCACAGCACTCTGTCAGATCACCGATCTGACTTACAGCACTGCAGGCTTACCAAGCGCCTGCTCTGAGCAGGCACTTGGTAAGCCACCTCCCTCCCTGCAGGACCCAGATGCCGCGGCCTTCTTGGATCCGGGCACCTGCAGCAAGGAGGAGGTAAGAGACCCTCGCAGCAACGCGATCACATCGCGTTGCTCTGGGGTTCTCAGGGAAGCCCGCAGGGAGCCCCCTCCCTGTGCGATGCTTCCCTGTACCGCCGGCACACCGCGATCATGTTTGATCGCGGTGTGCCGGGGGTTAATGTGCCGGGGGCGGTCCGTGACCACTCCTGGCACATAGTGCCGGATGTCAGCTGCGATAGGCAGCTGACACTCGGCCGCGCTCCCCCCGTGAGCGCGGCCAATCGCGCTGGACGTACTATTCCGTCCTTGGGAATTAGGGCCCACCCCACATGGACGGAATAGTACGTTCACTGGCAGAAAGGGGTTAAGAAATGAAGGTCAGTCAGTCCGAAAAATTGGGCAATCTTTGAAAGTGTCCCCAAGTGCAATGGCAAAAACCATGAAGCGCTACAAAGAAACTGACTCACATGAGGACCGCCCCAAGAAAGGAAGTCCAAGAGTCACCTCTGCTTCTGAGGATAAATTTATCTGAGTCACCAGCCTCAGAAATCGCAGGTTAACGGCAGCTCAGATTAGAGACCAGGTCAATTCCACACAGAGTTCTAGTAGCAGACACATCTCTACAACAACTGTTAAGAGGAGACTTTGTGCAGCCGGCCTTCATGGTAAAATAGCTGCTAGGAAACCACTGCTAAGGACAGGCAACAAGCAGAAGAGACTTGTTTGGGCTAAAGAACCCAAGGAATGGATATTAGACCAGTGGAAATCTGTGCTTTGGTCTGATGAGTCCAAATTTGAGATCTTTAGTTCCAACCACCGTGTCTTTGTGCGACGCAGAAAAGGTGAACGGATGGACTCTACATGCCTGGTTCCCACCATGAAGCATGGAGGAGGTGTGATGGTGTGGGGGTGCTTTGCTGGTGACACTGTTGGGGATTTATTCAAAATTAAAGGCATACTGAGCCAGCATGGCTACCACAGCATCTTGCAGCGGCATGCTATTCCATCCGGTTTGTGTTTAGTTGGACCATCATTTATTTTTCAACAGGACAATGACCCCAAACACACCTCCAGGCTGTGTAAGGGCTATTTGACCAAGAAGGAGAGTGATGGGGTGCTACGCCAGATGACCTGGCCTCCACAGTCACCAGACCTGAACCCAATGGAGATGGTTTGGAGTGAGCTGGACCGCAGAGTGAAGGCAAAAGGACCAACAAGTGCTAAGCATCTCTGGGAACTCCTTCAAGATTGTTGGAAGACCATTCCCGGTGACTACCTCTTGAAGCTCATCAAGAGAATGCCAAGAGTGTGCAATGCTGTCATCAAAGCAAAAGGTGGCTACTTTGAAGAACCTAGAATATAAGACATAATTTCAGTTGTTTCACACTTTTTTGCTAAGTATATAATTTCACATGCGTTAATTCATAGTTTTGATGCCTTCAGTGTGAATGTACAATTTTCATAGTCATGAAAATACAGAAAAATCTTTAAATGAGAAGGTGTGTCCAAACTTTTGGTCTGTACTGTATATTCTATGAAATGTGGGATGTTTGTGTTTTTGTTTTAGTTATTTTTCTTATTATATGCACTGTCACTTTAAATAACACTGTGAGATTTGTAGTCCCCTTTCCTATTTTTGTCACTTTACTTACTTTGTAAACATATAACCCAAACCCATTACCTCACACTCAGGATGGGTAACACTCTACTCAATCTATAACCATACTGATCAACTAAGCAATCATTAAACTGCGCGTTGAATCAAAAAGTGTTGTTTCTTTTTTTGTAAAAAGTTATAACTTTATTAATACAGACAATACACACATTTAAATAAAATAATGCCTCTAAACCGTAGAACAAAAAATATATAATGGCAGGTAAGCGTAAGAAAGATTATAATAATAGCAGGTAAGTACTGAATAGTATTTACAGAACAGTTTGGTTTATTAGTGTTGATGATAGAGCTTGCTAAAAAGAATAGCTAATCCAATTAAAGCATGCTGAGAAAATATCTCAATTGAATAAAAAGCATGCTGAGAAAATATCTCAATTGGAATTCCCTATCTAGAAATATTACAACACTTTTATGATCAAATACCAAACTAACTGGTATCACCTGGATACTACATAATAACACGTGCAGACTACTGCATAATTAAGCCAAAACCTATTAATGTACTAATGTGAACAATATGATGTATCTTGGTCTGAAGGAATAATGTGTTCTCTTTGATGATCAAATACTGTGCATAAGTGACATATAGCAGCTTAAAGGGACTAGTGTACTCCAAGATAACAAAAGTCTGCCCAGACATTTTTAAAGGCAGTCATAATTTGGTGTTAATAACAAATAAAGCATGCTGAGAAAATACCTCAATTATATTACATTTGACTACCTTATACTATTTACATATATAACATCAGTACCAATTTATTGATGCCACAAACACAATTTATAAAGAGTGCAAAATAGACTACGTCTCCAGATGCCAGTGCAAGCGGAGTTAATTGCTCGATCCTCAAGACCAATACGTCCACTTCATGATATGCGCTATATAAATCTTATTGCACAAATCAAACATAAATGAAACTAATATGCTGGCTCAACTTCCTTGTCAGAGAAAACAATACAACCTCAATTAAATTTGATGAAGCTAAAAGCCGTACAAAAGAATTATGCCGACTTAATTGCTCAGACAGAGTAAACAATAAGACCGCAATTTGATTAAGTGCCGCTGCACGGCCATGCAAAAATTATACCAATTCCATTGCTCAGTAGAAGAAAATTCTAAAACTGCAACTTACGTATGATGCGGCTACATACCATATAGACATTCATTGATATCATGAGCCAGATATACCAACTTAGCAAGATCATATGATATGCTCAAGGAGCTACTAATCACATAGATCTGCCCTTACAAAATAATTTGGCTAAAAGAACTAAATATATACGTGTTACCTAAATCCGTTGTGCTCCCTGCTTACAGCCACACATGGCACGCTGATCCTTGCCAACCCTAATTATTTTGTAAGGGCAGATCTATGTGATTAGTAGCTCCTTGAGCATATCATATGATCTTGCTAAGTTGGTATATCTGGCTCATGATATCAATGAATGTCTATATGGTATGTAGCCGCATCATACGTAAGTTGCAGTTTTAGAATTTTCTTCTACTGAGCAATGGAATTGGTATAATTTTTGCATGGCCGTGCAGCGGCACTTAATCAAATTGCGGTCTTATTGTTTACTCTGTCTGAGCAATTAAGTCGGCATAATTCTTTTGTACGGCTTTTAGCTTCATCAAATTTAATTGAGGTTGTATTGTTTTCTCTGACAAGGAAGTTGAGCCAGCATATTAGTTTCATTTATGTTTGATTTGTGCAATAAGATTTATATAGCGCATATCATGAAGTGGACGTATTGGTCTTGAGGATCCAGCAATTAACTCCGCTTGCACTGGCATCTGGAGACGTAGTCTATTTTGCACTCTATAAATTGTGTTTGTGGCATCAATAAATTGGTACTGATGTTATATATGTAAATAGTATAAGGTAGTCAAATGTAATATAATTGAGGTATTTTCTCAGCATGCTTTATTTGTTATTAACACCAAATTATGACTGCCTTTAAAAATGTCTGGGCAGACTTTTGTTATCTTGGAGTACACTAGTCCCTTTAAGCTGCTATATGTCACTTATGCACAGTATTTGATCATCAAAAAGAACACATTATTCCTTCAGACCAAGATACATCATATTGTTCACATTAGTACATTAATAGGTTTTGGCTTAATTATGCAGTAGTCTGCACATGTTATGTAGTATCCAGGTGATACCAGTTAGTTTGGTATTTGATCATAAAAGTGTAATATTTCTAGATAGGGAATTCCAATTGAGATATTTTCTCAGCATGCTTTTTATTCAATTGAGATATTTTCTCAGCATGCTTTAATTGGATTAGCTATTCTTTTTAGCAAGCTCTATCATCAACACTAATAAACCAAACTGTTCTGTAAATACTATTCATACTTACCTCCTATTATTATAATCTTTCTTATGCTTACCTGCCATTATATATTTTTTGTTCTACGGTTTAGAGGCATTATTTTATTTAAATGTGTGTATTGTCTGTATTAATAAAGTTATAACTTTTTACAAAAAAAGAAACAACACTTTTTGATTCAACGCGCAGTTTAATGATTGCTTAGTTGATCAGTATGGCTATACTTTACTTACTTTGCATTGTGCACACTGCTATAGTGATTATTCATGATTGATTCTAGATTGTGTCAAATTGTCATAAATGCCATCCTTTTGTTTGTGGACTATGTGCGCAATGTTAAACACCTGCCCTTCCATGAAATCATACCTAATATAGTACCCATGTTATCGGATAGACGCTTCCTGTATCTCTGGACAGGAAATAATCTGTGCACATGTCTCCAATGTGCTGCACATTGGAACATCGCTGGCGGTGCCTGGTTATGATGTGCGTGGGTCAATGATGTCAGTGAGGAGTTCCTCGTTATCGGCATCGTCATGGGCGGCCAGATGTAATGCAACTTCCGGTAAAGATAATGTGACACATGCGCTGCATGTAAGATCAATATTTTGCACACCTCTGATGGGGATTATATAAATGATAGCTGGGACACATCTATGGCCCCCTGAAGAAGCCAATGCAAAACACTCGTTGGAGCTATTGGCTTGGGGACACATTTTGGGAACAATGGGTAAGAGGCTTTGATAAATATATTCAGGGCCACAATTGTTAGGATTATTAGGATATATCCTTTAGATTTACAGCTATAATGTCTCAAACTCAAAAATATTTCCCGGATCTGTGCATTCCTTGACCATGACACCACAAAAACACTAGCGCATGCCCTTATCTCCTGCCTTGACTACTGCAACCTCCTACTCTCTGGCCTCCCCTCTAGCACTCTCCAATCCATCCTACACTCTGCTGCCCGACTAATCTACCTGTCTCCCCACTATTCCCCAGCCTCTCCCCTATGCCAAACCCTTCACTGGCTTCCTATTGCCCAGAGACTCCAGTTCCAAACCCTTAAAATGACATACAAAGCCATCCACAACCTGTCTCCTCCATACATCTGTGACATGGCCTCCCAGTACTTATCTACACGCAACCCCTATCTTCTCAAGATCTCCTTCTCTACTCCCCTCTCATCTCTTCTTCCCACACCCGCATCCAAGACTTCTCCCATGCTTCCCCTATACTCCGGAGCTCTCTACCCCAACCCATCAGACTCTCGCCTACCATAGAAACCTTCAAAATGAACCTGAAGACTCACCTCTTCTGACAAGCCTACAGCCTGCAGTGATCCTCAACCTAATGAACCGCCACACAACCAGCTCTACCCTCTCCTAGTGTAAACTCACCCATCCCCTGCAGACTGTGAGCCCTCGCGGGCAGCGTCCTCCCTCCTTATGTACCTTGTTTTTTGCTCATGTTTAATGTATTTGTCTATATTTGCCCCCTTTTTCACATGTAAAGCATCATGGAATAAATGGCGCTATAAAAATTTATAATAATAATAATAATAATGAATCTTTTATAAGAGTAGATGTAATGCCATTAACCCTTTTGCATCCTCATACATTCTTATACAGTTAGGTCCATATATATTTGGACAGAGGCAACATTTTTCTAATTTTGCTTATAGACATTACCACAATTAATTTTAAACAAAACAATTCAAATGAAGTTGAAGTTCAGACTTTCAGCTTTCATTTGAGGGTATCCACAATAAAATTGGATGAAGGGTTTAGGAGTTTCAGCTCCTTAACATGTGCCACCCTGTTTTTAAAGGGACCAAAAGTAATTGGACAATTGACTCCAAGGCTATTTCATGGACAGGTGTGGGCAATCCCTTCGTTATGTCATTCTCAATTAAGCAGATAAAAGGCCTGGAGTTGATTTGAGGTGTGGTGCTTGCATTTGTAAGGTTTTGCTGTGAAGTAAACATGCGGTCAAAGGAGCTCTCCATGACGGTGAAACAAGCCATCCTTAAGCTGCGAAAACAGAAAAAACCCATCTGATAAATTGCTACAATATTAGGAGTGGCAAAATCTACAATTTGGTACATCCTGAGAAAGAAAGAAAGCACTGGTGAACTCATCAATGCAAAAAGATCTGGGCGCCCACGGAACAGTGGTGGAGGATAGAAGAATAATCTCCATGGTGAAGAGAAACCCCTACACAACAGCCAACCAAGTGAACAATACTCTCCAGAAGGTCGGCGTATCAATATCCAAATCTACCATAAAGAGAAGACTGCATGAAAGTAAATACAGAGGGTTCACTGCACGGTGCAAGCCACTCATAAGCATCAAGAATAAAAAGGCTAGACTGGACTGTGCTAAAAAACATCTAAAAAAGCCAGCACAGTTCTGGAAGAACATTCTTTGGACAGATGAATCCAAGATCAACCTCTACCAGAATGATGGAAAGAGAAAAGTATGGCGAAGGCGTGGTACAGCTCATAATCCAAAGCATACCACATCATCTGTAAAACACGGCGGAGGCAGTGTGATGGCTTGGGCATGCATGGCTGCCAGTGGCACTGGGTCACTAGTGTTTATTGATGATGTGACACAGGACAGAAGCAGCCGAATGAATTCTGAGGTATTCAGAGCCATACTGTGTGCTCAGATCCAGCCAAATGCAGCCAAACTGATTGGTCGTCGTTTCATACTACAGATGGACAATGACCCAAAACATAAAGCCAAAGCAACTCAGGAGTTTATTAAAGCAAAGAAGTGGAATATTCTTGAATGGCCAAGTCAGTCACCTGATCTCAACCCAATTGAGCATGCATTTCACTTGTTAAAGACTAAACTTCAGACAGAAAGGCCCACAAACAAACAGCAACTGAAAACCACCGCAGTGAAGGCCTGGCAGAGCATCAAAAAGGAGGAAACTCAGCGTCTGGTGATGTCCATGAGTTCAAGACTTTAGGCAGTCATTGGCAACAAAGGGTTTTCAACCAAGTACTAAAAATTAACATTTTATTTAAAATTATTGAATCTGTCCAATTACTTTTGGTCCCTTTAAAAACAGTGTGGCACATGTTAAGGATCTGAAACTCCTAAACCCTTCATCCAATTTTAATGTGGATACCCTCAAATGAAAGCTGAAAGTCTGAACTTCAACTGCATCTGAATTGTTTTGTTTAAAATTCATTGAGGTAATGGCTATAACCAAAATTAGAAAAATGTTGTCTCTGTCCAAATATATATGGACCTAACTGTATGTAAGGCATTGAAGCACTAGCACGTTCTATTGATATATACTATCTGCTGCTGCTGCTCTTCCCACCCCTTTACTACATGTGACATTCACGCTTTTCTACACGACCTTTGCTCCAATAATGACTTTGCATTGATACATGTCCATCTTTCTTTATGCAGTGGTGTGCAAATTAATTGGGACAAAGCATTTTTTAAGTAAAATCGTAAGTTGGTTACCAGTCAGTGATTCAAACCAGTTTTAATATCTAATAAAAAAAAAATGTTGGGCAGCTAGCCAGTGGAAAAAGGTAATTTTCAGAATTAGTATGTAACAGTGCATTATAACATTTTATTTTTTTGCTTTGTCATCAGCTGCTCAGCCATGTTTCAGGAGAACACACCAGCTTACAGAATGAGACAGCGATAAATTGTATCAGAAAGCACATTCAATTAATCAGTTTTTACTTTTTACTTTTTTGCTACAAGCTGTCTCCAGAAGCAATGTCGGCGCAAGAAATGTTACACAAAACTGTCATGCATGGGGTTTCCATGGCTGAAATATGTCACACTAGTCTGAGATCTCAAAGCACAGTGCCTGGATTTTCGTACCATATATCTGGCTGGGCTGCTTGACTGATGTACTGTATCTATTGGAAGAGAGTGTGTCTGAATACAGTTCCTAATAAATGTGGCTGAGAGAATAACTGTTTAGTGATGTTTTTAATGGTTTGGGATAGAGATTATTTCTTGTGAAGAAATTAAAGGGAATCTGTCAGCAAGTTGTTGCTATGTAATCTGAAGACAGCATGAGGTCAGGGTTAAAACACAGATTTCAGCGACGCCTCTCTTAATCAAGTTTTGTTTGATACAATGATTGTTTTAGCACCAGGAGCTTATCATTGCTGTTACTAGCCAATCTCTTGATCCCTGGTCCCACATGTCCCCATCTATGATAGGCACATTTCTGTCTGTGGACTTTGTACATGGAGAGCCTGGTGTGGGCGGGGCTCGCTTCCTCAGCTCTGCTCCATGTTAAATCTAAAATCTCTGTGTCAGAACGGCTGCACCCAGTAATCTATGTGATACACTGTTGGATTCAGCTTCGCTTTGCCTACATCAGGCTGCTCTCAGATAAGGTAGCAAAAAGCTGCTGACAAATTCCCTTATCTCACCATCCACTACTGCTTTGATCGTGAGTCTACCATCATTTTATAGACAATAATCTTGGCTATCTCATACATAAATTTGACTTGCAACTATTTAGCATATGATTAGTTATGCAGATTCATGTTATGTCACTGCATTGTTATTGTTTTTTCCTAGTGGTTGAAAAATATTTTTCTTCCTGAATACTACAAAATAGAACCTGTTCTCACATTCCCTAATAGCTTAGTGTGTTATTAGATTGATTCCCAAGTGAAAGGTCATTGGTTCGAATTGAGGAGCAGCCATGAAGATGATTTCCCAAGAAAAGAGAAACAGCATCATCCAGCTCATCGATAGCAGTCTCCTGGCCAAGAAAACTGCCAAACTGCATCATGTGAGTGCCAGGACAGCTGGTAGGATACGAAAAGAAGGCTGTACATCCATTCAGAAGCCAAAAGGCGAACATCCAGGCAAAATATCGGAGTCAACAAATCGTCTCATCCCAAGGTCTGTCAGTTCTGGCGCGACAAACCCTGCAGTGGAGGTGGCTCGTATGCTTTGCAATAGTGATGCAAGCAACGAAAAGTGCATACATGTGGACTACAAGGTAGGAACCAAATGAGTAAGGTGTGGAGGGAGGATCTGCCTTATAGAGGACCTGCTCACATGAGATAGGCCAAGGAACCTAATCTCTGCTGGACACAGGTGGGTTAAAATCCTGCAGAGACCGGCCATGCCCTCCTAAGGCCAAATGGAAACTACAGGGTGTTTGATGAAATCTAAGATTCTAGGATAATAACCCCTTTAATAGGAGAATGTTAAGGATTGCACTGAGCACATGTGGCTAGGCTGGTACTATGTGCAGAGCCAATGCACAATAACTGGCTCTGAGCACTTTCTTTCTTACTAGATTTAGTGCTTGAATATTATTGGTCTCCCCTAATAACAAATTCCACTTAAAACATCACGTTGCATAAATTGAATGGTACACAAATACGTAATGAACAGGCACCACGGTCAGTGGGATACACACCGAGACCTATGTACAGACCAATGTAAAGAAAAAAAGACTAGGTCTGAAAACGGGGATCACCACACAACAGGAAATGGCACTAATTCAAACACAGCTTTATTTATAAATACATATAAGTAACACAACATTAACATTTAAAAACATTTAGGGTATGTTCACACGTTCCTGATTTCCCTCCTTTTTTTCAGGACTAAAAACCGCAGCTCTTGGCAGAAAACGCAGGTGCGGTTTTTGGTGCGTTTTGGTGCATTTTTGGTGCGGTTTTTGGTGCGTTTTTTGATGCGGTTTTTAGTGCGTTTTTTTATGCAGTTTTCTCTGCAGATTGTCTGTGTTTGACACAAATAAAGCTTTAACTGCAGTGGGGGGAAAAAAAAAAAGAAATTATGTCATTTCCTTGTCCAACCCTTTTCTTCTTCCATCCTCCATTTTGGGACTAAACACCAAAATGAGTGGACGTGTTTTGAATGACAGCGCTCCGCAGAGTGCTGAGCGTAGGCCAGATCACAGCCCGCGGATCCAGCTCTATCCAGCTATTTAAGTCTACGTTCACATTTGCGGTCTGCGCCGCGTCGGGCGCCGCAGCGTCGCCGCATGCGTCATGCGCCCCTATATTTAACATGGGGGCGCATGGACTTGCGTTTTGCGCCGCATGCGTCACTGCAGCGCACGCATCCGGGCGCAGAGGACGCAGCAAGTTGCATTTTTGCTGCGTCCAAAATCAATCAAAAAAAGGACGCATGCGGCGCAAAACGCAGCGTTGTGCATGCGTTTTGCTGCGTTTTTGTTTGCATTGTGTGTTGCGGTGCCGACGCTGCGGCGCACAACGCAAATGTGAACATAGCCTAAGTGCCACATATTTCAGTGCCACGTATTTCAGTGCCACGTATTTAAGTGCCACGTATTTAAGTGCCACGTATTTAAGTGCCATGTATTTAAGTGCCACGTATCATGTATTTAAGTGCCACGTATGTAACTGCCACGTATTTAAGTGCCACGTATCACGTATTTAAGTGCCACGTATTTAAGTGCCACGTATCACGTATTTAAGTGCCACGTATTTAAGTGCCACGTATTTAAGTGCCACGTATCACGTATTTAAGTGCCACGTATCACGTATTTCAGTGCCACGTATCACGTATTTAAGTGCCACGTATTTAAGTGCCACGTATCACGTATTTAAGTGCCACGTATTTAAGTGCCACGTATTTAAGTGCCACGTATCACGTATTTAAGTGCCACGTATCACGTATTTAAGTGCCACGTATCTTGTATTTAAGTGCCACATATTTAAGTGCCACGTATCACGTATTTAAGTGCCACGTATCATGTATTTCAGTGCCACGTATCACACATATATATAACGTATAACGTATAACACACTGACAGGAGCCATAGTTCCTGTCGGTGTGTCACTGCGCATGCGCAAGCGAGTTTACCGGCGGTCATTGACCCCGGCACTCTCGCTTAACGGCAGTGCTGCGTGGGAAAGTTCAACGCAGCTGTACTGCCGTTAACCGAGACGCCGGAGCCATTGAACTCCGGAACAGTACGCGATACACTGCTAGGAGCTTCGCTCCTGGCAGTGTATCGCCGGAGAGCAGCCGATCGGCGTGGGACACTCGTTTTATGGATTCTGCGGACAGAGAGTATGAATTTGATTTTTTATTTTGGGATTTTTTTCTAGGGGATCGAGGGCTTCGCCTACCAGTGTGCTGTTGGTGAGTATATACTCTGTGTTATATGTTGTATGTACTGTGTGTCATGTATGTGTATTGTGTGTGTTTTGTGTAACTTTACAACTGTGCTAAGTCGCCGGACACAGGGACAACTCTCCCATCCTAATACCGGATGGGAGTAGTAGTCCCATACGGCGACTTAGCACAATGGTGGCACTAGCGTTGCATGGGGACACACACACACACACACACACACACATACCAAATCAATCAAACGGCCGACACGATCCCCATGCGACGGTATGCCTCCATGTCTCTCCGCCCAAGCACTTCCGCCCACGCACTTCCGGCCGCTTCCCCGCACTTCCTGCTGCAGCGGTTCTGCACCACAAACCGCAATAAAACCCGCAGATATATTTTTGATCTGCGGGTTTTACTGCGGGTTTGACCTCACAATGGAGGTCTATGGGTGCAGAACCGCTGCTGTTTCGGACAAAGAAGTGACATGCTCCTTCTTTTTTCCCGCAGCTATTCAGCGCGGCTTTTTTTTTTAAATTCAGGATCATGTGCACAGTGGTTCCTTTTTTCCATAGGGTACATTGTACTGTACCCTGCATGGAAAAAAGCTGCGGAACCGCAGCGGCAAAACCGCTGCGGTTCCGCGGTAAAAAACGCACTGTGTGAACATGGCCTTAAAAAGCATTCTAATGCCTGATTCAAAAGCCCATAATAAGACTGTCACCCGCACAGGACTCATGGACACAATAGACAATGTGAGTAGTACCACTATACCTATATAGACAGCTATACCATGGTGTAATTCATTGTACTTTAGTAACTTGGCACTCCCCTAGATAGTCTGTAGAACACATGGGGTTTCAGGGCTCATAATATTACAATAATCCCTGCAAGCCTGTCCATATTGATAGGCAACACACCCTATCCCTCTGACCATACAGGGAATAAGTATAGATGCAGCCAAAGAATAATAAGTGATACAAGAAACAGTTGGTAGATCATTTAGCCACCTGCAATGTGTGACCCACAGTTTCCTAACAGAGTCCAAACTCTGAAAATAAGGTATCCAGGCTGCAAAGGGACCTTACACAATGAGTCCTGCCAAATAAGCAGGGGACGAAGCCACCAGCAGGTGGCGATACGCGTTGGTTATCTGCGTTGCCCGCATTAGGACTCTGGCTGGGGTTATAGCAGGTCGTGACACTATTTGGTATGGCTTATTTGGCAGGACTCATTGTGTAAGGTTCCAAAAAAGGACCTGAGGTACTGAGTCCCATAAGGTCAGCGTGGTCCAGGATTTTAAGCACCAATTATCATAGATCTAGACTTTGTGTTGTTTTGGGACTTGTGACGAAGGGGCGGGACCTCGATTGCTCAGGTAAGAGATGAGTCAGCCCTAAGAAGTTTCATATCCCAGAGTCTGATGGGTTTCCATTCTGTGAAATGATGGGAGATGAGGAGGTAGTATTCCCTGAGGCTGAGATACATGATATAGGGGTGACCAGAGAAAATGTTGGGTTCGACCAACATAGGGACCTAACTCTAAAAGAAGCGTTCAATAATGTAACTAATAAATAATAATGTAATGTAATGGCATAGCACAGGATTCGGGTGCTGACACCAGATTTCCTCATTTTATGATGAGTGGAGACTTATTGTATTACTAAGGTCAGAGAGGAAATAGTGGAGCAGTTGTTGGAACCATGACACTATAGACGGTGGGTGTTGGACATGGCCCATTCACATGTATTGGCTGGCCATCTGGTTGTCGACAAAACTCAAGAATGGGTTAGGTGGAATTTCTATTGGCCCAGATGTCACCGGGAAATCCTAAGATATTGCAAGTTCTGTCCCACCTGCCAGTTAACCACTCCCACCTGTCACTTTCAAAATCCCATTGTGCTGCTACCCATCAAGGCATGGCAAGAAAGGGATCCCTTTGAAACTCCATGTTTGCTGGTTAAGACATAAGGGAACATTGAAGACGTCACAAAAGCCAAGATGCTGTTGAAGGCCCAAAAACAGCAGTGTCAACAAAATCGGGACCTGCTCTCCGATTTGCCGGCGTGCACAGATGTTATAGAACACGAGTTTCTGACAGAACCCCATGGGGGGGTGAATTTGAAGCTCTACCTAATTCCAGAGGCCCCCCTAGGACTGATTTCCAAGGAAGTAATGTTTATACTCAATCTCAGTGTCATTGAGGAGTCTAAGTGCGGGTGGTATAACACGACTGACTTTGTTTCAAAACCCGATGGAGAATGGACATTCTGTAGCGATTATCGGAAAATGAACAAAGTCTTCAAGTTCAACATATGCCCCATGTCGATAAGCTGATCGAGAGGCTTAGGCTGGCAAGGCACATAGCCACCTTGGATCTAACAAAGGGATATTGACAAATCCTCATGTCACAAGAAGCCAATGAGAAGACAGCTTCCTATATGTCTGGATGCAGATCGGACTACAGGGAGCTCCAGTCATCTTCCAGTGGGCTATGGACCGGATCCTCCCAACCAATAAGAATTACGCTACAGCATACCTGAACAATATCATAATTTTCATCCCAGATTGGGGAAGTCATCTGAGAGAGGTCTAGATGGTGTTCAATGCTCTGAGGCAGGGTTCTCTATAAATAAAAAAAAGTGCCATGGGAAAGAGGCGGCCAAATACCTTGGATATGTAGTAGGTAGAGACTAAATCAAACCCCAGATCAATAAAGTGGACGCAATCCAGAACTGGCCAAAACCACTCTCAAAAAAGCAAGTTAGGGCCTTTCTGGGAATTGTGAGGTAATACAGGAGGCTCATTTCAAACTTTGCCATGGTGGCTGCATCCCTGTCAGAACTCCTTAAGGCGACAAAATCAGTCATGGACAAATGGATGTTGGAGGCAGAGACGGCATTTCAAGAACTGAAAGTAGCTCTGTGTACTCAGCCAGTCCTGATTGCCCCTAACTTTAAGAAGGAATTTGTACTCCAAACGGACACCTCCAAAGTTGGATTAGGTGTTGTCCTCTCTCAGGAGATACATGGAAAGTATCATCCTGTTCTCTACATGAGTACGAAACTCTCGGCATGTGAGAAAAATTATTCGATTGTAGAAATGGAAAGCCTGGAAATAAACTGGGCAGTGCATACATTGCAATACTATCTCTTAGGGCGAGAATTTACATTAGTGTCAGACCATGGCCCACTCAGGTGGATAAGCAAAGAAAAAGAGGCAAAATGTTCATGTTACCCGCTGGTTTCTAGCCCTGCAGGATTTTTGTTTCCATGTAGAATTCAGTATAGAACCAGGAGTTACATGGTAATGCCGATGCCCTCTGGAGAATCTTATGTCTAGTGGTAGAAGGTGCCAAGCCCACTGCTTTAGGTAGAGGGGGGAGGAATGTAAGCTGGCTGTTAGACACATAGTGCATGGGAGATAAATCTGGTGTAATGCTTTAGTATATAGGATTAAAAGGGGTTAATCAGCCATGACAGGCTTATTATGAGCAGCTGAAAAGTTGGGAGAAATGGCTGCTCATCATACTGTATTTCCACCCCTGGGTGTAGTTTGCTTTTGTAAATTGAGACCTGTTTGTATCACAGATGGCTGTGTGTATGGAGGTGTGCAGATCTCCTGGATTGAGTTCCTTTGCTAAAGGACTAAAAAGTTGGATTCTAAGCTAGGTGGGCGAACCAGCACTATTATATGGACATGTTGCTTTATGTTTAACTTTGTGCAGGTCAAAGGCTGTATTTAAGTTTCTTGTGAAGTTTTAAATTTTATGAGGACTGCAAATAAACCAGATGGAGTTTAAATAGAAACGGTGCCTGTGATACCTCAGATCGCTCCCAAGTGAGTAGCGTTGTTACAGTGCTTATGAGGCTATTGCGTTTGGGTCAGAAGATCCAAGGCCTGTCCTAGAAATCATGGTCTGTATAATCAGACAATGGGACTCAAAAGCTTGAATTTAGCCTTTGGCTATACACTGTGTGCAGAATTATTAGGCAAGTTGTATTTTGATCACATGATACTTTTTATACATGTTGTCCTACTCCAAGCTGTTCAGGCTTGAGAGCCAACTACCAATTAAGTAAATCAGGTGATGTGCATATCTGTAATGAGAAGGGGTGTTGTCTAATGACATCAAAACCCTATATAAGGTGTGCTTAATTATTAGGCAACTTCCTTTCCTTTGGCAAAATGGGTCAGAAGAGAGATTTGACGGGCTCTGAAAAGTCCAAAATTGTGAGATGTCTTGCAGAGGGATGCTATATCCAGAGAAGTATGATGTGCACTCTGTCAAAATCAGGAAGGTGCTGGCTGGACAACCAAAGTCAATTGTACAAGAAAACAGCCGCACTCAAGTGTTTATGTTTATGTAGAAAAATGTTTTTGTTGCTTTTATTCACGTGTACAGACACCACCAAATAATTTCAAAGAAAAAAGAAGGGTGATTGCGGACAACAGGGTTAACGTTTCGACCAGGCACGGTCTTTCTCAAAACCTCACTGCAAAACAAACAAACTGTACAAGTGTGCTGTACAAATATACACGTGTTGAAATACAGGTGAACAAGTGCCATATATTTACATATATACATAAAAGGAAGAAAATCCATAACTTCCAGGCAAAGGTAGACAGAAAATATATACAGCTTACCACACATTAGATAAGAACTAATCTAAGTCCAAAAGAAATTCTTTTAACAGTATGTCACGGATCAAAATGAGGTCCTATGGGACCAGGCTAGAGGAAGGACCATGGTAAAGCACGCACTTATACTGGAGCAAATTTTAGGGCTAAGTACAAATAGATACAGATAAAACAGATCAAACCGCCATAATGATATACTGACATTGTGCAGGAGTGAATAGGGAAAAGAGAAGTATAGAGGGAGAGTCCAAAAGGCTAGAGGGAAGAGAGCAGAGATAATAGATAAGTATGCAGTAAACCTACAATAACCCGTAAAGGCAAGGACCATGAGATGTATTGAACAAATGTCATTACCAGCTCCAGGTAGAATTCAAAGGAAAGATGTCCTACGCTGTTTTCAGATAGACCTGATTACTGTGAAAGATATAAACAAATTCTGAACAAATGCTCACTTGATCTAATTCTCCTTACCATAGAAACCCTTCAGACGGCCATACTCGAGACTGAGGCCAAGGTCAAATCTATAGAAGAACAACTCTGTTCAACCATCTCCAGCGTGGATTGGCAGAACTTGAAAACAAAGACAGACAAGATTATAGAAGACAATCGTAGAGCACTCCAAGAGAAGAAAAGAAACAAGTTCCATAGAGACTCTGAGGACTATAGGTTGGAACGTGTCTACAGATGGAACGAATCCACAAACCTTGGGCAGGGTCGGGGATATCACTTTTCAAGGCACCCTAGCTCCTTCAGTTCCGACAGCAGTGGGTCCTCATACCAAGGACGTTTTTTAGGGAACAGACCACTCGGGAGAGGCAATTCGAGACAACGAGGTGCAGACCAACAAGGAGATCCAAGCGTAAATCTAACCGAACGCATGGTGACGAGATCACAGGTAGGAATACGAAATCTGTGGTAAACATCTCCTCCTACACTCTGAACCCCACTGAACTCTCAGTCCTACAGAGAGGTCTCTCCTTTTGCCCTACCCCCCCATGGGATAGCTTTAAGCTTGAACAGGATTTACAATACTTTTACCGCAGCATCAGGCTTAAAACCCACTTCGGTCTGCAAAGTAATCCTGGCAGCAATGGATCTCCCCCAGTTGGGGGTAGCTCTATTTCTGATTTATCTATCTCCTCCCTAGGTCTATGTAATAAGAGCTCTTTCCGCCCACCACGCACATACCATGCAGAAGAGGCGTGCATTGACCTAATTCAGAGGGACATTCAGGATTTACTCTTGAAACAACAGAAAGGTGACTTCCCTGTGAGTGCTTTACCATGGTCCTTCCTCTAGCCTGGTCCCATAGGACCTCATTTTGATCCGTGACATACTGTTAAAAGAATTTCTTTTGGACTTAGATTAGTCCTTATCTAATGTGTGGTAAGCTGTGTATATTTTCTGTCTACCTTTGACTGGAAGTTATGGATTTTCTTCCTTTTATGTATATATGTAAGTATATGGCACTTGTTCACCTGTATTTCAACACGTGTATATTTGTACAGCACACTTATATAGTTTGTTTGTTTTGCAGTGAGGTTTTGAGAAAGACCGTGCCTGGTCGAAACGTTAACCCTGTTGTCCGCAATCACCCTTCTTTTTTCTTTGAAATTATTTGGTGGTGTCTGTACACGTGAATAAAAGCAACAAAAAATTTTTTCTACATAAACATAAAGACTTGAGTGCGGCTGTTTTCTTGTACAATTGCAGAGGGATGCAGCAGTCTTGAAATTGCCAAACTTTTGAAGCGTGATCACCGAACAATCAAGCGTTTCATGGCAAATAGCCAATAGGGTCGCAAGAAGCATGTTGGGCAAAAAAGGCGCAAAATAACTGCACATGAATTGAGGAAAATCAAGCGTGAAGCTGCCAAGATGCCTTTTGCCACCAGTTTTGCCATATTTCAGAGCTGCAATGTTACTGGAGTAACAAAAAGCACAAGGTGTGCGATACTCAGGGACATGGCCAAGGTAAGGAAGGCTGAAAAACGACCACCTTTGAACAAGAAACATAAGATGAAACGTCAAGACTGGGCCAAGAAATATCTTAAGACTGACTTTTCAGAGGTTTTATAGACTGATGAAATGAGTGTGACTCTTGATAGGCCAGATGGATGGGCCAGAGTAAAGGGCAGAGAGCTCCACTCCGACTCAGATGCCAGCAAGGTGGAGGTGGGGTACTGGTATGAGCTGGTATCATCAAAGATGAACTTGTGGGACCTTTTCAGGTTGAGGATGGAGTGAAGCTCAACTCCCAGACCTACTGCCAGTTTCTGGAAGACAACTTCTTCAAGTAGTGGTACAGGAAGAAGTCGGTGTCGTTCAAGAAAAACATGATTTTCATGCAGGACAATGCTCCCATCACATCCCTCCAACTACTCCACAGCGTGGCTGGCCACTAAAGGTCTCAAAGAAGAAAAAATAATGACATGGCCCCCTTGTTCACCTGATCTGAACCCCATAGAGAACCTGTGGTCCCTCATAAAATGTGAGATCTACAGGGAGGGAAAACAGTACACCTCTCGGAACAGTGGGAGGCTGTGGTGGCTGCTGCACGCAATGTTGATTGTAAACAGATCAAGCAAAGGCAGAATCTATGGATGGAAGGCTGTTGAGTGTCATCATAAAGAAAGGTGGCTATATCGGTCACTAATTTTTTGGGGTTTTGTTTTTGCATGTCAGAACTGTTTATTTCTAAATTTTGTTCAGTTATATTGGTTTACTTGGTGAAAATAAACAAGCGAGATGGGGTTATATTTGGTTTTTATTAAGTTGCCTAATAATTCTGCACAGTAATAGTTACCTGCACAAACAGATATCCTCCTAAAATAGCCAAATCTAAAAAAAAACCACTTCAACTTGCAAAAATATTAAGCTTTTGATATTTATGAGTCTTTTGGGTTGATTGAGATCATAGTTGTTGATCAATAATAGAAATAATCCTCTAAAATACAACTTGCCTAATAATTCTGCACACAGTGTATTCACATCACACTTTTGACACATCAGTGACTACGTTGGGGCTTCAGACAGAAGTTCTGAAAACTGGGAATCAGATGGGTATGCTGACAGGCTTTGACTTTAATTAAATAGATGGAGTCACTTTGTGCTCTCTCTGACCCAGTGGCGTAGGAAGGGGGGGCGGGGGGGCAAAGAGGCTAAAGTCAATGGTCCAAGCCACCTGAATCCCTTTTTTCAAAGTTTCAGACAGAAGCCTCCACAGAGCCACTATAAGTGCCAAATAAGTGATGTGAATCCGGCCTTAGAAAGAAAATGTATAAAACCCCACAATATAATTACATGTTTAGTATGGCATGGTTGGAGGGCAGCCGGATTATCAGAGCTACACTTAGTAAACATTTAGTGGAATGCAACATGTTTTAGATATTTAGCTATAAGACACTTAAGCTATGTAAATATTTGTCTATAAGAGTTGAATGCTAATTGATTTCATTAACCCTTGGTAGAACTAAAGTACATTTAACCCCTTAGTATCACACTAGTTCAGGGCTTTTATACATTATTCTTTTTCCATTTTTTGGCATTTACACCAAAAAAAGGACAGTTTTTGAGCCAAGTTTTCAATCTTCAATCTCTTTATTTGAGCCAGAAGTTGATATAAAAGTTAAATTAAAACTGAATGAAAAACTGTCATAAAAATATCAATGTGAAACCAAGTAATTTTTTTTTTTTTACAAATAAGTCTTTATTTTTTGCACATATAGTATTTCGACTATTTTTGTAGTCACATATAAGACCCCCTGAAGACACAAAAGAGCATAGTAGAACCAAAAACACTCAGTTTAAAAAAATCACAGTAATCCGCAAGTGCTAGTAAAAAGATGTAAAAAACAGGGTATTTGGTTGATACGTTTTTGCAAAAAATGTATACTAAGCTGCTCCACTAAACGTCAAGGTATACCCATATCAGAGCAGTCCTAACTGATGTATGCAATCCCTATCTGATGTATTTAAAAACCTGATCATCTGTATATTACCTGTGTGAACAGGGTTCAGAGAGGAAAAGTCCATTTGGACATGCTGAGTAGAACAGCTTTTGTGCAGATAGCCCAAGAGGAGTGGTGGGTAACTCCCTAGTCTTGTAGACACAAGAGAACAATTATGGAAACAGGAACACATGGGCTACTTGCACAGTGAACAAGTCTGTAGGAACATGTTCACACACCACCAAGAAACTTGAAGACACAAAAGAGCATAGTAGAACCAAAAACACTCAGTTTCAAAAAATCACAGTAATCCGCAAGTGCTAGTAAAAAGATGTAAAAAACAGGGTATTTGGTTGATACGTTTTTTGCAAAAAATGTATACTGAGCAAAAAATACCCTGTTTTTTACATCTTTTTACTAGTACTTGCGGATTACTGTGATTTTTTGAAACTGAGTCTTTTTGGTTCTACTATGCTCTTTTGTGTCTTCAAGTTCCTGGGTGGTGTGTGAACATGTTCCTACAGACTTGTTCACTGTGCAAGTAGCCCATGTGTTCCTGTTTCCATAATTGTTCTCTTGTGTCTACAAGACTAGGGAGTTACCCACCACTCCTCTTGGGCTATCTGCACAAAAGCTGTTCCACTCAGCATGTCCGCATGGACTTTTCCTCTCTGAACCCTGTTCACACAGGTAATATAAAGATGATCAGGTTTTGAAATACATCAGATAGGGATTTCATACATCAGTTAGGACTGCTCTGATATGGGTATACCTTGACGTTTGGTGGAGCAGCTTAGTATACATTTTTTGCAAAAACGTATCAACCAAATACCCTGTTTTTTACATCTTTTTACTAGCACTTGCGGATTACTGTGATTTTTTGAAACTGAGTGTTTTTGGTTCTACTATGCTCTTTTGTGTCTTCAAGTTTCTTGGTGGTGTGTGAACATGTTCCTACAGACTTGTTCACTGTGCAAGTAGCCCATGTGTTCCTGTTTACATATAAGACCCTCTATATGTAATATACTAGATGGAGGCCGGATGCTATCGCATCGGGAGGGCGGTAATGTCACGATGGGGGCAGGCTTTGCAGCGTTGAGAATCTCCCCCTCCATGTGCTCACCCACCTATCCCCTCTCTTTCCCCATGTGCTAACTTCTCCCATCTGTGCTTTCTTTTACCTGTCTACCCCATGTGCTATCCCCCTTTCTGCTTTCTCCTTCCTGTGCTGTGTTCTCCTCTCATGTGCTGTCTCATTTGATCTGTCTCCCCCTGTGCTCTGTCTCTCTCACCCCTGTGCTCTTTCTCTCTCCCCCATCTGCTATCTTCTCCTCTCATGTCATCTTTTCTTTGACCTGTGTACCCTTAGGCCATGTTCACACTTTGCGGGTTTTACTGCGGATTCGCAGCGTTTCTGCAGCTGCGGGTCCGCAGCAGTTTCCATTGCGTTTACATTTACATGTAAACCCTATGGAAACCGCAATCCGCTGTGCATATGCTGTGGGAAAAAACGCGCAGAAACGCAGCGGTTTACATTCCGCAGCATGTCACTTTGTGCAGAATCGCTGCGATTCTGCACACATAGGAATGCATTGATCCGCTAACTTCCCGCATGGGGCTGTGCCCACGATGCGGGAAGTAAGCGGATCATGTGCAGATGGTACCCGGGGTGGAGGAGAGGAGACTCTCCTCCAGGCCCTGGGAACCATATTTGTCTAAAAAAAAAAAGAAATAAAATAAAAAAATAATGATATACTCACCTCTCAGCGCTGCACGCGGCCGTCCGGTCTCAGGGTTGCTGTGCGAGCAGGACCTGCGGTGACGTCGCGGTCACATGACCGTGACGTCGCGGTCACATGACCGTGACGTCACGACGGTCCTTCTTGCACAGCATCTTTGGAACCAGACCGCCGCGTGCAGCGCCGAGGAGATCGGGACGTCAGAGGGTGAGTATAAACCATTTTTTTATTATTTTTAACATTACTATTGATGCTGCATATTGCTGCATATGCAGCATCAATAGTATAGGAGTAAACCCGCAGCGGAAACCGCAAAACAAACCGCGATAAATCTGCAGGGATAACCGCAGCGGTTTTGCCCTGCAGATTTATCAAATCCGCTGCGGGAGAACCCGCAGAGGACTCGACCTACGTGTGCACATAGCCTAAATGCTCTCCCCCTTGTCTTCTCTCTCTCTCTCTCTCCACCACTGTGCTGTACCACAGCTCCTGGACAGGGGAGGAAGCAAAAGACAATACTGACATTACAGCAGGAGATCGCAAAGGATACATTTTGTGAGGTAAAATATTGTTTAAAAACAGGCAGTGAAATATTTTACAAGAAATCCTCTGTGATCCCGTGCTGTAATGTCAGTATTGTATTGCATGGTCAGACACAGACAATTTTTAAAATGAACTTTTGTTCGTGGGAAAACCCCGTTAATGTGACCGCTTCCTCTGCCTGTAGACATGTCGTGCATCTGCCGCCGGGATCAGCCGAATGATTCAATGCGCCTGCGCAGAATTCGCGCAGGTGCAGTAAATTAGACCGCTGCCATCTTTGTGCAGACAGATAGTGGCGGTCACATTAAAACTGCGCATGCGCTCCTCCTGTACAAACATGGCGGCGGTCAGTGAATCATTCAGCTGATCCCGGTGGCGTGTTCGCGACTGTGTTCCGCTGGTGGTACCGCACTGCGTACGGCGTATACAGTGTGTGTGTGGTGCATACGGCATATACAGTGTGTGTGTGTGTGTGTGTGTGTGGTGCATACGGCGTATACAGTGTGTGTGTTGTGCGATGGTGTTCTGCTGGTGGTACCGTGCAAGAGGCTGGTACCACCAGCAGTTTCCATATTGAGGCACCCATCACTTGGGTGTCCCAATATGGAGGTCGGTGAACTTACGCCGCTTGGAATTCTGGGATCTGGACCCATCTGGATGGAACAGGATGTGAAGACATTACAAGGTAAGTATATATTAAGATGCTGGTGTCTGTTAGCATCTAAAGTATATTTTGGCATACATGTCCTAGTTAGCGGAATTACACTGGGACTAGGGCCTCGGACAATTAGTATTTCAGCAATACACCATTTCCACAATAATGTTTGCAATGGTAATGCCCAGGTAGAACATACCACTAAAGGTACCGTCACACTCAGCAACTTTGCAAAGAGAATGACAACAATCCGTGACGTAGCAGCGTCCTGGACAGCGATCTCGTTGTGTTTGACACGCAGCAGCGATCTGGATCCCGCTGTGCCATCGCTGGTCGGAGCTAGAAGTCCAGAACTTTATTTAGTCGCCAGGTCGGCGTATATCGTCATGTTTGACATCAAAAGCAACGACGCCAGCAACGAGCATAGGGGGCGTCGCAGCGTCTCTTTCTAGCCAGGTAGGCGTGTTACATTACAAAAGGAGACGCCCTCAGCCGCGACGACCTGAGAGGGAACTTGCAGCAGGAACAATGGTTGTTAGCTGGGCGGAAATGAGTGGCTGTGACGCCGTCTCCCTGTGAACGCTGATAGGCCACAGCGGGATCATCTGTAGCTGCGTTCCAGAATATAAACCGCGACTCTACTCAGTCTCAGTCTTTCCTTTGCGATCACTTGTGCGTCCTGTCCGGAACGCCCTCCGCCACCTACGAGCCTCACGGGAGCGTCCTGTCCGGAACTCTGCATCGTCCTCTATCTCTTTCAGCTTATCAACGGTTAGTAATATCTTTGTGCTGTTTGTTTCATCTGCCATGCAGCAATGCTAATTAATGTGTATTGTAGAGTGATGTATACTACATCTCTGCAGAGATCTGTTTGAGCTTGCAAGTTTGTAAACATTTGTAAACAAATTACGTTTTTGCGCTGGCTGGCAGCCATTTTGAGCTTTCGCTTTATGGAAAGGTAAACAAATACGCTTTTGCGCTGGCTGGCTGGCAGCCATTTTGAGCTTTCGCTTTATGGAAAGGTAAACAAATACGCTTTTGCGGTGGCTGGCTGGCAGCCATTTTGAGTGTTCGCTTTATGGAAAGGTAAACAAATACGCTTTTGCGCTGGCTGGCAGCCATTTTGAGCTTTCGCTTCATGGAAAGGTAAACAAATACGCTTTTGCGGTGGCTGACTGGCAGCCATTTTGAGTGTTCGCTTTATGGAAAGGTAAACAAATACGCTTTTGCGCTGGCTGGCTGGCAGCCATTTTGAGTGTTCGCTTTATGGAAAGGTAAACAAATACGCTTTTGCGCTGGCTAGCTGGCAGCCATTTTGAGCTTTCGTTTTATGGAAAGGTAAACAAATACGCTTTTGCGCTGGCTGGCAGCCATTTTGAGCTTTCGCTTTATGGAAAGGTAAACAAATACGCTTTTGCGGTGGCTGGCTGGCAGCCATTTTGAGTGTTCGCTTTATGGAAAGGTAAACAAATACGCTTTTGCGGTGGCTGGCTGGCAGCCATTTTGAGTGTTCGCTTTATGGAAAGGTAAACAAATACGCTTTTGCTCTGGCTGGCTGGCAGCCATTTGAGCTTTCGCTTTATGGAAAGGTAAACAAATACGCTTTTGCGCTGGCTGGCTGGCAGCCATTTTGAGCTTTCGCTTTATGGAAAGGTAAACAAATACGCTTTTGCGGTGGCTGGCTGGCAGCCATTTTGAGTGTTCGCTTTATGGAAAGGTAAACAAATACGCTTTTGCGCTGGCTGGCTGGCAGCCATTTTGAGCTTTCGCTTTATGGAAAGGTAAACAAATACGCTTTTGCGGTGGCTGGCTGGCAGCCATTTTGAGTGTTCGCTTTATGGAAAGGTAAACAAATACGCTTTTGCGCTGGCTGGCAGCCATTTTGAGTGTTCGCTTTATGGAAAGGTAAACAAATACGCTTTTGCGCTGGCTGGCTGGCAGCCATTTTGAGCTTTCGCTTCATGGAAAGGTAAACAAATACACTTTTGCGGTGGCTGGCTGGCAGCCATTTTGAGCGTTCATTTTATGGAAAGGTAAACAGATACGCTTTTGCGGTGGGTGGCTGGCTGGCAGCCATTTTGAGCGTTCGCTTTATGGAAAGGTAAACAAATACGCTTTTGCGGTGGCTGGCTGGCAGCCATTTTGAGTGTTCGCTTTATGGAAAGGTAAACAAATACGCTTTTGCGCTGGCTGGCTGGCAGCCATTTTGAGTGTTCGCTTTATGGAAAGGTAAACAAATAAGCTTTTGCGGTGGCTGGCTGGCAGCCATTTTGAGCTTTCGCTTTATGGAAAGGTAAACAAATACGCTTTTGTGGTGGCTGGCAGCCATTTTGAGTGTTCGCTTTATGGAAAGGTAAACAAATACGCTTTTGCGCTGGCTGGCTGGCAGCCATTTTGAGTGTTCGCTTTATGGAAAGGTAAACAAATACGCTTTTGCGCTGGCTA
Source organism: Ranitomeya variabilis (assembly GCF_051348905.1). Lineage (NCBI taxonomy): Eukaryota > Metazoa > Chordata > Amphibia > Anura > Dendrobatidae > Ranitomeya > Ranitomeya variabilis. The sequence continues at coordinate 517,582,220 of NC_135234.1, forward strand.
GCTGGCAGCCATTTTGAGCTTTCGTTTTATGGAAAGGTAAACAAATACGCTTTTGCGCTGGCTGGCAGCCATTTTGAGCTTTCGCTTTATGGAAAGGTAAACAAATACGCTTTTGCGGTGGCTGGCTGGCAGCCATTTTGAGTGTTCGCTTTATGGAAAGGTAAACAAATACGCTTTTGCGGTGGCTGGCTGGCAGCCATTTTGAGTGTTCGCTTTATGGAAAGGTAAACAAATACGCTTTTGCTCTGGCTGGCTGGCAGCCATTTGAGCTTTCGCTTTATGGAAAGGTAAACAAATACGCTTTTGCGCTGGCTGGCTGGCAGCCATTTTGAGCTTTCGCTTTATGGAAAGGTAAACAAATACGCTTTTGCGGTGGCTGGCTGGCAGCCATTTTGAGTGTTCGCTTTATGGAAAGGTAAACAAATACGCTTTTGCGCTGGCTGGCAGCCATTTTGAGTGTTCGCTTTATGGAAAGGTAAACAAATACGCTTTTGCGCTGGCTGGCTGGCAGCCATTTTGAGCTTTCGCTTCATGGAAAGGTAAACAAATACACTTTTGCGGTGGCTGGCTGGCAGCCATTTTGAGCGTTCATTTTATGGAAAGGTAAACAGATACGCTTTTGCGGTGGGTGGCTGGCAGCCATTTTGAGCGTTCATTTTATGGAAAGGTAAACAGATACGCTTTTGCGGTGGCTGGCTGGCAGCCATTTTGAGCGTTCGCTTTATGGAAAGGTAAACAAATACGCTTTTGCGGTGGCTGGCTGGCAGCCGTTTTGAGTGTTCGCTTTATGGAAAGGTAAACAAATACGCTTTTGCGCTGGCTGGCTGGCAGCCATTTTGAGTGTTCGCTTTATGGAAAGGTAAACAAATAAGCTTTTGCGGTGGCTGGCTGGCAGCCATTTTGAGCTTTCGCTTTATGGAAAGGTAAACAAATACGCTTTTGTGGTGGCTGGCAGCCATTTTGAGTGTTCGCTTTATGGAAAGGTAAACAAATACGCTTTTGCGCTGGCTGGCTGGCAGCCATTTTGAGCGTTCGCTTTCTTGCTTGCTGCAACTTTACTATTTCTTTCTTTCAGATGTCTGCCAATGACCAGGAGTTTGTTCGGGAGCTCATCGACATGTACCGCTCCCTGCCCTGCTTGTGGAAGATCAAGTCTGCGGATTAGAGCAACCGCTACAAGAAGAAAGCTGCGTACGAGAAACTGGTGGCCCTCTACAAGCAGCATCATCCTACTGAGATGGTGGATGAAAACATTGTGTGGAAGAAGATCCAGGCTCTCCGCACAGTCTACAAAAAAGAACTCAACAAGGTGGAAAAGTCCGTGAAGCCTGGGGCCGGAACCGACGACGTATATGTGCCCAAGTTGTGGTACTATGACCTGCTGGCGTTCACTCGGGACCAGGAAATCCCTCGCCCGACCAAGACCGTGACAAGCCTTTGTGCGCCATCTGCTGAAGAGATCCTGCCCGAGTCTCCTGACGAGCATGTAAGTACCCCCTAGCTTCCTTGCTTGTAGCATGCCCTGTGTCTTGTATGTTTATGATACAGCACGGTTTCCAATAATAATAATTCCCGTTTTTCATGTTTAATCCACCAGATAATAACAGTTGCCACTTCCTGTTCAGATAAGTATAGTCCAAACAGTCCTTCCCTACCTTTAAATGCTGTCTTATTTCAAAAGTAGAAAATAAAATTAAATTTTGTGTCTTCCGCAGATTCGTACAGTATAGCCGGCAAAAGTAGTTCAGCTCTGTAACCCCTGTGGTTTGCTACCTAGATGACTGTGTAGCGCCCCCACTGCCGCAGGGCCGAGGGGTACCCGGTACCGGGCCTCTAAGTCTCTGCTCTGGGGTTGTCACGGTGGCTAGACCCGGTCCGTGACCCTGCTGAGGGGCGTACAGTAATAGATGTGGATGGTGGTGATGTTGCGGTGCAGTGTGGGTCGTAGTAAATAACGAGGACACCAGGTTGCAGTCTCTTTACCTCTTTACTGAAGGTTTTAGAGTCCTCAGTCCAGAGCGCTGTCAACAGGGCTGTCAAAGACCGGCCGGTCCAAAGGCACATCAGGAGTTCCCTTTACAGGTGGGAATCAGTGTCTACCTTCTAGCGCTGGGTGTTGTAGTTCTTCCCTGCTGAGCTCCCGGGATAGTCCTCACAACTGTTGTGTCTGTTTCTCGTGTTCGTTCTCTCCGTCCCCCAGGTGATATGGTAGGACGCACCCGTATGACGGGGTAGGCCTGGAGTTCTTCCGGGACCCTAGAGTCGCCCCTCTCCCACAGCTGCCTCCGTTGTCTGCTTAGGTGATTTGTGTGAGACAGCCAACCTATAATTGGCTGTCCGGCTGTGGTTTGCAGTAGTACTTAGAGTCTCTTACTTGCTCGGCGTTCCGGTCACCGACTGTTTGCGCCTCAGAAGGATGTTGCCTCGGTCTAACAGCACGACTCCTTCTGGTCCTAATTCCTCTTTACTGTATTCCCGTTGTTCACTGGTTAGTTCTGCTCTTAGGAGTCTGCCAGGATCCCATCCCTGACAGGTCCTCTCACTAGCTCTTCCCAGTTACTTCTCACTTGTCTTCCTGTCCAACCCCCAGTTTTACCAGAGTGTGAGGAGTGGCCTACTAGATAGAACCACCCCCCCCTGGTGGCCGGAGTGTGAAGTGTAGTGTGAGTGTTACCTGGTCAGAGAAACTCCTTTAGTGCAATCAGACGTAACATCACTCCCCTTAGTGGCAGAGCGACATTACTGCAACGACCAGGACTCTGGGGCGCTGCACTCCCCCCCGGTTAAATCCAGTACTCCCGGACTGGGAAAACAAGAACAACATTACATGTTAACAGAAAACACACAAAATTTTGAAATATCATAAACAATTAAACATAGCAGTGCTTCCCTATATGGGAGGTGAGAACTCTTGAACGTTGCGAAAGTTAGGTCATGCACAGTTTATGACTCTCAGTTCAGTGGTTGAAACAGCGGGGACCCCGGGTAAACAAAGGGGTCCCCTTTTAGAAGTTTTTGGAGCAATTCACCGTCCATTACTCTATTGTCCATTTTAAAACCTGTAACAAAAGATATATACACAAACATTTTCAACTAAATAACAGCCCTTATTAGTATCTCTAAGTTTTGTAGCGGAGGGGAATTTGATTCTGAGTGCTGCGTGTGGACCTTCGCAGCACAGGGGTTGCTACTGGCCTAACAGGGCCCACTATACTAGCTACCCCTGGTGTAGTGTATTGCCTTCTAGCTACACTTTCAGTGAGTCTGGGTAGTACTGGCAGGCTGAAGCTCTCAGGGCTGCTGCTGCTGGAAACAGTAGGCACGGCAGGCTCACCGGTAGCAGAGGGAGGATTTGCCGGTTCAACGGTTGGCATGGCATCTTCAGGTAGGGCTTGTTGAGGTTGCGGGGCCGGATGATCTGGTACCACCATTGTTTCTGGTGGGTCCGGCTGTTGAAACGTTAGAACAGGTACCACGATGGCCTGATTTATCTGAGTCCAGGACTGGGGAAAGTCACCTAAGACGGTATGGATCATCTTCTCCTTTTCCACCGGCGGGGAGATTCCTGGGGCCGTGTCCCTCTCTCTCAACTTATCGGGGCAGACCTTAAGGTGATCCCTGGATACCGCTGTCGAGGTCTCCCCTCTGTCCTTGCTGATAAGACAGACCTTCGTGTTGTCGAAATCGGATGGCAGGATGGTATACGGTTCTGCTTCCCATTGGTCATCGAGCTTGTGTAGCCTCCTCTTTCGTTTAAGTACTTGCTCACCAGGTGACAGGGCAATCGCAGGAGCGTGCTGGTTGTAGTCCCTTTCTTGTTTTTGCCTAGCCTGGACGAGACTTCTTTCCACGCACTCCTGTACTTTGCGGTACCTTCGCTGCCTTTCTGCATCCCAATCCGCATCCGGCGAGGTATCTTCGGGGACTAGGACCCCCATGTCCAGATCAACGGGTAACTGGCTAGGCCTTCCCCTCATTAGGTACGCTGGAGTACAGTTGGTGGAATTTACTGGGATGTGATTGTAGATATCCACCAGGTCAGGCAACTCTGTCGGCCACAGGTTCCGTTCCTCTACGGGCAAGGTCTTCAATAAGTCGATCACCACCTGGTTCATCTTTTCGCACATCCCATTGGTTTGAGGATGGTACGGCGTGGTTCGGATCTTCTTACACCCGTACAGTTGGCAGAACTCTTGGAACACTTCTGCTTCGAATGCTGGTCCCTGATCAGTCAGTACCTTCTCCGGGTAGCCATGGGGCCTACAAAAGTACTGCTGGAAGGCCTTGGCGGCAGTCTTGGCCGTTAGATCCTTGACAGGTACAACCACCAGAAATCTGGAGTAGTGATCTACGATGGTAAGAGCGTAGATATAGCCGGACCGGCTAGGTGTCAACTTCACATGATCCAGCGCGACCAGTTCAAGCGGCCGTTTGGTGATGATAGGCTGCAGGGGAGCCCGTTGGCTGCCACGGTCCTTCCTGCGCAGGCTACATGGACCGCACTCCCGACACCACTTCTCAATGGCTCTCTTCATGCCAATCCAATAGAACCTCCCTCGGAGTAGAGTCTCTAGCTTCCTCCACCCGAAGTGTCCGGCTCCATCGTGGTAGGCTCCCAGAACCATGGGCGCATCTCGCCTTGGCACCACTATCTGCCACACCAATTCATGAGTACGTGGGTCGATGCTCCTCCTGCACAGCTTGCCATCATGGATAAACAGTTTGCTTCTCCCCTTCCACAGTTGTTGGGTTTCCTGTGGATCATCTGGGCCGGGATGCAACCCTGCCTGCGTCAAGAGCTCTTTCACCCGACGGACCGCGGGGTCATCATCCTGAGTTTCCGCCCATCCGTGATGAGGCAGGGGATTCAGCGTGGCATCCGGTTGGTTCCTGTGCCTGTTCTTCACATGATGAAAGTTCTGAGTGGCTTTGGGGCGATGGAATGCAGGCAGCTCCACCTCTTCAAGTGCCTCCAGGTCTTCTCCCGTTTCTGGCAAGTTGGGCATTCGGGACAAGGCATCGGCATTGGCATTCTTGTGTCCTGCCCGGTACTTGATGGTGAAATCATAGTTGGACAGCCGGGCCATCCACCGCTGTTCCAAGGCCCTGAGTTTGGCAGTATCCAGATGCGTTAGCGGATTGTTATCCGTGAAGACGGTGAATTTCGCGGAGGCCAGGTAGTGTTTGAACCTCTCTGTCACTGCCCAGACGATGGCAAGGAATTCCAGCTTAAAGGAACTGTAGTTATCAGGGTTTCTTTCCGTGGGACGGAGTTTCCTGCTGGCGTAACCGATCACCCTTTCCTTGCCTTTCTGGACCTGGGACAGCACGGCTCCTAATCCCACATTGCTGGCATCTGTGTACAGCACAAACGGTTGGTCGTATTCGGGGTAAGCCAGTACCTCTTCTCCCGTCAGTGCCGACTTCAAACAAGTGAAGGATCCCTCCAGCTCCTCATTCCAATCAAAGGGGGTGCTCCTCCCCTTGGTCCTCTTTGGTTGGCCCACCAACAGGTTTTGCAAGGGTGCGGCCTTCTTGGTAAAGTCCTTTCAGATTGGCCTACCGCCTCAACGCATTAACCTAATTATCCCTGTGTGGCCTATTAATAAAAAAACAACAACATAATCACGTTCCTCCATCATGTTCTCATACACTTTATGCAGTTAATAGCCTCTGTGTCTGTACTGTTACATACTTAGGCAGTTAACTGGTTCATGCAGCTTTACATGAACACCCGAGCCTTACACTATGGCTGGTCCAAATAACTAAAGCAATTGTTACCATCCACCTCTCGTGTCTCCCCTTTTCCTCATAGATTGTAAGCTTGCGAGCAGGGCCCTCATTCCTACTGGTATCTGTTTTGAACTGTGATTTCTGTTATGCTGTAATGTCTATTGTCTGTATAAGTCCCCTCTATAAGTTGTAAAGCGCTGCGGAATATGTTGGCGCTATATAAATAAAATTATTATTATTATTATTATTATTATTAATGAACCTCCGGTAATAGCCTACCAGCCCGAGGAACTGCCGGACTTCGTGAAGGTCACTGGGCTTTGGCCAGTCCTTGATCACCGTGACCTTGTCGGGGTCTGGGGCTACTCCTTCAGCGCTCACCACATGGCCCAGGTACTGCACTTTAGGTTTCAGCAGATGACACTTGGACGGTTTCACCTTTAAGCCAAAGTTGGACAGGGCTTCAAACACCTCGGCCAGGTGCTTCAGATGGTCTTCGTAGGTCTTAGAGAAGACAATGACATCATCCAAATACAGCAGCACGGTTTCGAAGTTCATGTGTCCCAGGCAGCACTCCATCATCCTCTGGAACGTCCCGGGAGCATTGCACAATCCGAAGGGCATGTAATTGAATTCGCAGAGACCCATTGGTGTCATGAAGGCCGTCTTCTCTTTGTCCGCCTCCGCTACAGGAACCTGCCAGTACCCACTGGTGAGATCTAAGGTAGAGAAATAGTTAGCAGATTTTAAGGCAGCCAGAGACTCCTCTATCCTGGGCAGTGGGTATGCGTCCTTATGTGTAATGCGATTCAACTGCCTGTAATCAGCACACATTCTCATTGTACCATCTTTCTTTTTAACAAGGACTAACGGAGCTGCCCAGGGGCTACAGCTGTCTCTCACCACCCCAGCCTCCTTCATTTCCCGCAACATGTCCTTGGCACACTGGTAATGAGCTGGGGGTACAGGGCGATATCTCTCTTTTATGGGTCGGTGATCTCCCGTGGGCATATGGTGTTGGATCCCTTTCACCTGCCCAAAATTTAAGGGGTGTTTGCTGAATACCTGCTCGTACTCGTGTACCACCCTGTAGGCCCCCTGCTTTTGATGGGATGGGGTAGAGTCAGTGCCCACATGCAATTCCCGACACCAGTCTTTCGAGTGCTCTGCAGAACCGTTGTCCTCCGCCACGTTTGACGGGACCAAGGGTTCAGGTGTCTGTATCACACTATTATTAACAGTGAACAATTTGGCAAGCGTGGCATACTTGGTGAGGTGAACCTCTTCCTCCCCACAATTGAGGACACGTACGGGCACTCTCCCCTGGCGAAAGTCAACCACCCCCCGGGCTGTCAGAATAGTAGGCCTATTGTCTGAATATACGGGTTCTACCAAGGCCTGGTAGTCCTTTCCCCTGAGGCCTATGGCTGCCCGACACCATATTAACATTTCACTCCTGGGGGGTATCGCGATGGGGTTTGAATCACTCACAGTGACACGACCAATCTCACCACCAGTCAGCTCTACCTGCTGTCTCTGCATCAGAGCTCTGATTTCCTTCTGCAGGGCACGTTGCTCACTGTGGCCAGCGGTTTCTGCCACCTGTTGCAATAAAACAATAACTTCTGCAAGACAATTTTCTATAACACTAGTACCAAGAGTCATCATGGGATTACATTCTCGACGGTCAATATCAACAATCACAATCCCTTGGGCTTTCAATTCCACCCGCCCCACCTTGATGGTGACCTCCTTATACCCCACTTGTGGCAACGGCTGACCATTACTGGCTATTATGGTGAAATCATCGTCAGGGCCACGAGTAATATCGGTGTCCTCCCAATACCGTCTATAAAGCACGTAAGGTATAGTCGTCACCTGAGAACCGGTGTCCAGCAAAGCGTTCAAGGGGATTCCATCAACCACTACAGGGAGAACTGGTCGTCCTCCAATGTACTTGGTTCTCCAATGCTGCGGGCCTGACCGTCCTACTCCTGGGGGTTGGCCCTTTGCCCCAGGGGTTGCTCGTTTAAAGGACAGTACCTTGCAAGGTGGCCCACCTGGTGACAGCGGCGGCAGATGGGTCGTCCGTCCTGGTGGAAGCGATCATCGTTCCGGCCTCTGGTCGGCGGAGTCCTCCTCTGTCGCATCCAAGGGACATCCTCTGGTCTGGAGGCCAACCGGATCTTCTCCTTGGGGGGCCTCCTGTAGGGACTGCACCGTCCGGGCCAGGGCAGCAACGCTCTTGGTTAGCTCCTGCATCTGGAGGCGAAGTCCTGCAGGGGAGTCGTCCTGTAGGCTCTGGGCATCGGTCTCGGCGGCGACTGGGGCATCCGAAGCCACCTCCTGGTGGTATGTGAGAGCGGGGCGCCGGGGAGGTACTGCACGGCTGGGTTGTCGCTCCTGCAATGCCTGGATAGCTTTATCTTTGAATTGCGCAAAAGTCAAGTCTGGATTTTGCATGGCCAGGAAGTGCAATTGGCCCCGCTGGTGACTGCACAGGAGCCCCTCAATGAACCGCTCCTTCAGGAGTTTATCCTCATCCTGCATGCTGCCGGGGTCACTCTGCTTAATGGCCCGCATCGCCTCCTGGAGATTAAAGGCATAGTCCCGTAAGCTATCCTGCAGTCTTTGTTTGCATCCATAGAAAGTCAGTTTAATTTCTGTAGCAGTGCGAGTATCGAAGGTGGCTTTAAGCTTTGCAAAAATCTGCTGTGCAGTTCCCTTATCCTCGGCGGGCCAGGACTTCAATTCTCTCAGAGCCGCCCCAAAGAGTTGGCCGGTTATCATATGAACCTTCTGAGGCTCTGTCAGGGGATAGAACTCGAGCAGGCTGCAGAGCCCTTCCTTAAAGTCAGTGAATGTATGCGACTCCCCAGAGTATCGCAGGAGCCAGGTCGCTCCGGGCAGGTACGGCATAGAGAAGGGCATTATGGCTTTTGTGGTAGCGGCAGTGTCCGACTGACTGCTGGGGGCAGCGGGTTCTGCGGCAACCGGTGGTGGTATTAGGGCCGCGGCTTCGCCCACTGCGGGGCCCGGAGGTGCCCCTGCGTCCCCGGTTGCGGCCTCCTCCTCCGCTCCTCCCGACTCGGACATGGCTGGCCCTTCCTCCACTAACCTGCTGGAGATCGGGGTTCCTCTTCCGGGATCAGCACGTTACCGCGCTTTCTCATTCCACGCTTCTTTTGGCCGGTTCCGCCCACGAAGCTGTGGCTCCTCCCTCCGCACACTGCGATGGCGAATCGTGGCGGGAACTCTTGGCGGCAATTGTCGACGCACAGTCTTTGCAATAAGTTACAGTCCAAGCACAATAAATCACAGTTCCAAGGCACACATGACCCGATTCCTCAGGCTTAAGTAGATCCTGTTCGTGACGCCAAGTTGTAGCGCCCCCACTGCCGCAGGGCCGAGGGGTACCCGGTACCGGGCCTCTAAGTCTCTGCTCTGGGGTTGTCACGGTGGCTAGACCCGGTCCGTGACCCTGCTGAGGGGCGTACAGTAATAGATGTGGATGGTGGTGATGTTGCGGTGCAGTGTGGGTCGTAGTAAATAACGAGGACACCAGGTTGCAGTCTCTTTACCTCTTTACTGAAGGTTTTAGAGTCCTCAGTCCAGAGCGCTGTCAACAGGGCTGTCAAAGACCGGCCGGTCCAAAGGCACATCAGGAGTTCTCTTTACAGGTGGGAATCAGTGTCTACCTTCTAGCGCTGGGTGTTGTAGTTCTTCCCTGCTGAGCTCCCGGGATAGTCCTCACAACTGTTGTCTGTTTCTCGTGTTCCTCACAACTCGATTAGATGATGTTCTGCTAATCCGTCCCTCCCTGATGTTACGGTTGGGACGCACCCGTATGACGGGTAGGCTCGGAGCTCTTCCGGGACCCTAGAGTCGCCCCTCTCCACAGGTTGCCCCCTATGTCTTCTTAGGTGATTTAGGTGAGACAGCCCGCCTATGACTGACTGTCCTGCCGTTGGTTTGAAGTATTGCCTGAAGCTATATATATAGAAATACTTCCTCGGCGTTCCGGCCGCCGGCTGTGCACCTCAGTAGGATGTTGCCTCGGTCTTACAGCACGACTCCTACTGGTATTCTCCTTGTTGCCTTGATCTCGTTTCTCACTCAGCACAATATATCTCGCTTCTGATCCTTTCTTAGGGCACCGCCGCTATGCTGAGCAGGCACGGTCCCGTGACGTTCTCTCTCGTTGCCAGGCCTCTGTCAGGGTCTCAAACCTGACAGGGACCCTACCGAATCTTCCCCCACAACACCCTCTGCCACAAGGTGTTGCCTGGTTCCAACCCAGTCAGCTTTCTCTCTAACTTCCTGCCTGACCCCAGTTTTACCAGTATGTGATGAGTGGGCTAATGAATAGAACCCTTAGCTCCCCCTGGAGGCCCGACTGTGAAATGTATTGGTGTATGTGATACCTGGTCAGATGAACTCCTTCAGTGCCATCGGACGTACCATAGCCCCCCTTAGCGGCGGAGCCACAGTACTGCAACGACCAGGACTCTGGGGCGCTGCAACTGTTCCTCATAGCTTCCCACGGACGGGCATAGAAGTGTTGGGGAGGTGGGCGCTCTCTAGGGCTGATGTGTTTGTACATTATTGACTGTTTTTTTTTTTTTTGGTTCCTGTACTCGCAGGTGCCTCATGGACATCTCCAAACACCGGAAGGCAACGATGACGAGACCCCTCAGTCCTCCATAAGCCCGTGTGTCGAGGAGCAGACATGTCCACAGCGCCCATCTCGCAAAAGAAAGGCGACTGCGGGCACACCTGTGGATCTCCTAGCACTGGCTAGCAACATAATGAGCCAGCATGCCACAACCCAGCTCACCGGATTCCCATCCTTCGTTGCGGAACGCTTAAATAGATTGGACATTACCCAGCAAATGCACGCGGAGAGAGTGATGTTCGAGGTCTTGAACACGGCAGCCGCAGGCAAACTGACTGAGACAACAACGTTGACCAGCAGCGACCGTCAGCCCAGTGGCCAGTTTTCTTGGGGACACCAGCAAGAGCCCATGCACAGCACTCCTGTCCGCAGACCGGCCCCACATCATTTCCAGTTCCAGCCAACACCTACACCCCCTTCTTTTGGTGACTTTTCGCAAGGACCTTCTACGCCCACACACCAGTACAGCGAGATGGACACCTACTATCAACATCTGTAGTGTTATTGGACTGAAAACGATAGAGACTTCTTTTTCCTAAGCAGTTCATGCTTAACACTGCATTTTTTTTTTGGGCTTTCATTTACCGGTAGTTTTGTGGGCCACAATTTTCTATGAATTTTGGTCCCTATACACACGACCGGCAACTCGCTGTGGTTAACCACGGCCGTACATACGGGAGGAGCTGACATCGGCAGAAGGAACGAATATGCGTCCCTTCTTCTGCCGATGTCAGCTCCTCCCGTATGTACGGCCGTGGTTAACCACAGCGAGTTGCCGGCTGTGTGTATACGGACCAAAATTCATAGAAGATCTGTATATAAACGATTTGTTGCATGTATCGTTACTGTTTGTGTTGAGCGACCAGTTAACTGCTCTATCTTAACATTTGGTTCGCATGGCCTTGAATATCTCTTTACTGTCACTTGTTACTGGTTTAATAAGGCTGGAGTCACACTAGCGAGTTTTACGGACGTATGAGCGCAGAAAATACGTCCGTAAAACTCGCCAAACAAACGGCACAATTATTCTCAATGGGTCTGGTCCTATCAGCCGTATATTACGGCGACGTATTATACGGCTTTCTACGGCCGTAGTAAATCGCAGCATGCTGCGTTTGTCAGCGTATTGCGCAAATAATACGCCAATGAAAGTCTATGGGGGCAAGAAAAATACGGATTCCACACGGACCAGCAGTGTGACTTGCGAGAAATACGCAGCGGTGTTAGTGAAAAGCCAGTAATTCAATTGTTGGCTTTTCATTTCTCCTTCCCCAACCCGACAGGACATGAGACATGGTTTACATACAGTAAACCATCTCATATCCCCCTTTTTTTTGCATATTCCACACTACTGTTAGTAGTGTATATATGCAAAATTTGGGCGCTGTAGCTGCTAAAATAAAGGGTTAAATGGCGGAAAAAATTGGCGTGGGCTCCCGCGCAATTTTCTCCGCCAAAGTGGTAAAGCCAGTGACTGAGGGCAGATATTAATAGCCAGGAGAGGGTCCATGGTTATTGGCCCCCCCGGCTACAAACATCTGCCCCCAGCCACCCCAGAAAAGGCACATCTGGAAGATGCGCCTATTCTGGCACTTGGCCACTCTCTTCCCACTCCCGTGTAGCGGTGGGATATGGGGTAATGAAGGGTTAATGCCACCTTGCTATTGTAAGGTGACATTAAGCCAGATTAATATTGGAGAGGCGTCAATTATGACACCTATCCATTATTAATCCAATTGTTTGAAAGGGTTAAAAAACACACACACACATGATTAAAAAGTATTTTAATGAAAAAAACACACCGGTTGTTTTAATATTTTATTGCTCTCTCAATCCATTTGAAGACCCTCGCTTGGCAAAATAATAAACCCACAATATACATACCCTCTGATGAACTGTCAGGTCCCACGAGGTAATCCATCTGAAGGGGTTAAAATATTTTACAGGCAGGAGCCCTGCTAATGCAGCTGTGCTCATGCCTGTAAGCCCCGGCGAATAAAAGAAATGTAGGTCAATGACCTCTAGTTACCTTCAGTCGCGGTGATGCGCCCTCTGCTGGATGTCCTCATATGACCTGGAGCGTGGGAAAAAGTTCCCAGGCTGCAGTTCATGAGGACATCCACCAGGGGGCGCATCACCGCGACTGAAGGTAACTAGAGGTCATTGACCTACATTTCCTTCATTCGCCGGGGCTTACAGGCACGAGCACAGCTGCATTAGCAGGGCTTCTGCCTGTAAAATATTTTAACCCCTTCAGATGGATTACCTCGTGGGACCTGACAGTTCATCAGAGGGTATGTATATTGTGGGTTTATTATTTTGCCAAGCGAGGGTCTTCAAATGGATTGAGAGAGCAATAAAATATTAAAACAACCGGTGTGTTTATTTCATTAAAATACTTTTTAATCGTGTGTGTGTGTGTTTTTGAACCCTTTCAAACAATTGGATTAATAATGGATAGGTGTCATAATTGACGCCTCTCCAATATTAATCTGGCTTAATGTCACCCTACAATAGCAAGGTGGCATTAACCCTTCATTACCCCATATCCCACCGCTACACGGGAGTGGGTAGAGAGTGGCCAAGTGCCAGAATAGGCGCATCTTGCAGATGTGCCTTTTCTGGGGTGGCTGGTGGCAGATGTTTGTAGCCAGGGGGGCAATAACCATGGACCCTCTCCTGGCTATTAATATCTGCCCTCAGTCACTGGCTTTACCACTCTGGCAGAGAAAATTGTGCGGGAGCCCACGCCAATTTTTTCCGCCATTTAACCCTTTATTTTAGCAGCTACAGCGCCCAAATTTTGCACATACACACTACTAACATTAGTAGTGTGGAATATGCAAAAAAAAAGGGGATATGAGATGGTTTACTGTATGTAAACCATGTCTCATATCCTGTCGGGTTTTTGTGAAGGAGAAATGAAAAGCCGGCAATTGAATTACCGGCTTTTCACAGATATCGCGCTGAATTAAATATAAATACAGAATATATATATATGTGTCTCAATGACATATATATATATATATATATATATATATATATATATATATACTGTATATATGTTTTACCGAACATTTGAGCACATAAATCCATTAGATGTCGGTTTTGCAAGCCTGCGAGAAAATATCGCAGTACGGATGCCATACGGATTACATACGGAGGATGCCATGCGCAAAATACGCTGACACACCCTGCCTACGGAGGACATACGGATCACTATTTTGGGAACATTTCTCCGTATTACGGCCGTAAAAAACGGACCGTATTGTCTTACGCTGAGTGTGACTCCAGCCTATGTCAATAAACTTTGTTAGCTTCACATGGTCTCTTTTCTTTAGATTTATTGTTTACATATTCACATAATGTAGAAGTGAATATATTTATATATAAATCAGGAAAGCGCTAGGGCAGAGGATGCTGCGGACTCCCAGGATTCGTATGTTTGCTACAGAACTAGAGTATGTGCATAGATAGATATATTTATGTAGACATTGAGACAGAAAAAGGAATTGCATGGGTGATCAACAAAATGCAACACGAGAGCACATCAACCAAAAAAAATGTATTCTATAATACATGGAACAAGGAAATGGCAACAGTTGCGCTACTGCTGGAGATGCTGCCATGGGACAGCCCCTGGCCCATTGAAAAAGTCACAGTACTTCTCCCTGCAAATCGTCGCATCATCAGAGTTCCTTCCGGATCCAAGACTTTCCAAGCCTGAAACCCTGTGCTCGTCGAGACGCCATTCGCCCTGGGTTACATCTCCGTTTGCAGGGTCAACAGAGTCTACATATTGTGGAGGGCTATATGCAGTGGCATCACGGCGGCGTAGAAAGTTGTGCAGGACGCAACAGGCAAGCACCACAGAGTCAATAGACGAGATTTCATGTTGAGTGGAGTGTGGAAAACCCGAAATCGGTTTGCCATAATACCAAAAGCATTCTCCACAACGCGTCGAGCTCTGGAAAGTCTGTAATTAAAAATGCGTCGCTCCGGTGTCAGAGTTTTCTGGGAGAAGGGCTTCAGAAGGTTGGGATGCAGTGGGAACGCCACATCTCCGACAAACACAAAGTTCATGTTTTCAGTAGTGTCGCTGTTGGGCGGCAAGGCCAGTTTGTGTTCTTTCAAGCGGTCCCCAAAATCGGTGTGCTCAAAATCTCCGCCATCAGATACTCTCCCATTGATCCCTACATCCACACTTATAAATTAATAGTTTGCATTAACGAGGGCCATCAGAATAACGCTGAAATAACCTTGTAATTGTAGAAAAATGAGCCGGAGTGTGGTGGCTGGGTGATGCGGACATGTTTCCCATCCAAGGCCCCACTGCAATTAGGGAACTGCCATTGCTGCTGAAATCCATGGGAAATCTGTTTCCAATCATCCTGGGTCTCCGGGAAAGGCATGTAAGTGCGGTGTAAAGCTGAGACGATTGCATTACATGTCTCTGGGATGATGACGCTGAGCAGGGATCGGGAAATAGCTGCGCAGTAATGCAAGTCTTGCATAGACCTGCCAGTCGCCAGGAACCGCAGCGTGACAGCCAGTCTCTCATCCACAGGGACAGCAGCTCGCATCCTGGTATTTTGCCGCCTGATAAAAGGTTCCACAGCAGCAAGTAGCACATTAAAGGAATCCTCCGACATTCGCAGGTAGTTCCTGAAATCATGCGGGTTGTTCTCCTGCAGTTCCCTTATTAGGCCCATATGGGACAATTGATTCCTCTTCTGCAGCCACTGTCTGGTCCACATGCGGCGCTGTTGCTTAGTACGAGTGTTCCGCGCATGAGACTCCTGCTGGCGGTGAGCTTCAACCAACAACGCAGCCGCTACAATCACAGGTACATCTGTAGTAGACATGGCAACCTGAAAAAGCAAAAAAAAAAAAATAGTACTTATGATTTGCTAAACTGACACAAGACATCCAATACTGTAAGGTAGCGTTCACACATCGCGTATTTGCCGCATATTTTCCATCCGTTAAATACGCAGGGCTAATACGCAGCGTTGACGCAACTGCCGTTCCCCATAGACACCCTTTGTTTGCTAATAACAGTAGTTCACACACTGCATACGAAAATACGCTGCGTATTTGTACGCAGGTGCGTATTTTTCATACGCAGCATGTCAATTTGTGCAGCATATACGCAACGTACTTCCCATGCTGCCAATGTATGGGGGGAAAATACGCACGAAAAGACGCACAAAATACGCTGCTAACTTCTGAGCTGCGTATTCTTGTGCATCTTTTTGTGGATATTTTAAAGACGTACAGTATGCAGCTGAGTTGCAATGTGTGAACGTACCCTAAAATCACTGTACAAGCTGCTGCAAAGCTGAAACCAGGACGGTGAGCGCTGCGGCTTGAAACCGGGAACGCCAAAGAGTGATTTCTGGAGCTGGCGCCACAACCGCGACGCTGTGTATACCGGCGCCACAACCGCGACGCTGTGCATAAACGGAGACGCTATAGCGATGTGCAGCGCCCCAGAGTCCTGGTCGTTGCAGTACTGTGGCTCCGCCACTATGGGGAGCCATGGTGCGTCCGATGGCACTGAAGGAGTTCCCCTGATCAGGTATCACAGACACCAATACATTTCACAGCTGGGCCTCCGGGGGGAGCTAAGGGTTCTATTCATTAGGCCACTCCCCACCATAGTGGGTAAACTGGGGGTCAGGCAGGAAGTTAGATCAGAAAGCTGACTGGGTTGGAACCAGGCAACACCTTGTGGCAGAGGGTGTTGTGGGGGAAGATACAGTAGGGTCTCTGTCAGGGGTGGGATCCTGACAGAGGCTTGGCATTTGAAAGAACGTAAAGGGACCGTGCCTGCTCCGGGAAGCGGCGGTGCCCGAGAAAGGACTAGAAGCGAGATAGATTGTGCTGAGTGAGAAACGAGATCAAGCAAAAGGAGAATACCAGTAGGGGTCGTGCTGTAAGACCGGAGCAACACCCTACTGAGGCGCACTACCGGTGGCCGGAACGCCGAGGGAGTATTATAACATTCAGCTTCAAGCAATACTCTAAACAGCGGCAGGACAGTCAGTCTAAGGCGGGCTGTCTAACTAAAATCACCTATGCAGTCTTGGGGGGCAACTTGTGGAGAGGGGCGACTCTAGGGTCCCGGAAGAGCTCCGAGCCTACCCGTCAAACGGGTGCCGTCCCAACCAGAACAACAGGGAGGGACGGAGGATTAGAAGAACATCATTTAATCGAGTTGTGAGGGAACTTAAGAAACAGACACAACGGTTGTGGGGACTTTCCGTAAGCACAGCAGGGAAGGACCGCAACACATAGCGCTAGAAGGAAGGCACCGATTTCCACCTGTGAAGAGAACTCTGGAGGTGCCATTGGACCGGCCGGACTTGCGCAGCCTGGTGAACCGTATTCCGGACTGAGGACTCAGAGATCTTCAGTAAAGAGGTAAAGAGACTGCAACCTGGTGTCCTCGTTATTTACTGCACCGCACCACTACAGCCTCACCCCCCCATCTACATCATCCATACCTGTTATTCACCGTGCGCCCCACGGCAGGGTCACGGACCGGGGCCTAGCCGCCGTGACAACCCCAGAGCAGAGACTCACACAGGCCCGGTACCGGGTACCCCTCGGCCCTGCGGCGGTGGGGGCGCTACAGATGCGGATCGCGCGGCATCACGCCTGAGTCAAGGACCTCCTCTGGGCGTAATTGGGCCGTGCCGTTCAGCGTCTTTCCAGCAAAAATGGCAGCGAGACAGCGTTCTGCTCCTCTGGGCCACACAGAGCTGAAATTTTTCATGAAAAAAATGTATGCCTGGGATTACGAGGGCCTGGAGACTGCACCAGCCCACAGGAATCTCCACAAGCAGGAGGTGCTGCGCCGCATTGGGCGCATCATGGAGAGGCGCTTTGGCATCTGCCGCAGTGCGCTGCAGCTGCGCAAGAAGTGGGCTGACTTGCGGTACAAGACCCCACAGCATCTGGCAGAGTTGCGGGCGGAGATAAGGCGTTTCAAGTACCAGTATGGGGGAATCGGGAGACACACGCTGCCGCGAAGGGGGAATCGGGAGACTCGCGCTCATGGTTGGCAACTTGTCCTGGAATTCCTGGACATCCCGTAAAAACATGCCACTTTTTCCTCATGTCCGTATTGTCAGAGAGGAAAATGCGGTGTCCGTGATAAATGGTCAGGTCAGGGGTTCCAGAATCTCCACTAACATTTAAAATTTTGGGATGTCCGCAATTTTTAGGTAGATTGTCCAGAAATCATTTAGGAGGAGGTTGGCAACCCTGCGCGCGCTGCCGGGAGGGGGGAATCAGGATTCGCGCGCTGCCGGGAGGCGCTTCCTAGTGATGCAATACTACGAGTCCCAGGCCACGCATAGCATTAAACACCAGAGCCCCCAGACAATGCAGAGTATAGCATCACTGGGAAGAGTGATCTCTATTTGCAATATATGTACGTACATTTGGCGACTAAAAATTTCATTTGGCTCCTAACTTTTGCCGCCAATGGCGCCTAGGTATTTTTTTTTTAGTCTGGAGCCCTGTACTTTTGGTGTCTAAACATTGCGGTTCTTTAATTTTTGTGTAGAGAGACGGTGCCGGGAACAGGGGTCGTCATCTGCCAGCACTGGCACAGAGGGCCCATCATCCGCCACCAGCAGCAGCCCACAGCCCGGGCCGTCACCTATGTTAACCATCATTCATTGCGATTTTATTACTGCATACGGGATATTAGAGGGGAGCTGAAATATTGTATACATTACAGATGCAGTTAGGACCAGGCGCGATAGCACCCCTCCACCATCCTCAACACCTCCCTTCCGCCACTTGCCTTCTTCCCCCAGGTCAGAGGTGTTCTCCCCAGAGGCGAGCAGTGGATCAGTTGGTAAGTGACCAAAACTGCGAGCAGTTCCCCACAGCGTGTTCAATTGTTAACCAGATATGTATTTGCTTCCTTAGTCGGTGCAGCACAAGCAAGGGGTTGGGAGGTCAGCAGCTCTTCCGGGGATGAGCAACCGGCGTCCCTTCTCCGTAAATAGACAGACAGTGGGAGGGGTTATCGGTGGGATGTCACATTTTACAGCGAGAAAAAAAAGGGTGGCTTCACACACAGCGAGATCGCAGCCAATCTCGCTGCTTGTGATTATCTCGCTCTGTGTGTGACAGCGAGCAGCGACGGCGCCCCCAAAAGGTTGTACCGTACATAGCCTATAGCCCCCGTCACAGTCAGCGATGCGGGGAAGACGCCGACAGCAAGCGCATCGCTGCCGGCGTCTTCCCTGCATCCCAGGAGCGGCGCTGCGGCGCGGCCATACAAGCCGATCGCGCGGCAGTGACATCACTGGGTCACGACGTCACACTTTGCAGCGAGATCTGCAGCGATCTCGCTGTGTGTGACGGGACCCCAACGTTCTCGCCCTCTGTGACAGGACCAAGTTGAGTGTGTAGTAAATCTCAGGGTATGTTCACACATGCCGTATTTGCAGCGTAATCTCCGTCCGTTCTGTACGCAGGACAAAAATATAGTTCACACACTGCGTATGAAAATACGCTGCGTATTTGAACGCAAGTGCGTATTTTGCATACGCAGCATGTCAATTTTAGCACCGTATACGCAACTGATTTTATAACATGGAGTCCTATGGCCCGGCCAAAACCACATAGAAATGAGGTACAGCAGTTGCGGATGCTACACGAAGCGTAGAAAACGCTGCAAATACGCCATGTGTCTACATACCCTTACTGCTACCTCTTCTATCCACAGAAACGCCCACCGCGAAAGAGCTGCTGTCCAGGCAGTAGCGCCTGGAGAACACGTCAGCGCGCCTGCTGGAGGCCGCGACAGAGCTTGCACAGCAGGTCAAGCTGCAGGGACGCACGCTGCGCCATCTGTTGGCCCACCGCCGTGGGAGGTTTTGATTTTTTTTTCATTTTATTTTATACTTTTTAGATTTTTTATTTTATTGGTTATTTCAGGGACGTTTTGTTTATTTTTTTCTCCTTTTTTGTAATAAATGTGTCATTTTATTACCGTTATGTTGTGTGCTGATATAATTAACTAGCGGAGCAGGCCAGGGCCAGCCAAGCCAAGGCAGACACAAAAGAGTTGGTTTACCTTTCCATATAGTCTGCGCACAAAATGGCTGTCAGCGCAAAAGAGTTCGTTTACCTTTCCGTATATTTTACGCAGAAATGGCTGCCAGCGCAAAAGTGTTTGCTAACCGCCTCCTAAAGTGCCTCCATCTTGTGCGTCCGCTTGCCAGATGCACAAGATGGCTGCCAGAGATGTTTTATACATCATTTTACCAAGTACATAGATAAGCATTGCTGCATAGCCATAACTATACACAGAAGAAACAAACAACAACTCAAAGATATTTCATACCGTTGATGAGCAAGAAAAGAACCGATGAAGATGCCTGCAGTATACTGAGTATGGCGTTTCCAGACAGGACGCTCCCGGGAGAAGAGGATCGTAGCTGGCGGAGGGTCGTTCCGGACAGGACGCTGGAAAGGCAGAACGTGAAGACGCAGCTCGCAAAAATATGGAAAGACTGAATCGCTATAGAGTCGCGGTTTATATTCCGGGACGTCACATCCTGGGTGTCTCCCTGTGGAGAAAAACGCCTATCTGGCTACGCTGCAACGCCCCTAGATGTGTGTCGGGTCGGTATACTCCAGCTGTTTGACATGGAGCTATCAACCAGCGAGAACGAGAAGTGAGTCGCCGTTACGTCATTGGATCGATCCTGCATTGTTCTGAAGTTGCTGTGTTTGACGTCTCTACAGCGACCTAAACAGCGACGCTCCAGCGATCTAGTTTAGGTCGGCTCGTTGTCTAAATCGCCGCAGCGTCGCTGAGTGTGACGGTACCTTAAGTGCAAGATATTGATACGCGATCCAGTCCAACAATACACTTACGTCAGACACTACATCAATACCTGGTTAGCACTAAAAAGAATGCTTATGCTCAGAGTTTACTGAAATTGCAACTTACTGAAACTATTGTGATTTGTAAATGAAGCGCAAATTGCAACAGTGACATGCAATGTGTACTGATTGGAATCATCTTGATCATTATCATTTATATCTACTGTCTTCAGGTGACATCCATCACCATAACAGAGCCCTGTCTGCCTTGGCTCACACTGTGAAGCTTATAATTCACTTTGTTCATTGTTACCATGGTATAACCTAGAGCAAAGTCCGAGCTCTGTCACCAGAAGTAAACGTCAATGATTTACCAATCTGTCATATAAAGTGCACTTCTCATACATAGAGAGGATCTCTTGCAAACAGGATATCAGCTCATTCTGCTTGTTAAAGCAGATATCAGATCTTCCAGGTCAGCAACACCAGAGATGGTTGTTTTATTTTTTACAGGAAGCCTGTTTTAGTCGCTAGAAGTAGATTGCATCATGTTATGAAATGTTTATGATACTAAAGTCAGCAGAATCACTGGGATCAAATATATTCAAAGGCAGGACTGAGCCAAGTGGTTTAGGAATGAAGCCTTGAGACTACAGAAACACTTTACTACAAGACCATCTTGTATTAAATGATTATAAGCTGTGATGCAGTGATTGGTGTTATATGTGAGGGTCGCTATGAGTCCCCCAGGATGCCCACAGAAGTGTATTAAGGCAGCGGGAGTGCATTGCAGTCACAGGCATAGCTGTGATTGCAATGCAAAATAAAATAAGTGTTGGTCTTGGGCAAGCTACTTGCCCAAGGCAGATTTAAGAAAACCTATCATGGTTTTTTTTTTTTGGAGCAGACTACAGGATGGTAGTGGAGAGGTACGCTTCCTCCCGGGCAGGTCTACCAAGTGACCTATGGCTACAGGTTCCTTGTAAAAACCCTGCAGCTAAGGGTTGGGTGGGTCAGTCTTGGTTTGCAAACTTGTAGAGCAGGAGGCTCTGCAAAGCTTCAGCCTGTTTGAAGCAACAATGAGCCAAGCAGAGCCAAAAGGCCTGGCACCACTCAGCATACACTGAGGTGCAGTCGCCCACAGCAACCAGTCTCGGTTATGGATTGTGTTGTTTCTCGGCTGTGATCCGGAGGCTACCTTTTGAGTTCCAGGTGTAAGTTTACTTTGGACATTAAAAGACATTTGTTTTGAACTTTCCTGTGGTCACTGCCTGTCTGTCACCCTGCACCAACTCCGCTGCACTATATATGGTGGTAGAATGCGGGCAGTGTGAACTGAGGCATACCCCAAAGCATGCTGCATGTCAGTAATTAAGCCTGCAACGCTACAGCTCATGTCTGCTGAAAAAAATGAAGGAGCTTTTGAAGCAGTTGTTCCTCTCTCAGCAACAGCAGCAGGAGCAGCAGCAAGAGCAGCAGCAATGGCAGCAGCAATGGCAGCAAGAGCAGCAGCTGCAGTTTCAGTGGCAGCAGCAGGAGCAACTGCAGTTACAGTGGCAGCAGTTGGAGCAGCAGCAATGGCAGCAAGAGCAGCAAAATCATCATCATCAGCTGTTGTATCAGCAGCAGCAAAAGACTAATGAGATGATTTTGCAGCAGGTTGCGGCTATGCGAGAGGCACCCACCCAGCGACCACGCTCCGTTCGGAGGCTCGGTACAAAGTCCAGTCAGCGCTGAGGTAGATGAGTCCTGAGGATGATTTGGAGGCTTTCCTCACTGTGTTTGAATGCACAGCAGAGCGGGACAGCCTGCTTATGACCCAGTGGGCTGAAGTGGTGGCCCCCTTACTGACAGGAGATGCCCAGAAGGCCTACCTGCACCTCAGTCAGGATGATGCACTGGACTCTGAGAAGTTGAGAGGTGAGATCCTTGCCCAACTGGGGGTTAATACATATGTGCGGGCTCAGCGGATGTACTAGTGGTCCTTCGCGGAGTCATCCTGCCAGGTTTCAGGCATATTGCTTGCTGCAGCTGGTAAAAATGGCTCCAATTTGAGACCTTAGCCCCTCTCCAGATGGAAGAGAGGGTGGTGGTCGACTGGCTGGTAAGGGCTCTGCCAGTGGCCATACAGCGTTGGGTTGGGCAAGGAAACCTGGGCACTCTGGACCAGGTGGTTGGACTGGATGAGCAGTATACGGCCACTCAGGACTTTATACGGGACCCTGCTCTTCCTCAGCTGTCACATCGGGCACAGCCAGCCCAGGAGCCTGAGAAAGGTCCCTGACCCTCTGCTGGGGCCAACCAGGACCGAGCCTGTAATGAGGGGGTAACCCGAAGTGAGAGTGACAAGAGACCCACTTCGCCTAAAATGGACACAAGGTCTAGTCGTGCGGCAGCGACTAAGTGTTGGCGGTGCCAGGGGCCAGGACATGTGGCTGCCAACTGCCCCCTGACCCCATGGACTGCGGGTATACTCACCGTATGTCTATGTATGCCAGCCAGTCTGCACCGCAACTACAGGCACTGCCAGCAGCGAACCCCACCTGTGCCAGGTACTCGTCAATGGGTACCAAATGGAGGCTATCTTGGACTCGGGGAGCTTAGTGACTCTGGTCCATGGGTCCCTTGTTGCTGGGATAACTCCAATGGATGGAAAGTAGGGGTGGTGTATATACATGGGGAACTCCGAGAGTACCCGACCACGGAGGTTACTTTCTCCACACCATGTGGGGAAATAAAACATGTTGTGGGAGTGGTGATGACCCTGCCATATGGGACTGTGTTGGGAAGAGACTTGCCCCTATTCTGGTCCCTGTGGATGACCAGGGTTAACCCTCCAAAGGTAAATCTTATTCCTTGAATTGAACCCGAAGATCCCAAGTCAGGGATATTTGCCATAGGGGCCGCCAACCTAGGGACAGAGTGAAACCCAGATAGGTTTCCTCTAGAGGTATTGGCAGGAGAGGTCAAGGAGACCCCACCGTTCCCCGAGCTGGAAATGTCCCCTGGTAAGTTCATGACAGCTCAGCTCCAGGATCCCACTTTGGCCCGGGCATGAGAAAGGATGATAGAAATTAATGGAGTGGCTCAGCAACCGGGGGCCGAGGCAGTTTTCCCCGCATGGCTATCCACTAGGATTTGTTGTACAGAATGGATAAAATCTGGGATGATATGGTGGAACAGCTGGTGGTGCCCCAATCCTACTGTCGGGCTGTACTCGACATGGCTCACACCCACATGCTGGAAGGATACTTGAGGGCCAAAGAGACGCAGGAGGGCATACTGCAGTGTTCTTTTTGGCCCAGGACTTACGCAGAGGTCCAAAGGTACTGTGACACGTGTCCAAAGTGCCAACTAACCTCACCCACCGCAAACTACGGGAGTCCATTGGTACCTCTGCCTATCATAGAGGTACCATTTCAGCGGATGGCAATGGATCTGGTGGGGCCTATAGTGAAGTCCCCCTAGGCCATCAACATATTTTGGTCATAGTGGACTACGCCACGCGGTACCCTGAGGCGATACCCATCCGCCACACCTCGGCGAAACTAATAGCCCATGAGCTGTTTGCCATGTTTTGTCGCCTTGGGCTACCAAAGGAGACCCTGACCGATCAGGGGACTCCTTTTATGTCCAAGGTGACCAGGGAGCTATGTAAGCTGCTCCAGATTAAACAGCTTTGCACGTTAGTGTACCACCCACAAACTGACGGGTTGGTGGAGAGGTTTAACAAGACCCTCAAAGCCATGCTCAAGGTGGTCTTCCAAGGATCGGAGGGATTGGGACTGTTCGCTATCCGCGAGGTACCACAGGCGTCCACAGGTTTCTCACCAGTTGAGCTACTGTATGGCAAGCATTCGAGAGGACTGCTCGACGTGGGAACAGGAGCCAACTCCACAACGGAGTGTGATCGAGCACGTGGCAAGCATGCAAGATGAATTACGGCAGTCCAGCCCATAGTAAAAGAGCATCTGATGGATGCTCAGGCCGCGCAGAGCCGCACATATAATAAAAGAGCCACGGTCAGGTCCTTTAAAGAAGGGGACGAAGTGTTGGTACTAGTGCCAATCGGAGAGTAAACTCATGGCCGGGTGGCAAGGGCCATATGAGATACGGGGAAAGATGGGAGAAGTAAATTATAGAGGGTACCAGCCTGGAAAGAGGAAACCTGAAAAACTTTACCATGTAAACCTGCTAAAAGCCTGGAAGGACCAGCAATGTTTGGTCATGGAGGCGACTCCGGTCGTACCATCGGGAAACCCTCTGGCACCTTCGGTTAGGTTCAAATAAATGATGCTCTCATTTATAACAGCAGTCATGGGAGGCTCAAGTTCTGGTGCAACGGAATACGGATTTATTCTCAGAGCTGCCGGGGTGGACCTTGGCGATCCAGCATGACATTGTCACCGATCCCCGAGTAAGGGTACAGATGAAACCGTACTGGGTGCCAGAGGCCCGGAGGCAAGCCATCATGGCCGAAGTGAAGTAAATGCTTCAGTTGGGAGTCATCGAGGAGTCCCGGAGTGGGTGGGCTAGCCCCATTGTGCTAATACCAAAGCCAGATGGGTCATTACGATTCTGTGGGAGTGATCCTTGACAGCACCTATTCCTGTCACCTGTCAGCGAAGGTAGGTGCCTCCAGCGCTGGGGTGCGGGAGATACAGCGGTGAGCCTGCCACACAATCGCCACAACGAGCCCCCTCCCTGAGAGATACTGCATTACCAGTACTGGTGACTGCCCGATATGCCTGACAGTGACAGGGTTCCACTGGTGAGTGAGGGCTGGCGATCAGAGTGAAGTCAGCTCTGCCTGTGACGTTGCAATCTGGGGGACCAGGTAACAGAGAGCGTGAGGACAGAGAGCTACACACAGCAAGGGGAAACCCCTTCACTCACGGAGAGGAGAGTACAGGGAGCAAGTGTGTACCCATTGGTCATTCCACACATTGGAAGCCTCAAAGAGGTGACTACTATAGGGGGCCTACCTTGTCCCTCCCCCCACAACTGTGAGAGTCTTTCAGAGTCACTAGACCTTTTCAGCTAATAAAGACCTTCACAACCCTCTGCTTTAAAAGAACAATGTGACATACGTAGGGGAATGTGATATGTGTCTCATTAGATTATTTTAAATGCTAAACTGAGCACTTCACTATGGTCAAAATCGGCAACAAGGCTACAGGAGCAACCTCTAGGTCATCTATAACCATCACTCAAGCAGATGTGGACAAATTTCTCAAAAAACAGCACACCAAACCTTCCAGGTCAAAATCCCCTCTTGGAAATGCCCTCAACACTTGACTCAGACTCTGAGGGGGAAAGTGATATAGAATAGAGCGGACTGGCTAAGAGACAACCTGTCTCCAGATTTTTTATGAAGTGGTTTCTAGCCAAAGCAATGAAACCCATTGTAAAGAATTTATCTGACATGAAACAGGATCTTGCTCAGATAGGTCATCTCTGGGCAGGGCATGGGACTGACTGCAACATGGAGCTTTCTGTACTCGCCCTTGAGAAGTCGGGGGATGATAAAATCTACTGTCTTGGAATTCCTTAGGGTACTGTCACACAGTGGCACTTTTGTTGCTACGACGGTACGATCCGTGACGTTCCAGCGATATCCATACGATATCGCTGTGTCTGACACGCAGCAGCGATCAGGGACCCTGCTGAGAATCGTACGTCGTAGCAGATCGTTTGGAACTTTCTTTCGTCGCTGGATCTCCCGCTGTCATCGTTGGATCGGTGTGTGTGACACCGATCCAACGATGCGTTCGCTTGTAACCAGGGTAAACATTGGGTTACTAAGCGCAGGGCCGCGCTTAGTAACCCGATGTTTACCCTGGTTACCATCGTAAAAGTAAGAAAAAACAAACCGTACATACTCACATTCCGGTGTCCGTCAGGTCCCTTGCAGTCTGCTTCCCGCTCTGACTGACTGCCGGCCGGAATGTAAGAGCAGAGCACAGCGGTGACATCACCGCTGTGATCTGCTTTCACTTTACGGCGGCACTCAGTCAGAGCGGGAAGCAGACTGCAAGGGACCTGACGGACACCGGAATGTGAGTATGTACTGTTTGTTTTTTTTTACTTTTACGATGGTAACCAGGGTAAACATCGGGTTACTAAGCACGGCCCTGCGCTTAGTAACCCGATGTTTACCCTGGTTACCCGGGGCCTTCGGCATCATTGGTCGCTGGAGAGCGGTCTGTGTGACAGCTCCCCAGCGACCACACAACGACTTTCCAACGATCACGGCCAGGTCGTATCGCTGGTCGTGATCGTTGGAAAGTTGCAGAGTGTGACAGTACCCTTAGGAAGTATTACAACCATATAATAGCGGCAGTGGAACTCGTATGTCAGCTACTCCCGCTGGCTGAATGGCCACATATTGAATTGGGACATATCGACATCATTCTTTAGAGTACTTTATGATCGGCTCTATTGCGGTCGGGGGCCTTGCGTGGTGCGCTGTAACCATATGTAACCAAATACAGCTTGCTTTACTGACAATGGCTGGGGCCAATCTTATAATAATCAATCCCCATGCAAGTAATTTACTTACATCCTAGTTATTAGAGGTCATTATACTAGGTCACCTGTAATGGTTGTAATTCTCAATCACCAGTCTCTACTGTGGATCCCCTATTTTATACAGTATCTAATACATCATTAGGGTGTCCCTTATATACTTTAACCACACAGTGGGATAATTTGAATTCTAATGCACCAATAGGGTGTCTACAATTTGATGAACCTCACAGTGAGGAACACTGACTTCTAATATTCTAATTACATTTGGAATAAACACAGATTGCAGCTCAACTCACATACCCTCTCACTTTCCAAAGAAAAGGGGGAATTGGAGCCCCCAATATACCCACATATTATCAAGCCGTGCTACTTACTAGAACTCTGGACTGGGTTAGAGGGCCAGAAGGGAAGTCCTGGCTCTCCCTAGAAGAACATATGTCCCCCATTCCACTCCTTCCAATACTACTTTCTTTCCCCACCTCACTTTCCAAAAGAATATTCCGTAACCTACTGACCCGCGCCACTATCAAATGCTGTAAGTCGACACTTTCCCCTACCCTTTTTCCCCTAACTCAAGTGTTGAATCTGATGGAACCAAATTTGGAAGCATCTTAAAAATACAATATTAGTGGTGGGCCCCTCTAATCATCCCCTCTAGTAGATAATTAATTTCAAGATGGCGCTTTTATAATCTACCAGTAGATGAAAGCACTGCCTACACTGTCCAACCTCACCTTTCTCCACTCCGAATGTCTAAAAAAGACGATGCTCCAAGCCTTGATGCATGGCGACCCATTCAGGACACTCACTACATACGAATCTCTCTGTTCAAAAACACGGCCCCCTCAAAAAATCCTCTAATTTCTTTATAACCTACTGCTCACATGGTACACACCTCTGAAAAGAGCTTCTATTTCAAAATGGAGGAAAGACTTCATTCACCGAAACTCAGACCAAACACATATACAACTTTTCTCATGGACCTTCGCACTGTGTTAGAGTTCAAGACAGTTCATATAAAATAGTCACAAAATGGAACACAACTCCTCTCCAAACTCACAAGTGGTTTCCAACCACCTTTGACCAATGTTGGAGATGCAGTAAGGACAAAGGATCCTATATACACATATGGTGGTCCTGACCAAATATTCGGGACTTCTGGAGAGATGTCACACAAATCCTAACAGAACTACTTCATTCTCATGTAATTCTGTCCCCAAAGCAAGTATTCCTAAACTTTCCAGTCAGGCCTTACAATAGATTCCTATCTAAGTTATCCTCATTTATACTAGCGGCCAGCAAACTTCTAATACCCCATTGTGTTGCACAACCAATATTCCTTTCAAGAAACAATTGCTCCTTAAAATAGACCACCTCTACCAAACTGAAGTTAGCTGCCCTCACCCACCATAATTTAACCCCTTTCCACAGAACTTGGTCACCAACCATGGCAGAAATACAGAATTTCCCCCAGTTCGTCTCCTTAACCACTACACTCACATTGTGTGTAGTGACTGAAGTATACCACATTAACTAGCAGACTCCATTGTAGTCTTCGCACCTTCTCATTATGGAGTGGATTAGGATTGACACCTCTGTCAAAACACAAGATAGTATGAAAACTTTTGAAGGAAAGAGCGCAAATAGTGTCTTATCTGAGAAGGTTAAAAGGTTAATCCATAGGATTGCACTCACCAGATGTAGCTGAGTTGAAGCATTGAAAGAATTCGCTGCAGATTGGGATGACTGTGGTAAATTTCTGCGCTGCTGAATCACTAGAATTCCAGACTTATTAGTACATGTGGCTTTATTATTCTACGCGTTTCAGAGTTCAAGACTCCTTCATCAGGAACACCACAGGAACATCTGATGTTCTCAGGTGGTCTCATCAGGATCTTGG
This sequence comes from Ranitomeya variabilis, assembly GCF_051348905.1. Classification (NCBI taxonomy): domain Eukaryota; kingdom Metazoa; phylum Chordata; class Amphibia; order Anura; family Dendrobatidae; genus Ranitomeya; species Ranitomeya variabilis. The sequence continues at coordinate 517,610,917 of NC_135234.1, forward strand.
AGTAGGTATGTATATGATGTTTTTTATTTTAATTAAAATGTGTGGTGTGACTGTGACGGTATCATAAAGTATGGGGGGCCCCTCATACATTGTAGCCCCTCTGTGGGTACCTTCACAGAGGGTGCAGGCTACTGTGAGGGACTCCTCATACACTGTAGGGACTACTGTGGGGGGTCCTCATACAGTGTGGGAGCCATTAAATAGCATGGGAGATATAAACTTTGGGGCCTACCATGGAGGTCATAATGCGGTGTGGGGGTTGGTGTGGGAACCATTATACAGTTTTGGCACTTTTGTGGAGTTCATTATCTATATATATAATTGTCTAAGGGTCACTTCCGTCTGTCCTTCTGTCTGTAACGGTTATTCGTTCGCTGATTGGTCTCTCCAGCTGCTGTCATGGCTGCCGCGACCAATCAGGGACGTGCACAGTCCGGAAGAAAATGGCCGCTCCTTACTCCCCGCACTCACTGCCCGGCGCCCGCATACTCCCCTCCGCTCACCGCTCACACAGGGTTAATGCCGGCGGTAACGGACCGCGTTATGGCCCGGGTAGCACACTCCGTTACCGCTGCTATTAACCCTGTGTGACCAAGTTTTTTACTATTGACGCAGCCAATGCAGCGCCAATAGTAAAAGCATCTAATGTTAAAAATAATTTAAAAAAACAAAAAAACGATTATATACTCACCTACGCCGCCTTTCCCGCTCCTCGCGATGCAACCTGCACGTTCCGGTGGCACAGATGGCTTGGCAGAAGGACCTGCCATGACGTCACGGTCATGTGACCGCGACGTCATGACAGGTCCTGCACGACAAGGACCTGCCGTGACTTCACGGTCATGTGACCGATTCACGGTCACGTGACCATGACGTCATCACACCCTGGGACCGGAAGATGCCGCCTGCACCCCACACAGGCGACAGAGCTACAACGCGCCTGCGGAAGGTGAGTATATGTTTTATTTTTAATTTTTTTAACCTGTGTCATACGTGGGTGGGCAATATACTACATAGCTGGGCAATATACTACATGGGCTGTGCAATATACTACGTGGCTCTGTGCTGTATACTACGTCACTGGGCAATATACTACGTCACTTGGCAATATACTATGTGGCTCTGCTGTATACTATGTCACTGGGCAATATACAATGTAACTGGGCAATATACTACGTCACTGGGCAATATACAATGTAACTAGGCAATATACTACGTGGCTGGGCAATATACTACGTGGCTGAGCAATATACTACGTCGCTGGGCAATATACTATGTGGCTGGGCAATATACTACGTGGCTGGGCAATATACTATGTCACTGGGCAATATACTACATCACTGGGCAATATACTACGTCACTGGGCAATATACTACGTGGCTGGGCAATATACTCAGTGGCTGGGCAATATACTACGTGGACATACATATTCTAGAATACCCGATGCGTTAGAATCGGGCAACCATCTAGTACTGTATATAGGGGAGCTTATGGCCCATAATACTGTGAATAGTGGAGCTGTGAGCCCTTCATATTGTGTATAGGGGAGCTGTTGACCGATCGTGCTGTGTATAGGGGAACTGTGGGGCATTATATTGTGTATAAGGGCTGGTGTGGGGGCAATTATAGAGTTTGAGTACTACTGTGTGGGCCATTAGACAGTGTCAGAGAAATTATACAGCTTGGGGACTTTTATGGGATTCATTATACTGTGTTTAAGGGAGCTGTGGAGAAATTGTACTGTGTATAGGGGTGCTGTTGGCCCATCATACTGTGCATAAGGGAAGTGTGAGCCCATCATACTGTGTATAGCGGTGCTGAGGGCTCACCATATTGTATATAGGGGAGCTTTGGGCCAATCATACTTTGTATAGGGGAGCTGTGGGTCCATCATGCTGTGTATATGGAACCTGTGGGCCTACCATACTGTGTGTAGGGGTGCTGTGGGGGCATTATACTGTGTATAGGGGAGCTGTGGGCTCACCATACTGTGTATAGGGGAGCTGTGGGCTCACCATACTGTATATAGGGGAGCTGTGGGCCAATCATACTGTGTATAGGGGAGCTATGGGTCCATCATACTGTGTATATGGAAGCTGCGGGCCCACCATACTGTGTGTAGGGGAGCTGTGGGGGCATAATACTGTGTATATGGGAGCTGTGGGCTCACCATACTGTGTATAGGGGAGCTGTGGGCTCACCATACTGTGTATAGGGGAGCTGTGCATCCCTCATACTGTGTATAGGGGAGCTGTGGGCCCACCATACTATGTATAGGGGAGCTGTACATCCATCATACTGTGTATATGGGAGCTGTGGGCCCACCATACTGTGTATAGGGGAGCTGTGGGGGCATTATGCTGTGTATAGGGGAGCTGTGTGCCCATTGTAATGTGTATAGGGATGCTTTGGTCCCATCATACTGTGTATAAGCAAGCTGACCATGGGGTGGCTCAGGGGACATTATCAAATTTTAAATAAGCACTTACAAAGCATTATTGGGACACTTAGAGTATTGTAACGTTCAAAGGTGAGACATTATCACTTCCAAGGGGCAAAATGGAGGCACTCTTTTCTAGGTCACTTGCACAGGGTATTAATATATTCTAGGGAGAAATGTTACCATCTAGAGAGCACAAAGAAGGCATTTTACTTTGTAAGGGGCACAGTGGTGGGCATTACTTTGTGGGGCAGTAAGAGGAGGTCTGGTTTTGTGTCATACAGCAAGTGCAGTAGTAGGGATATATACAGCAGCAGCACTCGGTATTGGGGTATTAGCAGGATGAGGCGTTTATTCAGGTTGAGAAAAGATGGGGACGGTGCTGGAAATGTGAGAAGTGAAGTGTCTTTGTTGTAATCTCGGCACACGAGTCCTGGCTAGAAGATGTCATGGCGTTCTGGGTAAGAAGGAAAAGACAGCTGTAAGTCACTATCTGTAACTGTACTATAATCTCTTACATGTTCTGCAGCACTAGTATCTTTCACTATGTGGTCATCATGTGGCGGTAATATCAGTGTTGGTCTTTGTATAGAGATTTGTTTTCAGTTACAGCATGGTCATTTGCTGAAGTTCCCCTATACCCACAATTAGAGTGTGTCACCATAGATGTAATCAGGGCTACCTGGTTAGGGGCCCACAGAAATGTTTTATTTCCCCCAAGCACCTGAGCTGAACCTCTAGCTACACCTCTGAGCGTTATACTTAAATTTAATGTGAATGGGGGTCTTAAAAGTTTTGTCCACCACTGGACAACACCTTATTAATGGCCCCTATGTGTTCAATGAAAATTAAAAAAATGTATACTTACCTCCCGATGTGCATGTGTCATAACATAAAGAATGTCAAGGGACCTCTGCAATCAAAGACCGCTGATTGGTGTCAGTAGGGTTGAGCGAAACGGGTCGATCATTTTCAAAAGTCGCCGACTTTTGGCTAAGTCGGCGTCTCATGAAACCCGATCCGACCCCTGTGCTTGTCGGCCATGCGGTACGCGACTTTCGCGCCAAAGTCGCGTTTCAATGACGCGAAAAGCGCCATTTCTCAGCCAATGAAGGTGAACGCAGAGTGTGGGCAGCGTGATGACATAGATCCTGGTCCCCACCATCTTAGAGAAGGGCATTGCAGTGATTGGCTTGCTGTCTGCGGCGTCACAGGGGCTATAAAGGGGCGTTCCCGCCGACCGCCATCTTACTGCTGCTGATCTGAGCTTAGGGACAGGTTGCTGCCGCTTCGTCAGAAGCAGGGAGAGCGTTAGGCAGGGTCCACTAACCACCAAACCGCTTGTGCTGCAGCGATTTCCACTGTCCAACACCACCTTCGGTGTGCAGGGACTGTGGAAGCTATTTTTTTTTTTTTTTCCCCTCAGCGCTGTAGCTCATTGGGCTGCCCTAGAAGGCTCCGTGACCGTGATAGCTGTATTGCTGTGTGTACGCCACTGTGGAAACCAACTGCTTTTTTCAAAGCACATATCCTCTTGTTCCTTCCTTTCTGCACAGCTATCTTTTTTGTTTGTCCACACTTTTTATTTAATTTGTGCATCAGTCCACTCCTATTGCTGCCTGCCATACCTGGCTTACATTACTGCAGGGAGATAGTAATTGTAGGACAGTCCCTGTTTTTTTTTTTTTTTTTGTGGGAGATTAAGATTGGCATTTCTGCTACAGTGCCATCCCTGTGTGTGCCATCTCTCACTGAGTGGGCCATAGAAAGCCTATTTATTTTTTCCGTGATTTGTGTTCTAAATTCTACCTCAACACAAAAACACTACATCAATCAGTGGGAGAAAAATATTGGCCTCAGTCAGGGCTTGTGTGCCACTGCTGTGTGTGCTATCTCTCATTCAGTGGGCTATAGCAAGTCTATTTTTTTTTTTTTTCTTTTAAATATTATTTGGTTTCTAAAGTCTGCCTGAAAAAAAAAAAATACCTAAAAAAACAGTGGGAGAGTAATATTGCCCTTTCAGCTTGTGTGCCAGTCTTGACTCCTGGGTGTGCCACCTCTCTCCCTCTCATTCAGTGGGACATAGAAAGCCTATTTATTTATTTTTTAAATATTATTGGGTTTCTAAAGTCTCCCTTAAAAAACAAAAAATACATAAAAAAACAGTGGGAGAGTAATATTGCCCTTTCAGCTTGTGTGCCAGGCTTGACTCCTGGGTGTGCCACCTCTCTCCCTCTCATTCAGTGGGCCATAGAAAGCCTATTTATTTTTTTTTTTAAATATTATTGGGTTTCTAAAGTCTCCCTTAAAAAACAAAAAATACATAAAAAAACAGTGGGAGAGTAATATTGCCCTTTCAGCTTGTGTGCCAGTCTTGACTCCTGGGTGTGCCACCTCTCTCCCTCTCATTCAGTGGGCCATAGAAAGCCTATTTATTTTTTTAAAAAATATTATTGGGTTTCTAAAGTCTCCCTTAAAAAACAAAAAATACATAAAAAAACAGTGGGAGAGTAATATTGCCCTTTCAGCTTGTGTGCCAGGCTTGACTCCTGGGTGTGCCACCTCTCTCCCTCTCATTCAGTGGGCCATAGAAAGCCTATTTATTTTTTTTTTAAAATATTATTGGGTTTCTAAAGTCTCCCTTAAAAAAAAAAAAAAACATAAAAAAACAGTGGGAGAGTAATATTGCCCTTTCAGCTTGTGTGCCAGTCTTGACTCCTGGGTGTGCCACCTCTCTCTCATTCAGTGGGCCATAGAAAGCATTTTTTTTTTTTCCTTGATTTGTGTTCTAAAATCTACCTCAACACAAAAACACTACATCAATCAGTGGGAGAAAAATATTGGCCTCAGTCAGGGCTTGTGTGCCACTGCTGTGTGTGCTATCTCTCATTCAGTGGGCTATAGAAAGCCTATTTATTTATTTATTTTTTTTCTTATTATTTGGTTTCTAAAGTCTCCCTGAAAAAAAAAAAAAAAAACATAAAAAAACAGTGGGAGAGTAATATTGCCCTTTCAGCTTGTGTGCCAGTCTTGACTCCTGGGTGTGCCACCTCTCTCCCTCTCATTCAGTGGGCCATAGAAAGCCTATTTATTTTTTTTTTTAAATATTATTGGGTTTCTAAAGTCTCCCTTAAAAAACAAAAAATACATAAAAAAACAGTGGGAGAGTAATATTGCCCTTTCAGCTTGTGTGCCAGTCTTGACTCCTGGGTGTGCCACCTCTCTCTCTCATTCAGTGGGCCATAGAAAGGCTATTTTTTTTTTGGTTTTTTTAATATTATTTGGTTTCTAAAGTCTCCCTGAAAAAAAAAAAAAAAAACATAAAAAAACAGTGGGAGAGTAATATTGCCCTTTCAGCTTGTGTGCCAGTCTTGACTCCTGGGTGTGCCACCTCTCTCCCTTTCATTCAGTGGGCCATAAAAAGCCTATTTATTTTTTTTTAAAAATATTATTGGGTTTCTATAGTCTCCCTTAAAAAACAAAAAATACATAAAAAAACAGTGGGAGAGTAATATTGCCCTTTCAGCTTGTGTGCCAGTCTTGACTCCTGGGTGTGCCACCTCTCTCCCTCTCATTCAGTGGGCCATAGAAAGCCTATTTATTTATTTTTTTAAATATTATTGGGTTTCTAAAGTCTCCCTTAAAAAACAAAAAATACATAAAAAAACAGTGGGAGAGTAATATTGCCCTTTCAGCTTGTGTGCCAGTCTTGACTCCTGGGTGTGCCACCTCTCTCCCTCTCATTCAGTGGGCCATAGAAAGCCTATTTATTTTTTTTAAAAAATATTATTGGGTTTCTAAAGTCTCCCTTAAAAAACAAAAAATACATAAAAAAACAGTGGGAGAGTAATATTGCCCTTTCAGCTTGTGTGCCAGGCTTGACTCCTGGGTGTGCCACCTCTCTCCCTCTCATTCAGTGGGCCATAGAAAGCCTATTTATTTTTTTTTTTTAAATATTATTGGGTTTCTAAAGTCTCCCTTAAAAAACAAAAAATACATAAAAAAACAGTGGGAGAGTAATATTGCCCTTTCAGCTTGTGTGCCAGTCTTGACTCCTGGGTGTGCCACCTCTCTCTCTCATTCAGTGGGCCATAGAAAGGCTATTTTTTTTTTTGGTTTTTTTAATATTATTTGGTTTCTAAAGTCTCCCTGAAATAAAAAAAAAACTTAAAAAAACAGTGGGAGAGTAATATTGCCCTTTCAGCTTGTGCGCCAGTCTTGACTCCTGGGTGTGCCACCTCTCTCTCTCTAATTGTGGGCCATAGAAAGCCTTTTTTTTTTTTTTTTTTTAATATTATTTGGTTTCTAAAGTCTCCCTGAGAAAAAAAAAAATAAATTAGGTGGGAGATTAATATTGACATTAGTGCTTGAGTGACAGTCCTGCGTGTGTGTCATCTCTGTGATTTTGTGCCACAGAAAACAGAGTGTGTAACATTGTGCCTGATTTTCCTTGTGGTCTCACCAACCTGTTAAGGGATATTGAAATCATACTGAAGTTATAGCTCACCGTGTAAGTTGTTTGACAGCAACAAATAAAGTTACTTTGGTTAAGATTTTAAAACAATGAGGAAGTCTGGTGCAAGAGGTCGTCGTGGGCGTTCATTGTCAGCTGGTAATGATGGTAGTGGTAGTGGAGCATCAGGTGGTCGTGGGGATAAAAATATTCCACCTAAGTCTGGAGCTGTGGAGCCAGTTTCGTCGTCAGGCTACACAAGGCCTCGAACGCTCTCTTTTCTGGGAGTAGGAAAACCGCTTTTAAAGGCGGAGCAGCAACAGCAAGTTTTGGCTTACATTGCAGACTCAGCCTCTAGCTCTTTTGCCTCCTCTTCCGAAACTGGTAAATGTAAAAGCAGCGCGTCGCTTGTGGATGTTCACGGTCAGGGACAAGTCGCTTCCTTGTCCTCCTCAGCAAAAACTACAACAAGAGAGAAGGATGCAGCAGGCGGCACAACGGGTCACTCCATGGAGCTCTTTACACATACCGTCCCTGGCTTAGAAAGTGAAACATTTAACAGGCCATGCCCATTACAAGTATATTCTGACATGGAGTGCACTGATGCACAGCCACAGCCAGAGTACTATGCTGCTCCTTTGACTCAGACCACCACATTGCCCTCTCAGGGTACAGATCCACAATCAGACCCTGATGAGACTATGTTGCCCCGCCACGAACGCTATACCACCGACCGACACAGTGACACAGACGAAGTTGCACACGAGCTCGAAGAGGAGGTAATAGATGACCCAGTTATTGACCCCGATTGGCAGCCATTGGGGGAACAGGGTGCAGGCGGCAGTAGTTCAGAAGCGGAGGTGGAGGAGGGGCCGCAGCAGGCATCAACATCGCAACAGGTTCCATCTGCCGGGCCCGTATCTGGCCCAAAACGCGTGTCAAAGCCAAAACCTGTTGGAGCACAGCGTTGCCATCCGGTTAAAGCTCAGTCTGCAATCCCTGAAAAGGGATCCGAGTCTAGGAAGAGTGCAGTCTGGCATTTTTTTAAACAACATCCAACTGATCAGCGCAAAGTCATCTGTCAAAAATGTTCAACTAGCTTAAGCAGAGGTCAGAATCTGAAAAGTCTAAATACTAGTTGCATGCATAGACACTTAACCACCATGCATTTTCAAGCCTGGACTAACTACCAAACGTCCCTCAAGGTTGTAGCACCCTCGGCCAATGAAGCTAGTCAGCAACGCAACATCCCTTCCGTCACTGTAAGGCCACCATTTTCCGCACCACCGGCAGTATCTGTGCAGGTTTCTTTGCCAGCCAAAAGCAGTCAGGGTCAGGGAATCACCAGTTTTGTAGGAGGAAATATTGCATCTAGGGCACCGGCGGAAACAATACCGTCTCCAACCGTCTCTCAGTCTGCCATGTACACCGGCACACCCGAAAGTTCCACGATCTCCAGCTCTCCAGTCCAGCTCACCCTACATGAGACTCTGGTTAGAAAAAGGAAGTACTTATCCTCGCATCCGCGTACACAGTGTTTTAACGCCCACATAGCTAGACTAATCTCGTTAGAGATGATGCCCTACCGGTTAGTTGAAAGCGAAGCTTTCAAAGCCCTGATGGAGTACGCTGAACCACGATACGAGCTACCCAGTCGACACTTTTTTTCCAGAAAAGCCATCCCAGCCCTGCACCAGCATGTTAAACAGCGCATCGTCCATGCACTCAGGCAATCTGTGAGTACAAAGGTGCACCTGACTACAGATGCATGGACCAGTAGGCATGGCCAGGGACGTTATGTGTCCATCACGGCACACTGGGTGAATAAGGTGGATGCAGGGTCCACAGGCGACATCAATTTAGGGACAGTTGTGCCTAGCCCACGGTCTAGGAAACAGTTGGCTGTAGGCGTTCGCACCCCCTCCTCCTCCTCCTCCTCGTCCTCCTGCAGAAGCTACAGCTCTTCCACAGAACGCAGTCTGCCAACCACTCCATCGGCAGATGACACTGTTGCACACCAGTTGTCCCATTATGGGCCAGCTACTGCCAAGCGTCAGCAGGCTGTATTGGCTATGAAGTGCTTGGGCGACAACAGACACACCGCGGAAGTTCTGTCCGAGTTCTTGCAACAAGAAACGCAGTCGTGGCTGGGCACAGTAGATCTTGAGGCAGGCAAGGTAGTGAGTGATAACGGAAGGAATTTCATGGCTGCCATCTCCCTTTCCCAACTGAAACACATTCCTTGCCTGGCTCACACCTTAAACCTGGTGGTGCAGTGCTTATTGAAAACTTATCCTGGGTTCTCCGACCTGCTCCTCAAAGTGCGTGCACTTTGCTCACATATCCGACGTTCGCCTGTACACGCCAGCCGTATGCAGACCTATCAGCGGTCTTTGAACCTTCCCCAGCATCGCCTAATCATAGACGTTGCAACAAGGTGGAACTCAACACTGCACATGCTTCAGAGACTGTGCGAACAGAGGCGTGCTGTTATTTATTTGTGGGAGGATACACGGGCAGGCAGTAGGATGGCAGACATGGAGTTGTCAGGTGTGCAGTGGTCTAAGATACAAGACATGTGTCAAGTCCTTCAGTGTTTTGAGGAATGCACACGGCTGGTTAGTGCAGACAACGCCGTAATAAGCATGAGCATCCCCCTAATGCGTCTGCTGATGCAAAGTTTGACGCACATAAAGGAGCAGGCGTCTGCACCAGAGGAAGAGGAAAGCCTTGATGACAGTCAGCCATTGTCTGGTCAGGGCAGTGTACAGGACGAGGTAGCGGGCGAAGAGGAGGTGGAGGACGAGGAGGATGATGGGGATGAGTATATTTTTAATGCCGAACCTTTCCCGGGGGCACAGGAAATTGGTTGCGTGTCACGGCCGGGTTCTGGTTTTTTGAGGGACACAAGTGACGTAGATTTGCCTGCAACTGCCCCTCAACCAATCACAACCGGAGATTTGACAACTGGAACTTTGGCCCACATGGCGGATTATGCCTTACGTATCCTAAAAAGGGACACACGCATTACGAAAATGATGAACGATGACGATTACTGGTTGGCCTGCCTCCTTGATCCACGCTATAAAGGCAAATTGCAAAATATTATGCCACATGAGAACTTGGAACTAATATTAGCAACCAAACAGTCAACTCTTGTTGACCGTTTGCTTCAGGCATTCCCAGCACACAGCGCACGTGATCGTTCTCACACGAGCTCCAGGAGGCAGCAGACTAGGAGTGTTAGGGGTGCACACATCAGAAGTGGCGTTGGACAGAGGGGTTTTCTGACCAGGTTGTGGAGTGATTTTGCTATGACCGCAGACAGGACAGGTACTGCTGCATCAATTGAAAGTGACAGGAGACAACATTTGTCCAGTATGGTTACTAACTATTTTTCATCCCTTATCGATGTTCTCCCTCAACCGTCATTCCCATTTGATTACTGGGCCTCCAAATTAGACACCTGGCCAGAATTGGCAGAATATGCATTGCAGGAGCTTGCTTGCCCGGCAGCAAGTGTCCTATCAGAAAGAGTATTCAGTGCTGCAGGTTCAATATTAACCGAAAAAAGGACTCGTCTGGCTACCCAAAATGTTGACGATCTAACATTCATTAAAATGAACCACAACTGGATTTCGAAATCTTTTGCCCCACCTTGCCCGGCCGACACCTAGCTTTCCTATGAAAGGCTCTTGCCTGTGAATTACTTTTCTAATGTCTAATTTGCTGCAGCTGATTGTACAGCATACGACATGTTTACACCTCCCTAAATGGCCAAACTCCCCACACGGGGCCGTGGTATCGCGACTTGGCGCAAGCACCCGTGTGACTGCTGTTTGTCTGAAGAGGTGGGTGTGCTCGCTTTTGGTTGACGGCATTGCTACTGGGTCCCTCATAGTACAATGTAGTGTCTCTGGCGGTGGTGGTGCGCACCCAACGTCAGACACACCGTTGTAACATGAGGGGCCCTGGGGCGGTCCCGCCGGCCTCTAGAGAGTTCCCCCCTACGCCAGCTCAAAATGTGCTCTACCACATGCAAAATTATGTCGCACAGCTCCACCAATCTTTAGTCTATTCGCTGACATCATTCAATGTCTGGCACTGACAATACAAATTTGTAGACATCTACGATGCAACTTAAAGTAGTCTGTGTCTGTGTCCTATATTGGCACCATTAAATAGTTACTGCCAAATTACTATGTCAGAAACTCAGCAGATGAGCCCACCCCTGTACCTAAGTATGCCACCTTTTTTTTTGTTTTGGTTGTTTTGCGAGACATTAACATCTATTTATATTTTGGGAGTACTGGGACAGACACTCCTTGCACTACTCCTCCACTCACCACCAAGCTGCCCGTGTATCCATGTAACCGCTGTAAAACTGCCATGAGCCTATTGTTTGTTATTTTAGGCCTTTGAAGCCTGTCTGCGGTCCCTCCTTCCACTAGTCCTCCACTGACCAGACCACTGCTGCCCGTGTACCCCTGGAACCAATTATAAAGTGCCTACAGCCAGCCCATTTTTTTTATGTTAGGCCTTTGAAGCCTGTCTGCGGTCCCTCCTTCCACTAGTCCTCCACTGGCCAGACCACTGCTGCCCGTGTACCCCTGGAACCAATTATAAAGTGCCTACAGCCAGCCCATTTTCTTATGTTAGGCCTTTGAAGCCTGTCTGCGGTCCCTACTTTAAATACTCCTCCACTGACCACCAAGCTGCCTGCCCGTGTATCCATGTAACCGCTGTAAAACTGCCATGAGCCTATTGTTTGTTATTTTAGGCCTTTGAAGCCTGTCTGCGGTCCCTCCTTCCACTAGTCCTCCACTGACCAGACCACTGCTGCCCGTGTACCCCTGGAACCAATTATGAAGTGCCTACAGCCAGCCCATTTTTTTTATGTTAGGCCTTTGAAGCCTGTCTGCGGTCCCTCCTTCCACTAGTCCTCCACTGGCCAGACCACTGCTGCCCGTGTACCCCTGGAACCAATTATAAAGTGCCTACAGCCAGCCCATTTTCTTATGTTAGGCCTTTGAAGCCTGTCTGCGGTCCCTACTTTAAATACTCCTCCACTGACCACCAAGCTGCCTGCCCGTGTATCCATATAACCGCTGTAAAACTGCCATGAGCCTATTGTTTGTTATTTTAGGCCTTTGAAGCCTGTCTGCGGTCCCTCCTTCCACTAGTCCTCCACTGACCAGACCACTGCTGCCCGTGTACCCCTGGAACCAATTATAAAGTGCCTACAGCCAGCCCATTTTTTTTATGTTAGGCCTTTGAAGCCTGTCTGCGGTCCCTCCTTCCACTAGTCCTCCACTGGCCAGACCACTGCTGCCCGTGTACCCCTGGAACCAATTATAAAGTGCCTACAGCCAGCCCATTTTCTTATGTTAGGCCTTTGAAGCCTGTCTGCGGTCCCTACTTTAAATACTCCTCCACTGACCACCAAGCTGCCTGCCCGTGTATCCATGTAACCGCTGTAAAACTGCCATGAGCCTATTGTTTGTTATTTTAGGCCTTTGAAGCCTGTCTGCGGTCCCTCCTTCCACTAGTCCTCCACTGACCAGACCACTGCTGCCCGTGTACCCCTGGAACCAATTATAAAGTGCCTACAGCCAGCCCATTTTTTTATGTTAGGCCTTTGAAGCCTGTCTGCGGTCCCTCCTTCCACTAGTCCTCCACTGGCCAGACCACTGCTGCCCGTGTACCCCTGGAACCAATTATAAAGTGCCTACAGCCAGCCCATTTTCTTATGTTAGGCCTTTGAAGCCTGTCTGCGGTCCCTACTTTAAATACTCCTCCACTGACCACCAAGCTGCCTGCCCGTGTATCCATGTAACCGCTGTAAAACTGCCATGAGCCTATTGTTTGTTATTTTAGGCCTTTGAAGCCTGTCTGCGGTCCCTCCTTCCACTAGTCCTCCACTGACCAGACCACTGCTGCCCGTGTACCCCTGGAACCAATTATAAAGTGCCTACAGCCAGCCCATTTTTTTATGTTAGGCCTTTGAAGCCTGTCTGCGGTCCCTCCTTCCACTAGTCCTCCACTGGCCAGACCACTGCTGCCCGTGTACCCCTGGAACCAATTATAAAGTGCCTACAGCCAGCCCATTTTCTTATGTTAGGCCTTTGAAGCCTGTCTGCGGTCCCTACTTTAAATACTCCTCCACTGACCACCAAGCTGCCTGCCCGTGTATCCATGTAACCGCTGTAAAACTGCCATGAGCCTATTGTTTGTTATTTTAGGCCTTTGAAGCCTGTCTGCGGTCCCTCCTTCCACTAGTCCTCCACTGACCAGACCACTGCTGCCCGTGTACCCCTGGAACCAATTATAAAGTGCCTACAGCCAGCCCATTTTTTTTATGTTAGGCCTTTGAAGCCTGTCTGCGGTCCCTCCTTCCACTAGTCCTCCACTGGCCAGACCACTGCTGCCCGTGTACCCCTGGAACCAATTATAAAGTGCCTACAGCCAGCCCATTTTCTTATGTTAGGCCTTTGAAGCCTGTCTGCGGTCCCTACTTTAAATACTCCTCCACTGACCACCAAGCTGCCTGCCCGTGTATCCATGTAACCGCTGTAAAACTGCCATGAGCCTATTGTTTGTTATGTTAGGCCTTTGATAGCCTGTCTGCGGTCCCTACTTTAAATACTCCTCCACTCACCACCAAGCTGCCTGCCCGTCTATCCATGTAACCGCTGTAAAACTGCAATGAGCCTATTGTTTGTTATTTTAGGCCTTTGATAGCCTGTCTGCGGCCCCTACTTGCAATACTCCTCCACTGACCACAATGCTGCCTGGAGTGCCTGCCTGTGTATCCATGTAACCGATGTAAAACTGCCATGACTGCCTACTGTTTGTTATTTTAGGCCTTTGATAGCCTGTCTGCAGCCCCTACTTGCAATACTCCTCCACTGACCACACCAATGCTGCCCGTGTACCCCTGGAACCTATTTAAAAGTTCATAGAGCCTAGTTATATATTTTATTTACTATTAATAAGGCCATGATGGACTACGCTGTACCACGCTACAAGCTAACCAGTCGACACTTCTTTTGCGAGAAAAGCCATCCCAACCCTCCACCAGCATGTAGAAGACCGCATTGTCCATGCACTCTGGCAATCTGTGAGTACAAAGGTGCACCTGACAACAGACGCATGGACCTGTAGGCATGGCCACGGAAGATTACGTGTCCATTACGGCGCAATGGGTTAATGTGGTGGATGCATGGTCCACAGGGGACAGCCTACTAAGTCTGTCTGCAGTCCCTAATTCAAATTGTCCTCCACTGTCTAAATCGGAGCTTCCACCTTCTGGCTTTCGGCCTATAGTATCAGAAATTAAACTGCATTTGGCCTTCAACTTTGGTTAGGGCCTACTAACGGCTTCTGCCCCTCCCTGGTGTTGCCCTCAACTAAATAAAGCTGAGCTTCAACCTTCTGCTCCAAATTACCATTTTAAAAAATGCAATAGGCTTTTCCGGCCTACTAAAGGTGTCTGTCTGTGTGCCCCTGCCTGGTGTTGTCCTCAACTAAATAAAGCTGAGCTTCAACCTTCCGGCTCTCATTAAGTGGTTTTAAAAAAAAAAAATGGTGGTTAGGGCCTACTAACGGCTTCTGCCCCTCCCTGGTGTTGCCCTCAACTAAATAAAGCTGAGCTTCAACCTTCTGCTCCAAATTACCATTTTAAAAAATGCAATAGGCTTTTCCGGCCTACTAAAGGTGTCTGTCTGTGTGCCCCTGCCTGGTGTTGTCCTCAACTAAATAAAGCTGAGCTTCAACCTTCCGGCTCTCATTAAGTGGTTTTAAAAAAAAAAAATGGTGGTTAGGGCCTACTAACGGCTTCTGCCCCTCCCTGGTGTTGCCCTCAACTAAATAAAGCTGAGCTTCAACCTTCTGCTCCAAATTACCATTTTAAAAAATGCAATAGGCTTTTCCGGCCTACTAAAGGTGTCTGTCTGTGTGCCCCTGCCTGGTGTTGTCCTCAACTAAATAAAGCTGAGCTTCAACCTTCTGCTCCAAATTACCATTTTAAAAAATGCAATAGGCTTTTCCGGCCTACTAAAGGTGTCTGTCTGTGTGCCCCTGCCTGGTGTTGTCCTCAACTAAATAAAGCTGAGCTTCAACCTTCTGCTCCAAATTACCATTTTAAAAAATGCAATAGGCTTTTCCGGCCTACTAAAGGTGTCTGTCTGTGTGCCCCTGCCTGGTGTTGTCCTCAACTAAATAAAGCTGAGCTTCAACCTTCCAGCTCTCATTAAGTGGTTTAAAAAAAAAAAAATGGTGGTTAGGGCCTACTAACGGCTTCTGCCCCTCCCTGGTGTTGCCCTCAACTAAATAAAGCTGAGCTTCAACCTTCTGCTCCAAATTACCATTTTAAAAAATGCAATAGGCTTTTCCGGCCTACTAAAGGTGTCTGTCTGTGTGCCCCTGCCTGGTGTTGTCCTCAACTAAATAAAGCTGAGCTTCAACCTTCCGGCTCTCATTAAGTGGTTTTAAAAAAAAAAAATGGTGGTTAGGGCCTACTAACAGCTTCTGCCCCTCCCTGGTGTTGCCCTCAACTAAATAAAGCTGAGCTTCAACCTTCTGCTCCAAATTACCATTTTAAAAAATGCAATAGGCTTTTCCGGCCTACTAAAGGTGTCTGTCTGTGTGCCCCTGCCTGGTGTTGTCCTCAACTAAATAAAGCTGAGCTTCAACCTTCTGCTCCAAATTACCATTTTAAAAAATGCAATAGGCTTTTCCGGCCTACTAAAGGTGTCTGTCTGTGTGCCCCTGCCTGGTGTTGTCCTCAACTAAATAAAGCTGAGCTTCAACCTTCCGGCTCTCATTAAGTGGTTTTAAAAAAAAAAAATGGTGGTTAGGGCCTACTAACGGCTTCTGCCCCTCCCTGGTGTTGCCCTCAACTAAATAAAGCTGAGCTTCAACCTTCTGCTCCAAATTACCATTTTAAAAAATGCAATAGGCTTTTCCGGCCTACTAAAGGTGTCTGTCTGTGTGCCCCTGCCTGGTGTTGTCCTCAACTAAATAAAGCTGAGCTTCAACCTTCCGGCTCTCATTAAGTGGTTTAAAAAAAAAAAAATGGTGGTTAGGGCCTACTAACGGCTTCTGCCCCTCCCTGGTGTTGCCCTCAACTAAATAAAGCTGAGCTTCAACCTTCTGCTCCAAATTACCATTTTAAAAAATGCAATAGGCTTTTCCGGCCTACTAAAGGTGTCTGTCTGTGTGCCCCTGCCTGGTGTTGTCCTCAACTAAATAAAGCTGAGCTTCAACCTTCTGCTCCAAATTACCATTTTAAAAAATGCAATAGGCTTTTCCGGCCTACTAAAGGTGTCTGTCTGTGTGCCCCTGCCTGGTGTTGTCCTCAACTAAATAAAGCTGAGCTTCAACCTTCTGCTCCAAATTACCATTTTAAAAAATGCAATAGGCTTTTCCGGCCTACTAAAGGTGTCTGTCTGTGTGCCCCTGCCTGGTGTTGTCCTCAACTAAATAAAGCTGAGCTTCAACCTTCCGGCTCTCATTAAGTGGTTTTAAAAAAAAAAAATGGTGGTTAGGGCCTACTAACGGCTTCTGCCCCTCCCTGGTGTTGCCCTCAACTAAATAAAGCTGAGCTTCAACCTTCTGCTCCAAATTACCATTTAAAAAAATGCAATAGGCTTTTCCGGCCTACTAAAGGTGTCTGTCTGTGTGCCCCTGCCTGGTGTTGTCCTCAACTAAATAAAGCTGAGCTTCAACCTTCCGGCTCTCATTAAGTGGTTTTAAAAAAAAAAAATGGTGGTTAGGGCCTACTAACGGCTTCTGCCCCTCCCTGGTGTTGCCCTCAACTAAATAAAGCTGAGCTTCAACCTTCTGCTCCAAATTACCATTTTAAAAAATGCAATAGGCTTTTCCGGCCTACTAAAGGTGTCTGTCTGTGTGCCCCTGCCTGGTGTTGTCCTCAACTAAATAAAGCTGAGCTTCAACCTTCTGCTCCAAATTACCATTTTAAAAAATGCAATAGGCTTTTCCGGCCTACTAAAGGTGTCTGTCTGTGTGCCCCTGCCTGGTGTTGTCCTCAACTAAATAAAGCTGAGCTTCAACCTTCTGCTCCAAATTACCATTTTAAAAAATGCAATAGGCTTTTCCGGCCTACTAAAGGTGTCTGTCTGTGTGCCCCTGCCTGGTGTTGTCCTCAACTAAATAAAGCTGAGCTTCAACCTTCCGGCTCTCATTAAGTGGTTTTAAAAAAAAAAAATGGTGGTTAGGGCCTACTAACGGCTTCTGCCCCTCCCTGGTGTTGCCCTCAACTAAATAAAGCTGAGCTTCAACCTTCTGCTCCAAATTACCATTTTAAAAAATGCAATAGGCTTTTCCGGCCTACTAAAGGTGTCTGTCTGTGTGCCCCTGCCTGGTGTTGTCCTCAACTAAATAAAGCTGAGCTTCAACCTTCCGGCTCTCATTAAGTGGTTTAAAAAAAAAAAAATGGTGGTTAGGACCTACTAACGGCTTCTGCCCCTCCCTGGTGTTGCCCTCAACTAAATAAAGCTGAGCTTCAACCTTCTGCTCCAAATTACCATTTTAAAAAATGCAATAGGCTTTTCCGGCCTACTAAAGGTGTCTGTCTGTGTGCCCCTGCCTGGTGTTGTCCTCAACTAAATAAAGCTGAGCTTCAACCTTCTGCTCCAAATTACCATTTTAAAAAATGCAATAGGCTTTTCCGGCCTACTAAAGGTGTCTGTCTGTGTGCCCCTGCCTGGTGTTGTCCTCAACTAAATAAAGCTGAGCTTCAACCTTCTGCTCCAAATTACCATTTTAAAAAATGCAATAGGCTTTTCCGGCCTACTAAAGGTGTCTGTCTGTGTGCCCCTGCCTGGTGTTGTCCTCAACTAAATAAAGCTGAGCTTCAACCTTCCGGCTCTCATTAAGTGGTTTTAAAAAAAAAAAATGGTGGTTAGGGCCTACTAACGGCTTCTGCCCCTCCCTGGTGTTGCCCTCAACTAAATAAAGCTGAGCTTCAACCTTCTGCTCCAAATTACCATTTTAAAAAATGCAATAGGCTTTTCCGGCCTACTAAAGGTGTCTGTCTGTGTGCCCCTGCCTGGTGTTGCCCTCAACTAAATAAAGCTGAGCTTCAACCTTCTGCTCCAAATTACCATTTTAAAAAATGCAATAGGCTTTTCCGGCCTACTAAAGGTGTCTGCCCCTCCCTGGTGTTGTCCTCAACTGAACAAAGCTGAGCTTCCACATTCTGGCTTTCGCCCTATACTATCAGATATTAAACTGCATTTGGCCTACTAGTGTGGTTAGGCCCATGAAACAGTGTCTGCTGCTCTTGGGTTTGCTACTCCACTGAACAAAGCAATGCCGCCTGTTTAGTCCTGTTACCAATTTTGAACTGCATGTAGCCTACTTTATTCTTTGGCCCTATATCTGTTTCCTCCTCATCCTGCCCATTGCCCAGCCACTGCTAAATGAGTCTGCTGGTACATTGACCTAGACCACTACATTCCCCTTGTACTCTACACAGCCAGAATCTGACCCTGCTGAAAGTAAGGTTCCCCTTCCCGCATGTTATACCACCTTACACAGGGACAAAGAGGAAGGTGCAGATGAAAGTGCAGGTTCCTTCATCAGGTGGGGGGGCATACTCGTTGGCGACGTCACTGGCACAGGGCCCCTCAGAGTACGCAAAAGTGTCGCTGCTGGTGGGAGGCGCCCCCGCCATGCAAACACACCGCCGTACTTTGAGGGGCCCTGTGCCAGTGGCAATGCGAACGAGTGGGCCCCCCCCTGCTTGCTCAGGATCACAGCACTTGCAACGTTTAAATACTTACCTTTCCCTGCAACACCGCCGTGACGTAGTCCGCATTTCCTGGGCCCACGAAAAACTTGAGCCAGCCCTACTCCCCCCACAACTTTCCCCCAATTCCCTATGCCCAACTATTATTATACAGTTAATTAAGATTGGCAAGCTTCAGAAACAAGAATGGATGTTTTTGGCATTAAAATGGGCACTGTAGGTGTTTTCCTGGACTCCACTCACTGCCGACTATGCTTCCCCATTGACTTGCATTGGGTTTCGTGTTTCGGTCGATCCCCGACTTTTAGCGATAATCGGCCGACTGCACTCGACTCGACTCTGGACAAAATCGGGTTTCCCAAAACCCTACTCGATCTTAAAAAAATGAAAGTCGCTCAACCCTAGGTGTCAGCCTTCTCAATATCATCAATCAAAAAAATCATTTTCTTCAGCTCTTATAGAATTGTCAAGTCTGAATACACATATATACAAAAATAGTAAGTATATGGCATGCATTTAAGAAATCAACCAAACCTACAACATAATGCACAACTCAAAAATTATATTTAACAAAGTACCTTTATTACCAATCATAAAAATATCATATAACATGTATAAAAGGGAAAACAAGAAACA
This sequence comes from Ranitomeya variabilis, assembly GCF_051348905.1. Classification (NCBI taxonomy): domain Eukaryota; kingdom Metazoa; phylum Chordata; class Amphibia; order Anura; family Dendrobatidae; genus Ranitomeya; species Ranitomeya variabilis. Next base: position 517,630,219 of record NC_135234.1, read on the forward strand.
GGTGGAAAGAAATTGCGGGACCGCACAGAGACCAGTGATGGTATGTCTTGTAACTCATAAAAATCAACTATTGGATGTAAATATAACCTACATAGGTATTAAGTTATGAGTATACAGAATTTCTCATATTTTCATCCACAAAATAAAGAAAAAAGAAAAGATATATATAATTCAGTCCGTAAATGGATGCCTATGTGCTAAGTTTACATGTCAATTTCCTAATTTATGTGACACATATTATATCTATCGCTACAGCAGTAAATTATAGTTCATTCATATGACAATATAATGTAGACAATATATACTGGATTTTAATCACATCATAAAGGAACTATCTGTGCACCCGCACAGTAAGAGATAGTGCACAGCATAACCTAGCACAATAATTATACATATAGCAATGCACTGCAGTGATTAAAAAGTCAGAGGGTCCAAAGAACCGGACTGAAAAAAGGAAGAAAACTAAGTAGAAGAGTGGAATACTTAACCATATGAGTGGTCCTGTGACAGCCCGCAACTGCCCGACGCGCGTTTCGCCTGAGCTTTGACGAGGGAATGAGCTGAAGACTGGTGGAGTAGTATTTAACCGGTAAGGAACCAATCAGTGATTACGTGCATAATAAATGAGAGGTGAACAGCTGATGGGGGCTGCGTGAATTCAACCATGCATGGTAACGCCGGAGCTTAGCTCCACCCACCCGACGCGTCTCCTAGGAGCGCATCACGTGGGGGAAAGGAGCAACGGCGTGCGCTCCAAGCTGGAGCGCAAACAAGTAATCCGCATAGATACGGCAATTGAAAGTGACGTAGTAAAGGAATGGTCTATAACCAACAAGAACCAATCGGTTAGGAAAAAGGAAACCACGTGTACTCCAAATTGGAGCGCAAACCAGTAATCCACATGAATACGACAATAAAATGTGACGTAGTGAAGGTAAGGTGTGCATTCAACACGATCCATATGTAATGTATGTGAGAAAATGAAGTGAAGAGGATAAGTTAAAAGATTCAAGAATATATATATTAAAAATAACAATAAAATGCGTAAGTGCAAGGTAAAGTGCATCATTTTAGTGCTAAAACAATTATTGACACCACCAGTCAATACAGCTAATAAAATACAATAATAGTCACATTATATAATTTATTATAAATATGGCGAAAGATCTGAAAGAAATATAAAAAGAAAAGAGGAGAAAAGCAGAAGAAAACAATAATTAGTACAGAACAAACCAACAAAATAAAATAAAAATACTAAGCACATGCACACACACATGCATGCACATATATACATACATGCATGCGTAAGTAACATACAAATAGGTACGATGGAACATAAAAACCGAAGGACAACATTTTTCTACAAAGAGATACCAATGAGTGCAATTATATATGTATATATCACTATTGTGTATCCACATAATTCACATAATTCAAAGTAGTATAACACATGTAGGTATCTAAACCATGCATACATCGATCCATACATAAATAATAAAGATATGTATACATGAATCATTATCCAATTATGTACCCATGAACATGAGATAAAAGACCAATACACATAAAAGTAGCTATATAATCATAAATAATAACTATCAAAGGTTCATGGGTACAGAATGAAATACTACCAATAATTAATAGATAAAAACATGCACATAGAAATAAAAAAGGACCAAATCCCAGAGGAACTATTATGTAAATGTGGGGAACAAAAGGGGAGAAAAACAAAACAAAAACAGTTAAAAACAACATCAAATTGATGATAAGAGAGGGGAGAGGCAATGCACCAAAATTACATAAATAAAAAGAACATTATCAGAGAAATGGAACAAAGCTCATGGTCTCATTAAGACCATTTGGTGCCATGGTGTCTAAAGTAATGATCCACCTCAGTTCTTTTTGAGCTAGAATTTTTTTCCAATCTCCTCCACGATTATCAATAATTACTCTGTCTATACCACTCACCTTGAAACTGGAGGGGTCAGAGTTGTGATACAGTTTATAATGCCTAGGAATAGTTTTCAATTCATCAATATTGGTAGATTCTGCTGCTGCTTGAATGTCCAGGACATGTTCACGGACCCTTCTGCGTAATTCACGTGATGTCAGTCCCACATAGAATTTATTGCAAGGACATCTGGCACTATATATGACACCAAGGGTTTTACACGATATACTGTGAGTAATTATATAGTTTTTGGAGTTGGAAGAATTAGAAAAGGTTTTTGTGGTTTCAATATTTTGGCATGCAACGCATGAACCACACGGCTTACATCCCCATGGGGGGCCTTTAGAACCAAAAATATTTTTAGACCTTGGTTCAAAGTTACTCCTAACAAGAGTATCTTTAATATTCTGGGATCTACGATATGTGATAGCAGGATGTGGCGTAATATATCCAGAAAGAGATGGATCTAATTTCAGTAGATTCCAATATTTGTTCATTGCTGCCCACATTTCGCCACTCCTGGCATTAAATGTGGAGATGAATCTCACATTGTCGCTTTCCTTGGGTATTTTATGCTGGTATAACAAATCAGATCTTCTAGTAAATTTTGCTCTTCTGTAGCCTCTTTGTATCACCTTATCTGTATATCCTCTATTTAAAAACCGTTTCCTAAGATCACTGGCCTGTATTTCAAATTTAGTGTCATCAGAGCAGATCCTCCGCATTCTAAGGAATTGTCCAATCGGAATACTATCAATCAGGTTCTTAGGATGTGATGATTCCGCATGGAGTAGTGTATTCACAGAGGTTGGTTTTCGATGCACATCGGTTAAAATCCAACCCTGATCATCAACATTAAACAAAACATCCAAAAATTCCATATTTTGTTTTCCAGCTTTATAAGTTAGTCTGATGTTTAATCCATTGTTGTTCAGTGATCCAATGAAGGTCTGAAGATCTCTTTCAGTACCCTGCCACAGAAAAAATACGTCGTCTATGAATCTACTCCAAGACAATACCTTATCAACAAAAGGTGTTAAATCAGATGAAAATAGGTCCCTCTCCCACAGCCCCAGGAACAGATTGGCATACGAGGGCGCACAAGACGCCCCCATAGCCGTTCCTTGGAGCTGCAGGAAGAAGGACCCCTTAAATAAAAAGAAATTATGGGTAAGTACAAATTGGAGTAGTTCAAGGACAAATGTGACCAACTCCGTGTCCATATTAGATGTTTCTAAGAAAAATTTTACTGCTCTACTGCCATCCTCATGCCTAATGGAGGTGTACAGTGATTCAACATCACACACTACAAGGAGTGTGTCCGATTGAATTTGTACACCATCCATTCTGCGGAGGATGTCAGAGGTGTCCTTCAAATAAGATGGCAGTTCTTCTACGAATGGTCTCAAAATGTGGTCAAGGAATCTGCACATTGGCTCACACATGCTGTTGATACCTGAGATGATCGGTCTTCCAGGCGGACACTCCAGGTTTTTGTGAACTTTAGGTAAGAAGTATAGGGACGCAATCCTTGGATTTTTCTTAAAAAGACATTCCATTTCATTCTTGGTGATTATTCCTGACATTTCTGCAGATGATAGTATAGAAAATAATTGGTCTTGATATTTAGATAATGGATTAAATGTTAGTTTTTTGTATGTCATCACATCAGACAAGTTTCATCTACCTCATATGATAGACACTACAATAAGACGGGGTTTAGAAAATACAATTTCAGGAAGAACACGAATAGAGATAGAAATCCGGAGGAAAAAAAGAGTGGGAGGAGGCATGCAACCAATGCTCTAATCAATTTTTGCAACTGATTATTCAGAAGAATGGATCCACATTGAAGGAGATAGATGTGGATATTGACAAACTTCAAGAATCATTGAAATCTACTACTACCCAGGTTGAAATAGATAGATTCAATGAAGAAATGGAGGAGTGTTTTCTCACCTGGGAAAAACAGATCAAAAATACAAAAATTAATAAGTATCAACGGGATTTACATGATTATTTGAACAATCGGATTTACAAATGGAAGTACACCACATCTAAGGTGGTGCGGAAATCATCTATGTCGTCAGCTATCTCAACGGAGAATGAATCGAATGATTCATCTACCTCATATGATAGACACTACAATAAGACGGGGTTTAGAAAATACAATTTCAGGAAGAACACGAATAGAGATAGAAATCCGGAGGAAAGTAATAGTGTGGCATCAACGTCAAAGGTAATTAACCTCTCTGATAAAGTTCTTACTAATGCACAAATTAATGTATTGGAGAGAGGGATGACTTTTTCGCCCACCAATAAATTTGACTACTTTACCGCACTGAAGGATCTACATCTCTTTGCGCGTAAATTGTTTTTTAAAATTTTTTTTAATAAAAATCTTGATTGTGATATGTCTTTAACTACAGAAGAACGGGAGATGCTGAACATATTACAAAGTCTCTTGGATGAACAAATACCACCTAAATCTGGTAAGTTACCTAAATCAATCATTCCAACTTCTAAAAAATTTCCACCTCTATCGATGTATTCGAACATCGAATTGTTTGTTAAAATGGTGAGTGAGGAATTTAAACAAATTTCATCTACACTACCATATGATAACTTAACACGCAATGAACGGGTGGCTTTGAAACAACTTAAAAAGATGGAGGATGTCATCATTAAGCCATCAGATAAAGGTGGTAACACTGTAGTGTGGCCAACTGTACAATATGAGAGAGAAGCTAGACGACACTTGTCTGATGTGATGACATACAAAAAACTAACATTTAATCCATTATCTAAATATCAAGACCAATTATTTTCTATACTATCATCTGCAGAAATGTCAGGAATAATCACCAAGAATGAAATGGAATGTCTTTTTAAGAAAAATCCAAGGATTGCGTCCCTATACTTCTTACCTAAAGTTCACAAAAACCTGGAGTGTCCGCCTGGAAGACCGATCATCTCAGGTATCAACAGCATGTGTGAGCCAATGTGCAGATTCCTTGACCACATTTTGAGACCATTCGTAGAAGAACTGCCATCTTATTTGAAGGACACCTCTGACATCCTCCGCAGAATGGATGGTGTACAAATTCAATCGGACACACTCCTTGTAGTGTGTGACGTTGAATCACTGTACACCTCAATTAGGCATGAGGATGGCAGTAGAGCAGTAAAATTTTTCTTAGAAACATCTAATATGGACACGGAGTTGGTCACATTTGTCCTTGAACTACTCCAATTTGTACTTACCCATAATTTCTTTTTATTTAAGGGGTCCTTCTTCCTGCAGCTCCAAGGAACGGCTATGGGGGCGTCTTGTGCGCCCTCGTATGCCAATCTGTTCCTGGGGCTGTGGGAGAGGGACCTATTTTCATCTGATTTAACACCTTTTGTTGATAAGGTATTGTCTTGGAGTAGATTCATAGACGACGTATTTTTTCTGTGGCAGGGTACTGAAAGAGATCTTCAGACCTTCATTGGATCACTGAACAACAATGGATTAAACATCAGACTAACTTATAAAGCTGGAAGACAAAATATGGAATTTTTGGATGTTTTGTTTAATGTTGATGATCAGGGTTGGATTTTAACCGATGTGCATCGAAAACCAACCTCTGTGAATACACTACTCCATGCGGAATCATCACATCCTAAGAACCTGATTGATAGTATTCCGATTGGACAATTCCTTAGAATGTGGAGGATCTGCTCTGATGACACTAAATTTGAAATACAGGCCAGTGATCTTAGGAAACGGTTTTTAAATAGAGGATATACAGATAAGGTGATACAAAGAGGCTACAGAAGAGCAAAATTTACTAGAAGATCTGATTTGTTATACCAGCATAAAATACCCAAGGAAAGCGACAATGTGAGATTCATCTCCACATTTAATGCCAGGAGTGGCGAAATGTGGGCAGCAATGAACAAATATTGGAATCTACTGAAATTAGATCCATCTCTTTCTGGATATATTACGCCACATCCTGCTATCACATATCGTAGATCCCAGAATATTAAAGATACTCTTGTTAGGAGTAACTTTGAACCAAGGTCTAAAAATATTTTTGGTTCTAAAGGCCCCCCATGGGGATGTAAGCCGTGTGGTTCATGCGTTGCATGCCAAAATATTGAAACCACAAAAACCTTTTCTAATTCTTCCAACTCCAAAAACTATATAATTACTCACAGTATATCGTGTAAAACCCTTGGTGTCATATATAGTGCCAGATGTCCTTGCAATAAATTCTATGTGGGACTGACATCACGTGAATTACGCAGAAGGGTCCGTGAACATGTCCTGGACATTCAAGCAGCAGCAGAATCTACCAATATTGATGAATTGAAAACTATTCCTAGGCATTATAAACTGTATCACAACTCTGACCCCTCCAGTTTCAAGGTGAGTGGTATAGACAGAGTAATTATTGATAATCGTGGAGGAGATTGAAAAAAAATTCTAGCTCAAAAAGAACTGAGGTGGATCATTACTTTAGACACCATGGCACCAAATGGTCTTAATGAGACCATGAGCTTTGTTCCATTTCTCTGATAATGTTCTTTTTATTTATGTAATTTTGGTGCATTGCCTCTCCCCTCTCTTATCATCAATTTGATGTTGTTTTTAACTGTTTTTGTTTTGTTTTTCTCCCCTTTTGTTCCCCACATTTACATAATAGTTCCTCTGGGATTTGGTCCTTTTTTATTTCTATGTGCATGTTTTTATCTATTAATTATTGGTAGTATTTCATTCTGTACCCATGAACCTTTGATAGTTATTATTTATGATTATATAGCTACTTTTATGTGTATTGGTCTTTTATCTCATGTTCATGGGTACATAATTGGATAATGATTCATGTATACATATCTTTATTATTTATGTATGGATCGATGTATGCATGGTTTAGATACCTACATGTGTTATACTACTTTGAATTATGTGAATTATGTGGATACACAATAGTGATATATACATATATAATTGCACTCATTGGTATCTCTTTGTAGAAAAATGTTGTCCTTCGGTTTTTATGTTCCATCGTACCTATTTGTATGTTACTTACGCATGCATGTATGTATATATGTGCATGCATGTGTGTGTGCATGTGCTTAGTATTTTTATTTTATTTTGTTGGTTTGTTCTGTACTAATTATTGTTTTCTTCTGCTTTTCTCCTCTTTTCTTTTTATATTTCTTTCAGATCTTTCGCCATATTTATAATAAATTATATAATGTGACTATTATTGTATTTTATTAGCTGTATTGATTGGTGGTGTCAATAATTGTTTTAGCACTAAAATGATGCACTTTACCTTGCACTTACGCATTTTATTGTTATTTTTAATATATATATTCTTGAATCTTTTAACTTATCCTCTTCACTTCATTTTCTCACATACATTACATATGGATCGTGTTGAATGCACACCTTACCTTCACTACGTCACATTTTATTGTCGTATTCATGTGGATTACTGGTTTGCGCTCCAATTTGGAGTACACGTGGTTTCCTTTTTCCTAACCGATTGGTTCTTGTTGGTTATAGACCATTCCTTTACTACGTCACTTTCAATTGCCGTATCTATGCGGATTACTTGTTTGCGCTCCAGCTTGGAGCGCACGCCGTTGCTCCTTTCCCCCACGTGATGCGCTCCTAGGAGACGCGTCGGGTGGGTGGAGCTAAGCTCCGGCGTTACCATGCATGGTTGAATTCACGCAGCCCCCATCAGCTGTTCACCTCTCATTTATTATGCACGTAATCACTGATTGGTTCCTTACCGGTTAAATACTACTCCACCAGTCTTCAGCTCATTCCCTCGTCAAAGCTCAGGCGAAACGCGCGTCGGGCAGTTGCGGGCTGTCACAGGACCACTCATATGGTTAAGTATTCCACTCTTCTACTTAGTTTTCTTCCTTTTTTCAGTCCGGTTCTTTGGACCCTCTGACTTTTTAATCACTGCAGTGCATTGCTATATGTATAATTATTGTGCTAGGTTATGCTGTGCACTATCTCTTACTGTGCGGGTGCACAGATAGTTCCTTTATGATGTGATTAAAATCCAGTATATATTGTCTACATTATATTGTCATATGAATGAACTATAATTTACTGCTGTAGCGATAGATATAATATGTGTCACATAAATTAGGAAATTGACATGTAAACTTAGCACATAGGCATCCATTTACGGACTGAATTATATATATCTTTTCTTTTTTCTTTATTTTGTGGATGAAAATATGAGAAATTCTGTATACTCATAACTTAATACCTATGTAGGTTATATTTACATCCAATAGTTGATTTTTATGAGTTACAAGACATACCATCACTGGTCTCTGTGCGGTCCCGCAATTTCTTTCCACCTGTTTCTTGTTTTCCCTTTTATACATGTTATATGATATTTTTATGATTGGTAATAAAGGTACTTTGTTAAATATAATTTTTGAGTTGTGCATTATGTTGTAGGTTTGGAGAATTGTCAAGTCTGTAGACAATCAGCGTCCTCTGATGCAACGGTAATTCAGCATTGTTTATGTCACAAGACCAACAGGGGAAACAGGGCTTAGAGAGGAGCAGCAGCGCCAGTCCAAGAGGGAAATATAAATTTCTTTTAATTGTATCCAGTACCTTGGGGCAATTAATGCAGTGAACAATAATAAAAAATTATGTGGGGTCACCTCTATTTTTAATAACAATAAAAGGCTAAAATAACAGCTGTGGGCTGATATTAATAGGCTGGAATGGAGCCATGGATAATGGCGCATCCATTAGATTGCCCAATTCTGGCTTTAGCCTCGGCTCTTCCCAATTGCACTGGTGTGTTGGCAATCAAGATAATGGTTTTGGGGTTGATGTCAGCTGTGTAATGTCCGCTGACATCAAGTCCAGGGGTTAGTATATGGAAAGGAGTCTATAAGACACCCCCATTACTAACCCCATAGTCAAAAGAAATAAACACACACAGAAAAAAGTCCTTTAATTGTAAAAAGCACTCCCCGACCCTCTTTTACTCATTTAATTAAAATTTCAAATAATCCAAAGGGGTCCGCCGTAAATCCATAACACGGAGGTGCCATGATGATCCCCGACTCTGCTATATCTGGGGGCAGTGCTGAGCGGTGAGATCAGTAATGCGGCATGGCCACTGGAACACACTGAAAGTAGTGTGTGAATCTGGCTGACATGACGAGTACTGACATCTGTAAGGTTACTGCAGTTCACAGACGATGAACTGCGGTAACCTTACTGAAGTCACCACTAGCAGTGTGTGAACTTACTGCCGGTTTTTGCCATTGAAGGACTTTCCTCTGTGGGTGTGTGTTTATCTCTTTTATCTATGGAATAAGGCTAAAAACCCATTAGTGCCACATGAAAGGCACTAAAGGGTGCATGTTTATTATGTGTAGGGAGCTTGTGACATTAAATATTTACAGGACATCTATCCTATTTATTCTATCTTTATCTGTATATAACATTGCTGTAAACTAGCGTTACTCTATGTAACAGATTATGTTAGGCTACGTTCACATTTGCGCCTTTGGGCGCAGCGTCGTCGACGCATATCGACGCATGCGTCATGCGCCCCTATCTTTAACATTGGGGGCGCATGGATATGCGTTGTTATGCGTTTTCATGCGGTTACCGACGCATGCGTCATTTGGGCGCACATGGCAGGGCGCGGCTGACGCTACATGTTGCAGTTTTGGAGCATCTAAATTATTTTAAAAAATGCATGCGTCGCCCTTGCGTCGTCAATGCGTCAAAAAACCCATTGAAGTCAATTGAGAACGCAGAGGGCGCAAGTTCGTGCGTCGCAGCGCGTTGTGCGACGCATGCGTCACTTAATAAAATAACAAGATTAGTGTCTAGACGGTGTCTAGACAGTGACAAAACAACCCATATATATAAAAAAGTTTTTTGCATTGTTTGTCAATTGCCTGCAGCATAGGACACACCCAAGACAGCTCTCTCTCAGATTTGCTGTCAAGAGATGTAAGTATAGAATGTATCTGCGCATTTTTCTTTTTTATGTGTGTTTTATTTTTGTATTTTTTTATTGCAATTTGTGGATGTTTAATTTAATGTTTGTTCTGTACTTTAATCCGGCTATACTGTGGTTGTTTAATGGAAATTGTTGTTTTTTTATTATCTGGTTGTGATGTATTTCTGGCGTTATATGATGGCGTTTCATTGTCTCCGACCTTGTTGGTTTTATTGTAAAGTATGGTGGTTTATCCAGGATTGAATTTTCTTTTCCCTTGTTTTTTTTTTTGGGGGGGGTTCGTTTTTTGTTTTTTTTCTAAGAATTTATGGTGGTTTACTTAATTTATTTTGGGTTGTTCTGTAATTGCATGCGGTTGTTCCACTGTGGTTTTTTTAATAGAAATTTTTTTTTTTTTATCTGGTTCTGATGTATTTCTGGGGTTATATGTAACCGTATGGCGTTTTCTTGGCTTTGTTTTTTTTTTTTTTTTTAAATTGTAAAGTATGGCGGTTTATAATGGATTGCCTTTTCTTGCCCATTTCTGAAAAAAAATTATTTATTTTTAAAAAAAAGGTATATGGTTTTTTTTTTTATTTGTACATAGGGGGCTGTTGTTTATTATTTGTTTTGTTATCTTTTCTGGGACTGTTCTATTCTGCTTTTGCTATACTCTGGCATTGTGTCGTCTCTGCCATTGATTTTTATTTCAATGTATGGCGGTGTGGTTTGATCAGCGCTTGTTCAGTTGGCATTGTCCTATGGGTGCACTGTTCGTTGTGGTCGTAATGTTATGTATGGTATTTTTGATATTTTCTTGTATGTGGCTGTGAAATGTGCATTAATGTAATAATTTTTTCAATTGTTCCTTGCAGAATTATCTTGGTAAACCATGGCCACAGACTCAAGCCACACAACGCCGCAGGGGAGTTCGGTGAGTACATGATCTACTGTTGCTTACTACTCGGTGTAGGACATCAACGTATAAGTACTTCTACAGTTCCTGAGACCGATCCTTGGCCGCCGAGAGTAAGTATTTAGTACCTATTCCAACACATCGGGTATTGTACAACATGCACGTCCACGTAATATATTGGCCAGCCACGGAGTATATTGCCCAGCCACGAAATATATTGCCAAGCCATTTAGTATATTGCCCAGTGACGTAGTATACAGCACAGAGCCACATAGTATATTGCCCAGCCACGTACAATATTTCATAGTGACGTAGTATATTGCCCATCCAGGTTTGTCACAGTTTTTTTAAACAAAAAAAAAAAATTTCCACCGGAGACCTTCTAGTCCATGGCAGGTTCCGTTCCCAGGGTTGGTCTGATCGCAGGACCTGTGATGACGTCTCGGTCACGTGACCGTGACGTCATGGCAGGTCCGGTGATCAGCGTAAACGATGGCGGCCGTCGCAAACGGCTACGGAGGGTGAGTATAGCAGGGTATTTTTTAAAATCAAATTTGTTACATTACATTTTTTAATATTGATTCGGCATAGGCAGCGTCAATAGTAAAAAGTTGGTGACACCAAGGTTTAGCGGCGGCAAATGATTGCTTTACCCGCGGCATAACGCGGTGCTTTACCGCCGGCCTACTGTGTTTAGCGATGACAGAGGGGAGTATGAGGGCGACAGGCATTGACTGCGGGGAGTAAGGAGCGGCCATTTTATTCAGAACTGTGCCCGTCGCTGATTGGTCGCGTCAGCCATGACAGGCAGCTGGCGAGAACAATCAGCGAATGAATAACCGTGAGTGAAGAACAGACTGACAGACGGAAGTGACCCTTACAATTATGTTAAATTATTTTATAGTGTTGTGTGATGTAATGTTAACTTTATATTACACAGGAGGTGGCAAATGTGATTTTATTTTTTTGATACTAATGTTTTCATTATCTTTTCACAGAACACACAGCAGCACCCTCGAACCTGTTCGGCCATCTGGAGCGGTCGTTCATGAATCGCCATCGGACCCGTCACAGCCATCCCACAGCGAGAGCAGGCATGCACCACATTCTGGAGAACCGGCAGCCGGTCCATCTGGTGTTCCCCTGGCCGAGGCCTCAGGCGCTCCTTCTTTCGGGTATTCCCGCCAGCGTCAGCGGGCTTCAGACAGGCTGCTAATGCCCGAATATTTTCATTTGGGCACGGTTTTCCAAAATTGTTTCAAGGTGCTGGGAGATAGGATGGACACGCCTCTGTCCAATATCGACCGGCGCCTTGAATCAATGGAATCCGAGCTCATGAGGCAGGCAAAACATTTTTTTAGTGCCATTGCTAAGGGCATGGTGGAACACCTTACACCGGAACTCCAGATTTCGGTGATGCAGGCCTGCAACGACGCCTATGTGAGTGCTCTGCAGCAGGCTAGGATCATGCAGTCAGCGACTACAATGGCAGTAGTACCAACGCTGGCAAGCATGACTCCTACTCCTGCTGCACAGCAACTCTACATTGGTCCGGGTGCTGAGGGACGTCGCCACCAACACCATCGTACGCAGCCGCTGAGTCCTGCTCCTGCCAGGCCCTCAAGTTCCAGAAGACGGCATGCAGAGGAACACCCAGAGGGAGAGAGGAAAAAACGAAAAACCCGGACAGCTACGGCGTCTCTGGCTGCTCCAATACCCACACCGAGGTCTCGGCCGGAGTCAAGCCGGAGCAGGAGTAGCCAGAGCCAGTCAACAATCACTCGTAGACTGGTCGTGCCTCCTCCCTCCCCTCCTGCGTTGTTTTCCAGCATCCTGAGTTCAATAGTGTTAACTCACTAGAGTTGAGCGAACATGATCGGCTCCCTCCTTGGCAAGCTATAACACTTGCTGACTACTTGCATATGGAACCCGGCTTCCTGGAGTGTGGATTATGATCTGCATTTTTCCACCACCACAGCCGCATGTTCCGAGGCTGTGTGACAGGCAGAACACATGCACAACCCAGGCCTATTTGTTGGCCTCGCCATGCATGTGTAGTGCCTGTCACAAAGCCGCGGCACATGCAGCTGCGGCGGCTGAAAACTGCTTTTATCAGCCAGCGTGCTACATGAAGCCGGGTTCCATATGCAACTAGTTTGCAAGCTTTATAGCTTGACAAGGAGGGAGCCGATCATGTTCGCTCAACTATGGAACACACGGCCATGTGAACATAAGTGTGGTGGTTTGGCAGAGTCTATTTGGGAACTGGTGATCACCTGAGTACATTTTTTGTGGTACACACTTAGACCAGTTGGTAGTAAAATGGACATTGGAATAGTTTAAACATTTTTTTATTGACAACATTTGAAAAAAAAGGGGAGCAGGTTTTAAAAAGGAAAGGCACAATAAAGTAAGTTTATTCAAAACACAAAACAGTAGAAAATCTAGGTACATTACAAAATTGAAAGAACATTACATTAGACACCTTAACTGGTTACATTTAATGGACACAATAGTGTTAAAATCTTTAAATGTCAGTATTTTCTTTAATTTTAAGCACAATAAATTTATTGTAAGTTAAAAGCAGGATAAAGTATAACTGTAAAACATAAACACTACACCATTTCATCTTGCCATGACACACGGCCAACACCAGAAACAAAATAGGAAGCAAATTGATCCCTCATCTGCCCAATTTCAACAGTTGTCCTCAGAGGATGATGTTGGTAATCGGGCAATGGGTTTGATATGGGTTCATCTAGTTCCAAGTTCAGTCTCTCTTTGGCAATAATATAATTGTGGAGAACCACACAAGCCTTCACCACCTTATCCACTGTCTCAATTTTCAGATTAATGGCGGATCCTAAAATACGCCATTTGGAGACCAGGATCCCAAAGGCGCACTCCACATTTCTTCTGGCCCTGGACAGTCTATAATTAAAAATACTTTTGGTGTGGTCCAAGCCCCGCCTGGAGTAGGGTTTCAGTAGGTTGGCACACATTTGAAATGCCTCATCCCCAACCACAACAAATGGCATTGCAGGGCCTTCGGTGTTGGGAAGAGGTCGTGGCTGGGGGAAATTAAAATTGTTCCCATCCCTTAGGCCCATATCAGACCCTTTAAATGTCCGCGAGTCATTTGTCCGGCCAAACGCTCCAATGTCCACGGCGAGAAACCTGCAGTCCGCACCTGCAATTGCCATGAGCACGGTGAAAAAGTATTTTTTATAATTAAAGAACTGAGATCCAGTTCTTGCAGGCTTTGTAATCCTAATGTGCTTCCCATCCACAGCTCCAATGCAGTTCGGGAAAGAACAAACTTGTTCAAATTTTTTGGCGTTGGCCTCCCATAATTCAGTAGTAGGGAGGGGTAAAAATTAATCACGGAGATTGTCCCACAAAGCACGGCATCTGTCGGCAACAATTCCGGAAAGTGTGGAGACTCCAATCCTAAATTGAAAATGCAGGGATCTTAAGGTCTCTCCGGTAGCCAGGAAACTGCCAAGAAGATATATTAAAATTTTTTATTAACATTGAAAAAAAACAAAAAAAAACCCTGAACATATGACAGGCGTTCACATTGCAAGATAACGTACCGTAGAGTCACCAGCAGCCGTTCCTCTGCAGAAATTGATCTCCGCAGCAGATACCGGAAGCTGTCTTGAGACAGATTTATCAGTTGTGTCAGTACGGTTTCTATGCCTGAGCCAGGCGCAATCAATGCAATGTTGTTCACTGGTCCAGCTACGGTCCTGCATCCATAGTCGGATCCGAAAACAAAACAAGTAGCCATTTCTGATCCAGATCTAAAACCAATTAATAGAAAACTATGGGACTCCCTCCCACATCAGTTTCCCTCCTGTGGTTTTTACAACTCTAGAGGAAAACAATCTGAAAAGTTGGATAAAGTTATCCTGATTCTATCAGGCCAGTCATGGCCGACCCTTGGATACTTTGTCATCTAGTCCTCGCTATGCTTCACTGTTTTCTGCAGCTTCTTCCAAGTGCTTGATGTTCATGTTTGCGTCATTCTTGAGGGTTTCCAGCCAAAATGTCTTTGATTTCCTGTTTCCTTTTACCACTGACCATACTTATATCATTGAGTGAGTATTGTTTTGTCCCTCGGATTAAGCGCATAAGGCATAAGGCATATCAGCCTTTTTCAGATTAAAGATGCAGCTTTTTGCACTTTCTATGGATTACTTTTGTGGCACCAGTAAGTTTTTTTGATAAACAAGTGTATAGACTAACAATTAAAAATTAAAAATCGTGCAAATATTTTTAGATAGCCAATTTGATATAATAATTGAGATATCTTCTCAGCATGCTCTATTAGTAAATACCAATAACTAAAATGTTTTGTAATTTTTCTACCTGGAGTGTTAGTTATTGCTTGCCTGCTATTATTGTGATTTCTTGCGCTTACCTGCCATTATTGTGATTTTTCTGCGGTTCAGAGGCATTATTTTAAAGTATATGTGTAATGTTTGTATTAATAAAGTCAGGGGTGGATTATCAGAGGGTCAATATGGGCAGTAGCCCAGGGCCCAGTGGTGTGGGGGGGCCCTGGGCTACCGCACAGATTGACCCTCTGATAATCCGCCCGAGTGTGACTGAATGCCCGCTGGCATTTATGTGCCCCCGGGCCCGGTGGGCAGAGATAGGGGGCCCGCATCGGGCCCCTTCTCATCTGCTCACCGGGCCCCTTCCGGCACTGCGGTGGTTTCCTATTGACGTCAATAGTTAACAACAGCCGCCAGCCAATTGGAGGCTGGCAGCTGAAGTCGGCCGCAGCACACACGTCACCGGCGTCTGACGTCATTGTCAGTCACCGGCGAGTGTGCGCTGCTGGAGGGAGCTGGTCAGGTGAGGAGAACTCTTTTTTTTTTTGTTTGTTTTTTGCGATCAGCAATCCGGGGGGCCCTGGGCAATATGCTGGACACACTGAGGCAATGCTGGAGACACTGGGGCAGATTGCTGGACACTGGGGGCAATGCTGGAGACACTGGGGCAGATTGCTGGACACACTGGGGGCAATGCTGGAGACACTGGGGCAATGCTGGAGACACTGGGGCAGATTGCTGGAAACTGGGGGCAATGCTGGAGACACTGGGCGCAATGCTGGAGACACTGGGGCAGATTGCTGGACACACTGGGGGCAATGCTGGAGACACTGGGGCAATGCTGGAGACACTGGGGCAGATTGCTGGACACTGGGGGCAATGCTGGAGACACTGGGGCAGATTGCTGGACACACTGGGGGCAATGCTGGAGACACTGGGGAAGATCGCTGGAGACACTGGGGCAGATTGCTGGAGACACTGGGGCAGATTGCTGGACACACTGGGGCAATGCTGGAGGACACACTGGGGCAGATTGCTGGAGTCACACGGGGCAATGCTGGAGACACTGGGGCAGATTGCTGGACACACTGGGGGCAATGCTGGAGACACTGGGGCAGATTGCTGGAGACACTGGGGCAATGCTGGAGACACTGGGGCAATGCTGGAGACACTGGGGCAGATTGCTGGAGACACTGGGGCAGATTGCTGGAGACACTGGGGCAATGCTGGAGACACTGGGGCAGATTGCTGGACACACTGGGGCAGATTGCTGGACACACTGGGGCAATGCTGGAGGACACACTGGGCAGATTGATGGAGACACTGGGGCAATGCTGGAAACACTGGGGTAGATTGCTGGAGACACTGGGGCAATCCTGGAGGACACACTGGGGCAATGCTGGAGACACTGGGGCAGATTGCTGGACACACTGGGGCAGTGCTGGAGGACACACTGGGGCAGATTGCTGGAGACACTGGGGCAATGCTGGAGACACTGGGGCAATGCTGGAGGACACACTGGGGTAATGCTGGAGGACACACTGGGGCAGATTGCTGGAGGACACACTGGGGCAGATTGCTGGAGACACTGGGGCAATGCTGGAGACACTGGGGCAGACTGCTGGACACACTGGGGCAATGCTGGAGGACACACTGGGGCAGACTGCTGGACACACTGGGGCAGATGATTGCTGGAGACACTGGGGCAATGCTGGAGACACTGGAGCAATGCTGGAGACACTGGGGAAGATTGCTGGACACACTAGGGGCAATGCTGGATACTCTGGGGCAATATGCTGGACATACTGGGGCATATTGTTGAACACACTGTCTGGGGGCAATGCTGGAGACACTGGGGCAATGCTGGAGACACTGGGGCAAAGCTGGACACACTGTGGGCAATGCTGGACAATTGGACATACTGGGGCAGATTGCTGGACACACTGGTGGTAATATGCTGGACACACTGGGGCAATGCTGGACACACTGGTGGTAATATGCTGGACACACTGGGGCAGATTGCTGGACACACTGTCTGGGGGCAATGCTGGACACACTGGGGCAGATTGCTGGACACTGGGGCAATATGCTGGACATACTGGGGCAGATTGCTGACACACTGGGGGTAATATGCTGGACACACTGGGGGTAATATGCTGGACACACTGGGGCAGATTGCTGGACACACTGGGGGCAGGACTGGAGGCATGGGCAGAATGTAGACACGGGGCATGATTGGAGACACAGGGCAGAATGAAAGACATGGGGCAGGATTGGATCATGGGGCAGGATGGATACGATGGAGACAGATGGGGCAGGATGGGGAGATCATATGGTGTAGAATGGATACTCATGAGTGCAGGATGGGAGAACATATGGCTGGAGTCAGGAATGAGACACACGGGGCCAGGGTGGGGAATATTATTACCATAGGGGCTAATTAAGGGATATTATTACTGCAGTGATGTATTTATTTTATTTTTTGAGTATACTGTTTTAAATGGGGAGGGTCCTGTTACTGTGCAGAGTGACACTATATCGCCTTTTTTTCTCCATGTGGTGTAATGTAGAAGTTGTGAAAAATTAAGTAATGTGTTCTGCAAGCAGAGCTCGAGATAACTGTGTTATTTCCTGCAGAAACGAGTCCTGGCTGGAAGAAATGATGGCGGTCTGTGCTGGATGAAAGATGGAGGACTTCACCTAGAGACGTCACTGGTGAGTCAGTGTTACCTATACACTGACACTATACACTGTATACTATATACAGAGGTCCTGTGTACAATGTCACCAGTGATCACTGTATTACCTATACATTATATACAGAGCTCCTGTGTATAATGTCAGCAGTGATCTCTGTATTACCTCTACACAGACACTGCATACTAAGTACAGATCTCCTGTGAATACTGGCACTTATGTTGATAGTATTGTTGTTTTTTTTTTTTTTTATTACTGATCAGTATTGTAGTATTCAGTCACTATGTGGTGGTAATATGTGGTCTGGGAATGGTGTTGTGGTATTTGTCCCTTGAATGTGCTATTTGGTCACCAAGTGGTGGTAATATGTGGTCTTGACGTGGTATTTGTTCATTGTATGTGATATTATTCAATCACTGTGGTTGTAATTTGTGGTCTGGTCATGGCGCGGTGGTATTTGTTCCTTGTATGTGATATTATTGGTCAAAATATACCTAAATTGTATTGCAGATTTTAACAAATATTTAATAGGTTACAGTAGAGTAGGGCCCGGCCATTTTTCTGGAATAATCTGGTTCGGGTATCACATGACCCCCGTCACATGACCCCCGTCACATGACCGGGGGGGGGCACAGTGTCTGAACAGCCTGGGGCCCTGGCTACCCTTAATCCACCCCTGAATAAAGTTATAACTTTTTAAACAAAAAAAGAAAGAACACTTTTTTGATTCAGCACGCAGTTTAATAATTGCATAGTTGGTCAGTATGTTTATAGATTTAGTAGAGTGTTACCCATCCTAAGTGTGAGGCAATGGGTCTGGGTTATATGTTTACATATTGCGTTTCTGACCATACTTAGTAGCATTTCCTTGCCTAATGAATTTGGAAACAAGGCTATAACCAATGTATACGTTCATCATCTTATTGAAGCTGAAGCAGCTTGTGCAGATTGTTATATTACAGATCACAGTAAACACTGCTGTATCTTGTCCATGATTGAGGCAGCATATAAAAAAGCTTTAAAAAAAACAGCTCTTAATATCAATAACTAGCGCCTGATGCTTCATCATCTCTGATGCGGACAGAGAGGAAATGAAGCAATAGGTACACTGACACTGGACAACGTGTGAAGACAAGTCTCTGTGGCTTACGCTGGGTTTACACACATTGATTACAGATCTAAAGGTACCTTCACATTAAGCGACGCTGCAGCGATAGCGACAACGATGCCGATCGCTGCAGCGTCGCTGTTTGATCGCTGGAGAGCTGTCACACAGACCGCTCTCCAGCGACCAACGATGCCGAGGTCCCTGGGTAACCAGGGTAAACATCGGGTTACTAAGCGCAGGGCTGCGCTTAGTAACCCGATGTTTACCCTGGTTACCAGCGTAAAATGTAAAAAAAACAAACAGCACATACTTACATTCGCGTCCCCCGGCGTCCGCTTCCGGCACTGACTGAGCTCCGGCCCTAACAGCAGAGCGGTGACGTCACCGCTGTGCTGTACTTTCACTTTACGGCGCTCAGTCAGTGTGGGAAGCGGACGCCGGGGGACGCGAAGGTGAGTATGTACTGTTTGTTTTTTTTACATTTTAAACTGGTAACCAGGGTAAACATTGGGTTACTAAGCGCGGCCCTGCGCTTAGTAACCCGATGTTTACCCTGGTTACCAGTGTAAAACATCGCTGGTATCGTTGCTTTTGGTGTCAAACACGACGATAAACGCCGGTCTGACGACCAAATAAAGTTCTGAACTTTAATCAACGACCAGCGATATCACAGCAGGATCCTGATCGCTGCTGCGTGTCAAACTAAACGATATCGCTAGCCAGGACGCTGCAACGTCACAGATCGCTAGCGATATCGTTTAGTGTGAAGGTACCTTTACAGTACAGATTGGGCTGATTCTCAACATTTTGATGATCTTTTAGACACTGTAAATTTACATGGCAAAATCATAGTGAATTATTAATATTTAGTCATCAGATCTAGAGTAGAGCAAATCGCAGGACCCTTGGTTCAACAGCCACATTGCGCTGCAACCGTCCTACTATATGCATATCCTCGGTGCCTATACGGATTAGTAGACATCTACAACATCACAGGGACTACTAATCAGAAGAAGCACTGGGGTTTCAGCAGGTAGCAGCAGGCTCACAGCCCACTGGTCTGGCCAATCTTTCTGCTCAACTAACATTAGTTTTTTAGCAGATGCAATGGATTTCAGTCAGACCAATTGGTTATTTAAAGGGTTTGTCCCATCTTCTCTGTTCAGAAGCTCCTAACATCCTGATTTCTGATGTAAATTTGAAAATAGCTCACCTTTATTTCCAAATCATGCAGGCTAGGCACGTCCCATGCAAGGAATACTTGGAAAATGAATCTTTATGGGGGGTTTTCTGCTGTTTTGACACCTCAGGGGCTCTGCCAATGTGACTTGGCACCCTCAAACCATTGCAGCAAAATTTAAACTTTAATAGGGCGCTTCTTCCCTTCTGAGCTTTGCACTGTGCCTCATAAGTAGTTTTCAACAACATATGTTGATGAAAATTTTGCTCCCGTTACCCTTGTTAAAATGAAAAATTTTGGGGAAAACCCAACATTTTTGCGGGAAATTTTTTTCAGTTTCAAAGTTCAACGCGATAAACTTCTGTGAAGCACATGGGGGTTCAAAGGGCTCACCCCATGCCTAGATAAATTCCTTCACAGGTTTAGGCTCCAAAATAGAGTCACTTGTGGGGGGTTACCACTTTTTAGGCACATTAGAGGTTCTCCAAGCCAGACATGGTGTCCGCTAACGATTCCAGCTAATTTTGCGTTCAAAAAGTCAAATGGCGTAGTCAGAAGAAATTGCACAACCTGTTCCTGCAGCCTTAGTCTCTCACTCATTCATTTGGGGAAATGTCATCATTTGTTTCTTTAATTTTATATTGTGTGTTAATCTTATGAAGCTTTAGGTCACATTTATGCATAACTATGGAATATTCTAAAAGATCCATAAACTATCAAACGCCAATGTAGCTAGGGTCATATTTATGTCCATCTGCTACGCTGGTGCATCTACTTTGTGTCAGTGATTGCACAGGATGCCCATCCACTAAATTCTCAGAAGACTCTCCACACTTCTGTACCACCATACAGCTTCTCTCTCATCGCTATCACCCTACCTATGCTCACCATTCTACTACTGATCTAAGACTGTCTATAATCCATACCTCACACTCTCGTTTCTAAGACTTCTCTCTTGAAATACACTAACCCTGACAATCTGGTTTTAATTTCCAATATCTACAGTTTTAGGGTAAGTTCACACTAGGCATTTTTGCGGTGTTTTTTTCTGCTAATTTTCAGCTGCTTTTAACAGCAAAGTCCATAAAATTTCAGAAATCTCATGCACACATTTTTTTTGTCATCAGGATTTTGTGTTTTGCAGTGTTTTTTTTTTTTTTTAATATAGGGCATGTCACTTCTTTCAACCTTTATGCAGCGTTTTTCACCCATTGACGTAAATGGATGGTGAAAAGTCACTGCAAATACGCAGGTTGATTTTTCTTGCAGTGTATTTGCTGCAGAAAAGTCAAGGACAGCTGGATGTGACCTCACAGTCAGCTCTGCTACCTCTAGATGGCAGGCTGCATGATGCATCTATACAGCCTGTCATCCAGGAGAGCTGACCTGAACCCCATTCACTTGAATGGGGGCCCAAAAATACAGTGTTTGACACGCTGTTATATGCATGACAGCGTGGCAAATGCCACTTCTGATTGGTGGTGAAACTATCCCTGCCGGTCAGAGAGCCGCAGTTCCCATGTACAGCGTGAGCGCTCAGCTGTCATCAAAGGTATAAAGTTTACTTCCGGTCACTGGTGTCAGCTGATGAGACTACTGCTCCCATCATCGAACACCTGCTGAAGTTAATAACAGTGAGAGCAAGAGCGGATGATGGGAGTACTCATCAGCCGCTCCTGTGCTTTAATAAATAATTAAAAAAAAAAAAAACTGCATGGGTTCCCCCCTATTTTTGATAACCAGCCAGGCAAAACTCACAGCTGGGGGCTGCAACCCTCAGCAGGCAGCTTCAGTAAGGCTAGTTATCAAGAATAGAGGGGTCCCCACGCTGTTTTTTAAAATTATTTAAATAAATAATTAAATAAAATGGCATGGGGTCCCCCCCATTTTTGACAACCAGCCTTGCTAAAGCAGACAGCTGGGGGTGGGTATTCTAAGGCTTGTAAGGGGCCATGGCTATTGCCCCCCAGCCTAAAAATAGCAGCCCGCAGCTGTCCAGAAAAAGCACATCTATTAGATGCGCCAATTCTGACGCTTTGCCCGTCTCTTCCCACTTGCCCTGTAGCAGTGACAAGTGGGGTTCATATTTGTGGGGTTGATGTCACCTTTGCATTGTCAGGTGACACCAAGCCCACGGCTTAGTAATGGAGAGGCGTCTATAAGACACCTATCCATTACTAATCCTATAGTTGTATGGTAAATAAAGACACAGCAAGAATAAAGGATTTTATTAGAAAAAAAACTAAATACACTTTTCCATTATTTATTTAAAAATAACAAACACAGTTATACTCACCAAACGCTTAATTCCACCGTAGCCTTTGTTCTCCTGTATTAAACTAAAAATAAAAAAATATCTATATAAAAGCCAGTAGCGCTCGCACACTCTGAAAGACTGCAGCAAATAGTGTTACGTAACACCCGTCCGTAACTCAATAAATGTAATAAAAGAAACAAAAAAGAGCTATCTGCGCTGTGTTCAGAGTTTTACGGGTTTTTATGTGAAAAACCTAGATAAATGCCTATTAGAAATCAATCACTTTATAGGGGGAATCAATATTTAAATGAATGTCCACATTGAAATAGACACTAAACAAAGTGTTGGCAATATCCAATGTAAAAAGGGAAGGAGGGAAGAAAGGGTTAAAAAGTGGTTAAAAAATATATGAAAATAGATAAATACTGCTTCCACTGTAAAGTTCAATAGTGGTGCACTTACATGGCCCAGACGAGGATGGCGATATCAAAAAAGTGCCGTGTGCTGCCTTCAACTATGTCAGGTGAAGCTGTAGTGGTCGTGCACGATCCTCCACAGACCTGGATCAGCTGTCTGCAGATGATCTGACCCAGAAGAGGGTGACGGAACCAAAAGGGGGCCGTGTGCTGCCTTCAGCTGTATCAGGAAAAGCTGTCGTTGTTGCGCACTAACCTGCGCAGTCACCGTGCACTTCCGTTGTTAGAAGAGGGTAATATCCGATAGATACCGTGTTTTGCCTTTCAGATAGCGGGCTGCAGGCACTGCTCCGGCCGGTGGCAGAAGATCCTGCGCTCGCATGCAGTGTAGAAAAGGTTAGTATTGCTGGGCTAAGCCGCTAGGTGCTCTGCTGCTGCAGGACCTTACGTGACGTCACGGTCACGTGATTATTCACGTGACAGGCTAAGGAAAGCGTGTGGGACCAATTCCTACGCGTTTCGGAGACAACCGTGCTCCTTCATCAGGGATCCCTGATGAAGGAGCACGGTTGTCTCCGAAACGCGTAGGAATTGGTCCCACACGCTTTCCTTAGCCTGTCACGTGAATAATCACGTGACCGTGACGTCACGTAAGGTCCTGCAGCAGCAGAGCACCTAGCGGCTTAGCCCAGCATTTATCTAGGTTTTTCACATAAAAACCCGTAAAACTCTGAACACAGCGCAGATAGCTCTTTTTTGTTTCTTTTATTAAAAATAAAAAAAACAATATCCCTTTCCTGTCAGTCGTTCTGTCCCACGCTGTAATTCATGTCTGGGGGATAAATTGTTTTGAACCTGGATGGTGATTTCACTGCAGTGAACTAGCCTCTGCACCATGCGACTTTCTCACGGTGCTAGCGGGGATCTCACCCGAGTTCACTACATTTCAGCCCAGCTGGGAACGGAGCCTCAGTGACCGGAGGTAACCTCGATAACGTCACCACCGGTCACTGACGCTGAGCTCCCAGCAGCTCATTGACCAGTGGTTCTCAGCCTGGATGGTCGCATCTTGGCACCATCAAGGTTGAAAACTATTTATCCCCCAGACATGGATTACGTCATGGGACAGAACGACTGAGAGGTGAGGGATATTGTTGTTTTTTACTTTTGTTTTATTACAGGACAACGAGGGATTCGGTGGAATTAGGCAAGGTCGTAAGTATGATTTATGTAAGAATATTAAAGTAGGCTGTGTCATTATTTCATTTAAAGGACTTTTTTCTGGGTGTCTCTGTTTTTCTACAAATGTGACTATGGGGTTAGTAATGGGGGCGTCTTATTGACGCCTCTCCATTACTAACCTCGGGGCTTGTTGGTTATTAATTATAGGGGGACCCTACATCATTTTTTTGGGGGGTCGCCCATTTTAATAGCCAGTAAAAGTCAAGTAAACAGCTGTGAGCTGATTAATAGCCTGGGAAGCCATGGGTATTAACCCCTTCCAAGGCTATAAACATCTGCCCCCAGCTTTCCCTCTGCTGGTTAAGCAAATTGGGTGGGAGCCCACAGCATTTTTTTCAGAAAAATAATCTTTTAATAAATACATGTTCAGTAAGCTGCACATACACTGTACTAATTGTATTTGTCATTGACATCTATATACCTATCTATTCTATGTGTATTTACTGTATGTAATCCATCTCTTCTATCCTGTCGGCTCAAGCAGTAATTTTACACCACACGGCTGCTGAATTGCAGGCTTTTCTTCTATCTGTAATATAAATACATATAGATATGTGTGTGTCACTAACATCTATATATTTGTGTATTCTATATGTTTATATCTATTCTACTCTAACCTGTCACACCGTGATTTTACTGTATGTGGCACATGAATTGCAGGCTTTTCTTCTATCTGCAGTTGTGCTGAAAAGTTTACATACCCCATCAGAATTTTTGCTTTCTTGGCCTTTTTTCAGAGAATATGAATGATAACACCAAAACTTTTTCGCCACTCATGTTTAGTGGTCAGTGTGATTTTACTGTAGGGGCACATGAATTGCCAGCTTTTCAAAGGATCTAGAGCAGTGTTCCCCAACTCCGGTCCTCAAGAGCCACCAACAGGTCATGTTTTCAGTATTTCCTTAGTGTTGCACAGGTGATAATTGCATCACCTGCACAGGCAATACTTCCATCACCTGTGCAATACTAAGGAAATCCTGAAAACATGACCTGTTGGTGGCTCTTGAGGACCGGAGTTGGGGACCACTGATCGGTATGGTTCTACAGGAAGTAGTTTTTTTTCCCTCTGTTGGAACTCAACTTTATTAGCATGCACAAAGAGACATAAGATAGCCACGAAAACGCATGAAAAAAACCACACCAAAACGTGTGTTTTTGCCGCAACTTCTTTCCTGCCAAGAAATCAGGCTTTGCTGCAGAAAAAAACGCAGCAAAAACGCCCCGTGTGAACTTACCCTTAAACTTGCTCTAAAAACACATTTCTTTCAACTCACCTCATTAATCTAGCTATTCCTTGTTCTCACTTCCTAACTTTTCCTGAGACTACGGTCACTACTTATCTTCTGTTCCCACACACTCCATGTACCTTGTATCTGTTCTTATACAGTTACTGGATGGTGACCGTTCATTTAGGTTTATTTGAATACCCTTTTTATTATATTGATGGCTGGAGCATACACTACAAGCACTTTTTTTTTGCCTCCTCCCATTTTCTCATGCATTGTAAATAAGGCCCGCACTCCGCTTGTTTGAATTGTTGAGTATTATTATTGACTTATTATACTTTGCTTATCTAGAGCTATCTTATTTATTTAAATAGCACCATTAATTCCATGTTGCTGTACGTACATTAGACGGGGTTACATCAAAAATACAAATATCACTTACAGTACACAACACTAACAATGACAGACTGATACAGAGGGAAGAGGACCCTGTCATTGCGGGCTTTCATTCTACAGGATTATGGGGAAGGAGACAGTAAGTCGGGGGTTGCAGTAGCTCCGATGGCGTTGAGGTGGCCGTGTGGTCATTACAGGTTGTAAGCTTTTTTGAAGAGATGGGTTTTCAGGTTCCGGTTGAATGATCCAAATGTGGTGGATAACTGGATGTGTTGGGGCACAGAATTCCAAATGAAGGGGGATATTCGGGAGAAGTCTTGAAGGCAATTGGGTGAGGAACGAATAAGCATGGAGGAAAGAAGGTGGTCTTGGGAGGACCGGAAATTACGTGAAAGAAGATATTGAGAGATGTATGGAGGAGAAAGGTTATAGATGGCTTTGTAGGTCAGTGTTCGTAGTTTATACTGGATACGCTGGGAAATTGGGAGCAAGTGAAGGGATTTGCAAAGAAGGGAAGCAGGAGTGTAGTGAGGAGAGAGATTAGTTAGTTGGGCAGCAGAGTTAAGGACGGACTGGAGAGGTGCGAGAGTTTTAGAAGGTAGGCCACAGAGGAGGATGTTGCAATAGTTGAGGCGGGAGATGATTAGGGCATGCACAAGCATTTTGGTAGAGTGAGGGTTGAGGAAAGGATGGATTCTGGAAATATTTTAGAGCTGGAGGCGACAGGAAGTGGCGAGAGCTTGGATGTGCGGTTTGAAGGACAGGGCAGACTCAAGGGTTACTCCGATGCAGCGGATTACCGGGACAGAGTGAATTCATTTATTGTGATAGATAGATGAAGCGAGAGGAGAAGAAGGAGGATATGGCTGATAGACACTTTGGGATTCTGCATAACAGAGAAGTGACATCTGAGCCAGAGAGGTAGATCTGAATGTCATCAGCATATAGATGGTACTGGAAGCCATAGGATTTTACCCAAGAGTATAAATTGAGAAGAGAAGGGGGTCATAGGACAGAGCCTTGAGGGACACCAACAGAGAGGGGGCGAGATGAAGAGGTAGTATGGGAGTAGGAAATGCTAATTGTGTGGTTGGTAAGGTATGAGGAGATCCAGGATAGGGCAAGGTCTTTGAACCAAAGGAAGAGAGGATCTGTAGTAGGAGGCAGTGGACAGTTGAAGGCAGAAGACAGGTCTAGAAGGAGGAGTATAGAAATAGGGATTTTTGTGTGCTCACCGTAAAATCCTTTTCTCTGAGCCATTCATTGGGGGACACAGACCGTGGGTGTATGCTGCTGCCACTAGGAGGCTGACACTAAGTGATACAAAGAAAGTTAGCTCCTCCTCTGCAGTATACACCCTCCTGCTGGCTCTCAGCTAACCAGTTCGGTGCAAAAGCAGTAGGAGATCAATAACTATATATGAGCGTACAGCATGTCACATTATATATGAGAGTATAGCATGTCAAATTATAAAACAAGCACAAGCTAATAACAGGGTGGGAGCTGTGTCCCCCAATGAATGGCTCGGAGAAAAGGATTTTACAGTGAGTACACAAAAATCCCTATTTCTCCTTCACCTCATTGGGAACACAGACCGTGGGATGTCCCAAAGCAGTCCCTAGGTGGGGACAACATCAGATCAGGCCCTATAAAACCGCTACTTACAAGTGCGCCACCGCAAAAAAAAAAAGAGGGCTAAGGTGTGGTGGAATAAGGCAGCACTTGAAAACTACTGGCAAAAGGACATTATACCTAGAGGTCTTAGAATTCAGTTATTCCCCACCCTCAATTTAGAGGATCATGCCTTTACCCTCTCCAGGTGCTCCCATACTCTATTAGAACTCTTGATAGGTTTCGATAAAAAAAACTATAGATAACCTTGAAAAAGAGATTGAACTAATACGGGAGAAACTACAGAATAAATTAAGTACAGATTATCTAAAAACTTTTGACACGACATTAGAACAAGTTCTCAACAAGTGGGAAATAGAAATTCAACAAAATAAAATGAAAAAATTTCAAAGAGACCTTGGAGATTATCAGGCAAATAAAGTCTATAATTGGAAATCCAGAACACTTAAAAAAAGAAATCGTTCAGTATCAATATCAATCGTTTCGACTATCTCAGAAGGAGAATGTGGAGAGGGTTTTTTAGGCAAACACTCGAGACCAGGAGAGGAGGATATTCAAGAAGACTCTACTCCAGGCCTACATTCAGTGACCCCAATGGTCAAAAGATCAAATCGTCCCTACAATTTCAGGGACAAGAAACAACCACAGAAAAAGAAACGCTAAAGGTTATTACCTTTCCAATCATGTTTTAACCAAGGCACAGTATGATGTTTTATCAAAGGGACTTTCATTTGCCCCCACAAATAAATGTGGCTTTTTAACGGCGGTTAAAGACCTAGAGCTTTTCGCACAGAAATTTATTTTTAAAAAACATTTTAGCTTAGATACATCCGCTATGACTACCGATACGGAAGTGCAAGCATTGTATGATCTAGAGTCTTTAGCCAGAGAACATATTGCGGAGGAAAATTCAGATAAACTTCCAATACGCACGCATCGCACCTATTTCAGACCTCTCGTACTTTTCCACCATTATCTGCCTGTCCACAGGTGGAAATATTTGTTAAGATTGTGAAAAAGGAATTTGAATGTCTTGATGATAAAATCAAACAAGACAATCTCACAAGTATTCAAAGAAAGGCTATTAAAGAACTTTCCTCTCTTACAGACATAGTGATTAAGAGGGCAGATAAGGGTGGAAACATAGTTCTGTGGCCGGCTACTGCCTATGAAAAAGAAGTATTCAAACAGCTTAATTCCCCGACCTGCTATAGCCGTCTTAGTCAGAATCCTGTACACCATTTCAAAAGTGAATTGGTTGATATTCTGGAAAATGGAGTCAAAAGAGGTGTAATAACAAATAAATTAAAAGATTCTCTAATACAAGACTGTCCAGTCACACCAACCTTTTACCTCCTCCCCAAAATTCACAAAGACCCCCTAAATCCACCCGGGAGACATATAGTCTCAGGGTCTTTGTGAACCACTCTGTAGATATATTGACTATTACCTGCAAGGATGTGTGGAAACTCTACCTTCCTATTCTGAGAAAACTGGAGGGGGCACAGTTAGAGGAGGATATGTTGTTAGTAACCTGCGATGTGGAGTCCCTGTATTCTTCGATAGGACATGACCACAGGATGAGTGCAACAAAAAATTTTCTGACCATGACCAATTTAGACTCTGATTTGATTGATTTTATTTTAATTTTGCTACATTTTGTTTTGACACATCATTTTTTTGTGTTCAAGGACCGCTCCTTCCTACAGCTCCAGGGCACTGCAATGCGGGCCACTTGTGCGCCGTCATATGCAAATTTATTCCTGGTGCTTGTTGAAAGGGTAGCGGTCCTTTACACACCTGGTCATGATCACCTCATTTCGTGGTAACGTTATATAGATGATATATTTTTCATCTGGCAGGGCTCCACATCGCAGCTTGAAAGCTTCCTACAACTACTAAATTGTAACGATCTAAATATTAAATTGACATGAAGCTTTTTGAACGCAGAGTACGCTTCCATTCTCTGAGCTATAAAGTCCTTCTGAGTGTAATGGCATTTGCTGTTGACAGCGCTGCGCAAATAGCCGCATCCGAGAGGCGTAAAGCAGCTAGTCTCCCACTCAAGAAATTTGATTGACCAGCTGTACTGTCTTCGGGAGAAGGTTATTGTTGTGAATCAAGGAAGTTAAGGTCTCAGACCAGGAGACCATTGCTGTAGTAACCAATGCGGCGGCTAAGGAAGGGTAGAGCGCTGAACCCGAGGCCGCAAGATGGAACTAACCAGAATTGCTATCTGACAGTCCGTTGTATTTTTAATTGATGACCCATCGGGCAGGGATACTGGAAGGTATACCACAGGAGATTCTACCCGGTTAATCTGCCAAGTGGCAGAATGCGCGGCTGCATCCGGAGGTCAGGAATAACTGTCTCTTGCAATCGCCGCTCTCTTTTGACGGTGCGGAGTTAAAATGATGAACCCTCAATCCACCATCCTCTTAACAGGGAAGTGGAGAGGGATCGAGAGGATACATGGAGGCGACACTCCGTGTGCTCATCTATTGATGGTGTGGGGAGATCGGTGCCCTTTTAAAGGACCTGTCACCCCTAAGAATTAGACCAGGCATGGCATCTCACGTCCTGGGGGGTATACGTGGAGGGGACACCCCACGTGTTCGCATATTGGCTGAAAAAGGATACCGCGCTTGCAGAGGCTTCTGTCCAATGAATCGCTTATCCGGATGCTCCCTGTCCAGGTGAATGGCAAATGCTCTGCTGGGAGTTTAGTCTCCTTATGAGGGACACTGCGTGATCTAGAGTAGAACCGAAGTCCTTGTCAATCTACAGAGATTGGTTGATGATATAAATAGGCGAATCCATCCTTTTCTGAAGTTCTGGTGAGTCCAGAACCAAGGCAATATCCAATCCATATTCAGAGTCTTGTTCTCAGCAAATCATTGGTGAGGGATCAGGAAATGAAACTTCCGTTTTCTAGAAGCCTGTACGTTTCTAGAATACTTGCGGCCCCTGCTAGCCGACGGCTCGCATGAAGGAGAGGGACCATCTATATCGTTCCTGCGAGCACTCCGAGCCACAGAGGGTTCATGGAGAGATTCAATCTCTTGGTTAGAGAAGCCATGGGTTGCGGCAGTGACGAAGCCCACTCAGGGAACTAGGTACTCTGGGATAAGCTGGGGTCGGCGGCAGAGGGCTCCTGAGCTCATTTAGGGTGACCGGTTTTGGACTGGTCATGTGCCTTTAAGACAGGGAATATTGGTTCTGTGCCTTTAAGACATGTAATACTGGTCATGTGCCTTTAAGGCCAGGGAATGCAGGTCATGTGCCTTTAAGTCCAGGGAGTACTGGTCATGCACCTTTAAGACCAGGGAAGACTGGTCATGTGCCTTTAAGACCAGGGAATACTGGTCATGTGCCTTTAAGACCAGGGAATACTGTTCATGTGCCTTTAAGACCAGGGAGTACTGTTCATGTGCCTTTAAGATCAGGAAATACTGGACATGTGCCTTTAAGACCAGGGAATACTGGTCATGCACCTTTAAGACCAGGGAATTCTGGTCATGTTCCTTTAAGACCAGAAATACCTGTCATGTGTCTTTAAGATTAGGGAATACTGGTCATGTGCCTTTAAGATTAGGGAATACTGGCCATGTTCCTTTAAGACCAGGAAATACTGGTCATGTGCCTTCAAGCACAGGGGGAGATGCAGGGGGGAGATCAGTACGTTCTTACCCGATGCATGTGCCCCTTCAATGCAAAACCATCGCCCCTGTGACTTCCATGAATAGGCCCAAGCCGGGGCCTAAATTTCTGCAGCCGGCGGGAGCAATACCAGGGGTACAATAGAGGGATGTTGCAGAGAGAAGCGAGCGTTCCCGTGCTTGGTGAGCAGCGCTAGAAAAGGTGGGCGGAGCCACCTTAGCGCTCCATAGTGCGTGCGCGGCTTCAGGGATGCGACCTACACATCGGCCAAAGCCAGGGGCTAAATTTTTGTAGCCGGCCGGAGCATTACCTCAGGGAGGTGGGCCACAGGGAAGCCATGGCTGAGGCTGCCTGTCAGAATGTGAATATCCCACTGCAGAGGCCCACCGCTGACTGGATACACTCACCATTGGTGTGCGTCCCAGCATGGAGCCGCCGTGGATGAGTGGGTTTCAGCGCCGAGGAAAGCACTTTACTGTTCTGCTGCAGGTCAGGTATTGCAGCGTGGATGGTGCAGGGATAAAGATGTAAACCTCAATCCCAGGGCTGTGGAGTCG
Organism: Ranitomeya variabilis; assembly: GCF_051348905.1. Lineage (NCBI taxonomy): Eukaryota > Metazoa > Chordata > Amphibia > Anura > Dendrobatidae > Ranitomeya > Ranitomeya variabilis. The sequence continues at coordinate 517,661,803 of NC_135234.1, forward strand.
GAGTTAGTTTTGGTTGGAGTCGGAGTCGGTAGAAATGTACGGACTCCGACTCCAGCTTTAAAAAAAATGTATTAATATTTCATAATTGAACTTTCATATGAATTTTATAAATGTTACTCAAATATATGTTCTATCAAACTATGAACAACAGTGATAAGCAGTTCTGCTGGAGATAGAGACATTTCTTACTTCTTGTGTGTCACTCTTCTCCACTGCCCTTATCTAATCTTATACTTGGTTAACCTCATGGTGCCCCAACCCTCCTACTTACAATGTATGAAACTGAAAGTGAAAATGTGTTGCAAATTCTTAGTAGTAAAGCTCCTCCTCTAGACTAGATGTTTACTAGGCGTGCGTCTTCCAAGCATCTCACAGCTGCTACTCAGAAGAGGAAGACTGTAAGAAGTATTATCCTCTCAACAAACTTTGTATCAGTTAACTGTGACTACATGAGGAATAACAGTATTACTGACCACTATATCAGTTGTACAACCTGGCAATAATTTTGTACAATTGTTTTTAGGAAAAACAATTGTCATTTGGATTGTGAATGCAGAATTAAAAACCTGAGAATGTCAAAGAAGTGTCACATTAAATCAGCTGTATTTGAACATTTCACCATCACTCAAGATAGAAAACATTATGTCTGTCAGTGTATGACAAATGATCCAGACGAAAACAAATGCACAAATGCTGTGAAGCCAAGATCAGTGCATATTCAGGCAAAGATAAAAATGCTCCTACCAGAGCTTCTAATCTAAAGAGACATTTACAGCGCTTTCATCCAGAAGTACTGAAAGCAGTGGATGAGAAAGACTGCATCCAAACCAATGAACCAGTGCCCAGCTCTTCCAGCCAAACAAAGGAGCAGAGAACTTTGCAGCCATCAGTTGCAAGATATTTTGTCAGTGACAAAGTTACTGTGACAATGACACTAGATAGATTTAAAAAACAGATCATAGAGCTTGTTGTAAAGGATAGTGTGCCTATTTCATTATTTTCACGACCAGCTTTTATGTGTCTGAATGGGGAAATGGCCCGCAAGCTTGGTGTTTCTCTGGAGAGAGTATTAGAAAATTAGTAATCGAAGAAGCTTTTAAACTAAAGGAAGAACTTAAAAAAAACTCTCAAGGGACGCTTTCTGTTTCTTAAAATGGATGCCTGCACACGTCACAGAGTGAACTATTTTGCCATCAATGTCCGATTTGTTTGTGACAAAAATGAAATAGTTACCAAGATATTGGCAGTAAAAGACACCAAAGCTCATCACACCAGTGAGTTTCTCCAGGTCTTGGTGGAAAAGGTTCTGCAAGACTATGAACTTAAAAAAGAGCAAGTTCTTTCGGTCATAACTGACAATGCTTCAAATATGATAAGTACTATTAAGCTAATGAATGAGAGTAATGATGGTGACCAGCAGCTAGAAGAACATTCTGGGTCCACAGACACAGAAATGTTTGAAATAGAGGAACACAGTATTGTAACGGAGGAGTAAACTGAAGTAGCTTCAGATGAACAGCAACATGATAGTTTAGATGATCTTGTTGAAACTGTGTCAATACGTTCTTTTATCACATGCGCTGTGTTGTGCATACGCTACAGCTGGCTATAAGAGACAGTCTGCAAGAAGGATATGCTGCTGCACTGATTGGCAAGGTGAGAAAATTGGCTACTGTTGCCAGAACCCCTAAAGTTGACTCAATTTTGAAGAGACGTGCTGGAAAAGGGGCAATTATTGATCAAGCCACACGATGGGGCAGTACTTACTTAATGATTCAGCGCTTGGTTGAGCTGAAAACCTTTCTTGTAGACATGGCTAACCCTCAACTGACGCTAAATGAAAGTCCGTGAAATCAGGTGACTGAGCTGGAAAAATTGCTAGAGCACCCATTTACAGTGACTAAAAAATTACAAGCAGAGGACTTAACTCCAGGTATTTTCTTAAAGGAGTGGAAGAACCTGATGTTTCGCCTGTCCCAAAGAGGAGGGTTAATTGCAAGTGGCATTGCTACATCAATGAAACGGAGAGAGGAGCTACTATTACAAAATAACATTCTTTTGGCAGCTGTTTATGTAGACCCAATGCATTGGATTCTTCTAGATGATCAACAGCTAACTAAAGGAAAAGAAGCTCTGTTTGAAATAGCAGTAAGGATGAAAGGGTTGCAGAACAGTCAGGAGGAACAAGAAGAATTTGGTCGTCCTGCCACATCTTCACCCTCATCAACTGATGAAGAATTTAATTTAGAAAAATATTTGGATCACAAGGACCGTGCAAAGCGTTCCCGCATAGAAGAGTCATCCCCATCAAAGAACACAGCCAGTACATTTCAGCAGAATTTTTCATGTGCACTAAAAGAAATTGAGAAATTTGACCGTTCATCAAAAATAACAGTGCAACAAGCGATTCCTCTGTATCCTGACATTGTCAGAGATGTTGCCCGAGTGGTTACTGCTTTGCCCCCAACCCAAGTTAGTGTAGAGAGGTTGTTCTCTGCTCTCAAAATAATTAGATCAGATTTGAGGGCATCCATGAAGGAGGATCTGACAGAGGCAATACTTTTTCTGAGGACAAATTTATAGATTTCTTCTTATTAACTGCATAACAGTGTTTATTGCATATTTACTTACAAGAGTTTAGAAAAGTTTTTATTATCATACCATCAAACAAAAAGTGGAATAACACGCGATCAAAAAGACGAATATAAATAACCATGGTACCGCTGAAAACGTCATCTTCTCCCACAAAAAATGAGCCACCATACAGCATCATCAGCGAAAAAATAAAAAAGTTATAGTCCTCAGAATGAAGCGATGCAAAAATAATTATTTTTTCTATAAAATAGTGTTTATCGTATAAAAGCGCCAAAAAGTAAAAAAATGATATAAATGAGGTATCGCTGTAATCAAAAAATGTCACGTGCCCGAAAATGTTACCAATATAAACGTCAACTCGTCCCGCAAAAAACAAGACCTCACATGACTCTGTGGACCAAAATATGGAAAAATTATAGCTCTCAAAATGTTGTAGCGCAAAAAAGCGTATTGTAGTGTGTGACGGCTGCCAATCATAAAAATCCGCTAAAAAATAGCTATAAAAGTAAATCAAACCCTCCTTCATCACCCCCTTAGTTAGGGAAAAATTAAAAATTTTAAAAAATGTATTTATTTCTTTTCCCATTAGGGTTAGGGCTAGGGTTAGAGTTAGGGTTAGGATTTGGGTTAGGGCTAGGGTTAAGGCTACAGTTAGGGTTAGGATTACATTTACGGTTGGGAATAGGGTTGTGATTAGGGTTAGGGGTGTGTCAGTGTTAGGGGTGTGGTTAGGGTTACCGTTGAGATTAGGGGTGTGTTTGGATTAGGGTTTCAGTTATAATTGGGGGTTTCCACTGTTTAGGCATATCAGGGGCTCTCCAAACGCGACATGGCGTCCGATCTCAATTCCAGTGAATTCTGCATTGAAAAAGTAAAACAGTGCTCCTTCCCTTCCGAGCTCTTCTGTGCGCCCAAACAGGGGTTTACCCCAACATATGGGGTATCAGTGTACTCAGAACACATTGGACAACTTTTGGGGTCCAATTTCTCCTGTTACCCTTGGGAAAATACAAAACTGGGGGCTAAAAAATAATTTTTGTGGAAAAAAAAGATTTTTTCTTTTCATGGCTCTGCGTTATAAACTGTAGTGAAACATTTGGGGGTTCAAAGTTCTCACAACACATCTATATAAGTTCCTTGGGGGTCTAGTTTCCAATATGGGGTCACTTGTGGGGGGGTTTCTACTGTTTAGGTACATTAGGGGCTCTGCAAACGAAATGTGACGCCTGCAGACCAATCCATCCAAGTCTGCGTTCCAAATGACGCTCCTTCCCTTCCGAGCTCTGCCATGCGCTCAAACGGTGGTTCCCCCCCCACATATGGGGTATCAGCGTACTCAGGACAAATTGGACAACAACTTTTGGGGTCCAATTTCAACTGTTACCCTTGGGAAAATACAAAACTGGGGGCTAAAAAATAATTTTTGTGGAAAAAAAAGGATTTTTTATTTTCACGGCTGTGTGTTATAAACTGTAGTGAAACACTTGGGGGTTCAAAGCTCTCACAACACATCTAGATGAGTTCCTTAGGGGGTCTACTTTCCAAAATGGTGTCACTTGTGGGGGGTTTCACTGTTTAGGCACATCAGTGGCTCTCCAAATGCAACATGGCCTCCCGTCTCAATTCCTGTCAATTTTGCATTGAAAAGTCAAACGGCGCTCCTTCCCTTCTGAACTCTGCCATGCGCCCAAACAGTGGTTTACCCCCACACATGGTGTATCATCGTACTCAGGACAAATGTAACAACTTTTGGGGTCCAATTTCTTCTCTTACCCTTGCGAAAACTTCTGTGAATCACTTAATGGGTCAAAGTGCTCACCACACATCTAGATAAGTTCCTTAGGGGTTCTACTTTCCAAAATGGTGTCACTTGTGAGGGGTTTCAATGTTTAGGCACATCAGAGGCTCTCCAAACGCAACATGGCGTCCCATCTCAATTCCAGTCAATTTTGCATTGAAGAGTCAAATGGCGCTCCTTCGCTTTCGAGCTCTGCCATGCGCCCAAACAGTGGTTTACCCCCACATATGGGGTATAGGGGTACTCAGGACAAATTGTACAACAACTTTTGGGGTCCATTTTATCCTGTTACCCTTGGTAAAATAAAACAAATTGGAGCGGAATTAAATTTTGTGTGAAAAAAAGTTAAATGTTCATTTTTATTTAGAAAAATATTTAGAATTGAGAGTCCTCAGTGGTTGATACCTTTTAATGGCTAACTGAAAAGATGATAACAAATTGCAAGCTTTCGAGACTACGCAGGTCTCTTCATCAGGCAAAGACTAAAAGAAATTCTGAAGAATCACATTTATGCACAACATAGCACAGAAAAAAAAAAAGAAAAAACTATGGATAAGACAGGTGACATGAAGCAGTATTACCATGAGTGATAAACAGTTATTTCCATAAATATTGGGCCAGTTCTTAGATAAGGAATGTTTTATTGTCCTCTGATTGGGGTTGGTTCTGTTGTGATCTACTGGCTAACACGGTACCAAGATATACATTTTTATTTAAACATTCCAAAAATTCCTGTGAAACATCTGAAGGGTTAATAAACTTCTTGAATGTGGTTTTGAGCACCTTGAGGGGTGCAGTTTTTAGAATGGTGTCACACTTGGTTATTTTCTATCATAGACTCCTCAAAATGACTTCAAATGAGATGTGGTCCCTAAAAAAAAATGGTGTTGTAAAAATGAGAAATTGCTGGTCAACTTTTAACCCTTTTAACTCCATAACAAAAAAAAATTTTGGTTCCAAAATTGTGCTGATGTAAAGTAGACATGTGGGAAATGTTACTTATTAAGTATTTTGTGTGACATATCTCTGTGATTTAATTGCATAAAAATGCAAAGTTGGAAAATTGTGAAATTTTCAAAATTTTCCCCAAATTTCCATCTTTTTCACAAATAAACGCAGGTAATATGAAAGAAATTTTACCACTATCATGAAGTACAATATGTCACAAGAAAACAATGTCAGAATCACCACGATCCGTTGAAGCATTCCAGAGTTATAACCACATAAAGGGACAGTGGTCAGAATTGTAAAAATTGGCCTGGTCATTAACGTGCAAACCACCCTTGGGGGTAAAGGGGTTAACAGTGGTGGGACAGTGGGGGCTGCTCAGATGCCAATGAGAGGGGCCTCTGTACATCCACGGAGTTCAGCCCTCGGGTGGACAGGGCCAGTTGTCCGGCATTAGGTCTGGCTGGGGAAGAGGGTACATGGAGGCGACACTCCATGTGCTCATCCGTTCAGGATGCGGGGAGATCGGTGCCCTTGAAGGGACCCGTCTCCCCTAAGAATCAGCTCAGGCATGGCATCCCACGTCGCAGGAGAGGATACGGAGAGGCAACACTTGCCGTGCTCGCCTGTTGATGGTTCGGGGAGATCGGATACTTGAAAGGATCCGTCGCCCCTTCGTTGTAAAAAGTAAAATCAAAAATGTAAAAGGTAAAAATAAAATAAAGAGTTTTGGGTCTGAATAGCAGACCCGTCCATGTGTCTCCTATGGACACTAAGCAAGAACTGGTTAGCTGAGAGCCAGCAGGAGGGTGTATACTGCAGGGGAGGAGCTGACTTTCTTTGTATCACTTAAGTGTCAGCCTCCTAGTGGCAGCAGCATACACCCACGGGCTGTGTCCCCCAATGAGGCGAAGGAGAAAATTATCTGTTAGCTTTGGCTGTAAGTCGTTCGTAACTTTGGTCAGGGCAGTCTCAGTGGAATGGTGGGGACGGAAGCCATATTGTAGGTTGTCGAAGAGAGAATTAGATGCAAGGTGAGAGGAAAGTTCAGCGTGGACGTGCTGCTCAAGGAGTTTGGAAGCAAATGGGAGCAAAGATATGGGGCGATAGCTGGACATAGCGCTCGGGTCAAGGGATGGCTTTTTGAGGATAGGTGTGATTGTGGCACGCTTGAAAGCAGAGGGGAACGTACCAGAAATTAGTGATAGATTGAAGAGATGGGTTAGGGATGGGATTAGTGTAGTGGTGAGGTTGGGGAGAAGGTGGGATGGGGTCAAGTCAACAAGTGTTGAGGTGTGATTTGAACAACAGATGGGCAAGCTGTCCTTCAGTGATTCTGGAGAGGGAAGTTATGGGGTTAGGGCATTGGTCTGGCATACAAAGGGGTTGTGGTGCTCGGACAACAAAGACTTGCCTTGTTTGATCGATCTTATTTTTGAAGTGCATGCAAAGTCTTCAGAAGATGAGGGAGTTTGGAGGGGGCAGTGGTAGGCGGAGGAGGGAGTAACTTATTACGCAGATATTATCATCGCTGTCCCCAATGGTGCTCACAATTTAAATACCTTATCAGTATGTATTTGGAGTGTGGAAGGAAACCCATGCAAACACAGAGAGAACATATAAACTTCCTTGCAGATGTTATCTGTGGTGGGATTTGAACCCAGGACCCCAGGGCTGCAAGGTTGCAGTGTTAACCACTTAGCCACCGTTCTGCCCTAATGTAAATTTCCCCTCTGATTTGTAAAGTGCTGAGCATTACGTTGGTGCTATAGAAATAAAATTATTCCACCGGTGTTCATCTTACTTTAAAACAATTTTATTCTAAAAAATGTTTGCTATTAGCTCCACAAAATATCTTCGTGTCCATCAGCCTAGGTATCATATGTAGGGGGCACAAGTTCTGGAAAACGCTCCAACTCCAATATGATAGAAATGAAAATCCTATTGTATCTTTTCACCCATGAAATAATGACTTCATTTACATTCAACACAGACAGACATTTGTGCCTTAAATAATTTTATTAGCAAATGCAAATACCCATATCTTTTTACATTGTTTACAGTGTACAAATGTCCTCATTCAAATGTCATTTACGCTTTGAAATTGCATATTGAAAGCTTGGATAATGGCAGCAATGACTTATTTGTGGTGAGGCTTCCTTTCTTTCAAAAACTCTACTAAGTGCTCCAAGAGGAATGATTAATTAAGGTCAATTACATCTCAAGGCAGCAATGACGTTTACTACATTTTATGTGCAACGGTAAGAGACCTGTAAGACGAGCACCCAAAATGCGCTAGTGCAGTAATATGAGTGACCTTGATTAATCACCCAGGTAAAGTAGACTTAACTGAACTCTAGCAATCTTTTCCAATGGCTATTTGCAGTGTTATGACCACAGAATGAGACAAGGGCAAATCCGTGTACTGTCCCAGGTATGGCTGTTCCAATTCCGCCAGAGTCGTTACATTTTACATTACAAGTGAAAATTGGGTAGAATCACTGATTTTTTTCATTAATGAGCAGACACTGAAAAGCTGTAATGTCATATGTCACAGACTGTCCGAAAACAAAGTAAATGACATTGAAAACAGAAATGGTTCACCTTACAATAGACATGGAATATACCAGTGTCACTGCGCCATGATACAGCTTCACCGATGCTGACCGTCTCCCGATGGTTTATATACTTTGAAGTTTAGACTGTATTATAGTTAGTGATGAGTGAATGTGCTTTACCCGACCATGCTCGTGTGCTAACCAAGTGTCTTCCACGTGCTTGAAGAATATGTTCAAGCGGCTGCATGTCTCGCGGCTGTTCGACTATTAGGTCATCCCTGCATACGTTGCGACTGTCGAACAGCCATGAGACATGCAGGCGTGGGAATTCACATATATTATTCAAGCACGCAGAAGACACTCGGTTAGCACCCGAGCATGATCGGATAACACCGTATCTGAGCACGTTCGCTCTTCACTAATTACAGTCTCTTAGCTGTAGGATATACAGTTCATGGTTTAATTGTAGGTCTATTGTTATAAGAACAGTATATAGTAGCTGTAATTCTTCTCTCAGCCAATAATGATTGCAGCATTAAGGGCCTATTTGTTGTAGCAGTAGTGATGTACGTGACAAGCCAAAACAATATGGAAGAATATAAGGAAAAACTTAAAGTATATGTCACTGCAGACTGGGGAAACAGAAGTCTATACGTTGTTATGGATTTATGCAAAAAAAAAAAAAAAAACCTAGTAAAACATTCTTTAAACAGTCACACGAAAAGAATTACCTAAAATGCTAATTGAATAATTCTAAGGTTTATTGATGCTGGGAAATCAAACAATTGCTGCGTTACTTTGGCCAATAAACCTTAGTTGAGCACTTGATGTTTATCTGCTTCTTCAGCACATAGCAGCAGCGCGTTCCTCATGCCAAGTAATGGTACTGCTTTGAGTTTTCTTTGTCCCTTTCCATGTAGTCTCTATCAATTAATGATTCAATCCTTTTCTTCAGGTCTCCAGGCTGAAAAAAAATATAATTACTGAGCAATGTAAAAAAGTATATTTACAGTACATGTGATATAGGTATATATGTGTGTGTTGTGTGTATCTATATATACACACACACACACACATACACACACACAAACTTGACACGGACAAAAAGTTATTCTCAGTGTAAACTTACTGAATATTAACTAATGAAAATCAGACATGGCTTTTGAATTGTGGATCAACAGAAAAGTAAAAAAAAAACAAACAAACTAAAGAAAATAGCCTAAACAACAATGAAGGTACTCTTAACCACATGTATTTTGGCCCACTTCTTGTGACCAGTTGTCTCAGGTGTGAAGGGCGTCTTCTCCAGACTGCATGTTTCAGCTGCTTCCACAGATGTTCAATAGGATTTAGATCAGTGCTCATAGAAGGCCGCTTCAGAATAGTCCAATGCTGTATTCTGAGACATTCTTGGATTTTTTTTTTAACAGGACTGTGGAGTCGGAGTCGTGGAGTCTGTGTCCATTTTGGTGGAGTCGGAGTCTGAGCTGGAGTAGGTATAAAATGGATCAACTCAGACTCCTAAAATATTTAATAAATTGGATTCAGTAGGTCAATGCAGGATGTGCTGTAAATGTTTTCATAAGAATTTCGGAAAGTTATAAAATGTCTTATAAATGTATGCCAGATGCAGCCAAACTGCCCCAAAACATTCTTTTTTTTCTTTGTATTTTTCATTTCTGCACCTGTGAAAATACAGCTGATGTGACTTGCCAAAAAGCTCCAATTTTTTCTAATCTGTCCAAAGGACAGTCTCCCAGAAGATTAGTGGTGTCTCGATATTCATTTTGGCAAATTCCAGTCTCGCATTTTTATGATTTGCTTTTAACAATGGTTTCCTCCTTGATAGTCTTCCATTAAGTCTACTTTTTCCAAGAAAGTGACGGATGGTTGGATGGTGTGATCTGACACCGAGGTACCTTGACCTTGGAGTTCACCTCTAATCTCTTTGAAAGTTGTTCTAGGCTCATTAGTTACCATTCGCATTCTCCGTCTGTTCAATGTGCGACCACATCCATTTAGAATGGCTACAGACCCATAGACATTAAACTTAAGAATAACATGTGCAACTGTAGTAACAGGAACATCAAGTTATTTGTAGATGGTTTATAGCCTGTAACTTAACATGTTTGTCTATAATTTTATTCTTATCTCCTGAGAGAACTCCTTCCTTAGCTTTCTTTGGTCCATGTAGTACACGTGTAGTACACAACATGATAGCACAATGAATACTTTTCAACTTTCAAATAGGTAGACTGACTGATTACAGGTTTGTAGACACCTGTGGTGCTATTTTTTTTTTTTTTTTAGGTACACATTTTTCAATGCGTTCTTCAGCGGCTCCCGTGACAAGGTGCTAGTCTCAGATTTTCCATAACAGGAGAAACGTGTACACTCGGATGGCTTGCTGAAGAGAAAATGTGTTGTATTCATAATTCACTGTTTGTAGAACCACACCCTTAAACTGCAGTGTATTTTACTACTCATCATCTTCCATCTATCAGGACTTTATAAAAGCAGGACCAGCATTTTCCCAACATGAGCCATATTATTATTAAAGGGGTTTTCCACAACTGGACAAAGTGTCTGCCGAAAGGCTGCAGTAGTCATCTGACATCAATATCACATCACCCGCAGCGAACAGCAACGCTTACACCGATGCAACGGCGCCACAGTGGGAGGTGAATATACATTTTTCTTTTTCTGTAGGGTACTGAATTGAGTAGGGTTTTTCAAATACTGGTCAACCCCTTTAATATTTTAAATCTGAGATCAAATGTATATAATTGTATAACCACAGACCATGTCAGGGGAGCGAAGAATTGGGCAGGGTAAAATTGAAATGGCCAACCTTTTTGATCTCAAACAAGTAAAGCCATTTTAGTATTGCAGTACGTAGCATGATGAACAATCTCTAAAGGAGCTATATACTACCAAAATGGAGGTGACCCATCAGCACCCCACAATAGCATCACCAGGGTAAGAAACGGGTGGCTCAACAATCCTCTCCGCTAGTTAAAATAACTTAAATATTGATGTCAGAGTGTATCACACGGCCAAAGCTCGCCCTGTATGCAGCAACTTCAGCTCCTGAGCCTGCCCTATGCACCAGATGTGTGTACATGTTATATTAAAAAAAAATGGGTTTAATATTTAATGACGACTGTATTTTGCCAGATGTTTTAATTTAATTAACATAAAAAGCACACACAAAGCTCTATCTACCTTCACAGGGAATTTCAGCTGATTATATAGTTCTAAGACCAGGAGGTTGTGTGCGAGGGTTTTTCTCATTTTCATAATGCGTACAATTGCTGCATCAATCTGATATTGTCTGTCTTGGAAAACTCTTTCTGTTGTGGTAACTTGTTCTTCTACCTGCAAAGATGAGATAGACATATATAATACAGCAGATTATTAGTGTTAAGCTGAATTAACACGTCAGGTTTTTTTTCTCACAAATAAGACCTTTTTTTTTTTTTTTTATTTGCTGGATCCATAATTACCACCAGCAAGTCATCTATTTTTCACATATACAAAGTGAGTTAAAAAAAAGAATAGCAATAGAATGCGGACGGCACAGGGACATGAGAAAGTGACATGTAAATCAGCCCTTATAGAATAGAGGGAAAAAAACAAACAAGTAAAGCATCTCACCGTTTCCTTCATCTGAATTTGGTTGATCTTAATTCGATATAATTTGTGCTTAAAGTCCGCATTAAAGTTAAACTTGTCTCCATCTTCAATGTCCTTACTCTTTGGCATTTTGTTTAGCACCCTTGCTTTTCCACAAGCAAGCGACTGCAGAGTCCGTCTCAGCTCACTATCCTCTAGGAAATAAAATCACAACAGAATAAATACTAGCAACTTTGTGAGCTTTTAGAACTGCAGAATTAATAATTACAATACTGATTATATCACGGACATGTCTGCATTATATCAAAAGAATACAACCCCTATTGATATAATGCAGACATGTTCATGATATAATGCAGACAACTGTAATAATAATAACCAAATCATAAATATATTTCTCTTTAAAGCAATAGCTTTTCTAATATACCTTAGTCCCTGCTGTTCCTTCACTGTTTTATTTATTTATTTAACCTGATTTGATGACATTTTGTTTGAGAATTCCCAGAGCATCCTGGGATACTTATGCAAGACATTATCAGGGGACAGAGGCTGTGGTCCCTGCTGCAGCCTTTGTCCCCACCCTGAAATAAAAGATCTGTGACGACTGTTTCAGAAGCTTAGCTAGTCCCAGCTGTCCTGAGAATGAGTTGGTTGTGAATCCCAACATATGTCCAGTGCGATATCCTTTTTCAATGCACAGTGACAGTGCGCTTCCTTGCATCTGTGATGAGATGTGATGAGCCGGCAAGAGAATGCACAGTCACTGCGCATTGTAAGGAGAGAACCCAGCACAGGGACAGCAAAGACCAGCCCTGCCCCCAAAAGTGATGTCTGTTTCGGGGGCAGGAGCGGTGTCCACTATTCCTGCTTGCTGGGTTCTCTCTTTACAATGCCCACAGACAATATTGCCTTCTTGCAGGCTCGTCACTTCTCATCAGAGCTGGCGAGGGAGCGCACTGTCACTGTTCATTGAAAAGGATATTGCACAGTAACAAGGGAGCTCATACAGTTAGTATTGACAACCAACGCATGCCCAGGAGAGCTGGTACTAACTCAGCCCCTGAAACGGACATCACTGACGATGCTTCATCTCAGTGGAGACAAAGGACAAAATCTGTGGCAGTGATCTCAGCCGCTGTCCACTAATGATGTCTTGTTTTGAGTGTGCTAGCATGCACTGCAGATTCTCAAACAAAATGTCATCAATCTGGATGTAAAATAAATAAATAAAACAGGTAGAGAGAAAAAAAAGGGAACAGTAGGGACTTTTTAATTATAGTGTAGTAGAAAAGTGATTAGATTATTATATTAAACAGATAGATATGTAGGATCCATGTCCAGGACACAAATCTCATATCTGCTAAGTGAGAGGAGCTAAAATGCAAAAAATAGTTTACGTTTATTAACAATTGCATATTCTGCTCCAAATGAATTGGGAAAGAGTACTTACTGAAAATTGTACCCAATCTCGGAAAAAAAAGACACTGAGAATTTTGTTTTACCCTTTTTACGAGCTGCCATAGACTTAAGGCACTCGGCAAATGTCTGTTTGATAAATGAGTCCAAGGGTGAGTTCACACTAGATGTTTTTTTCAGCAGCAAAACCTGATCCCTTGGCAGGAAAGAAGCTGCAGAAAAATAGGATACTTGCCATGGTTTGTCATCTGTGTTTTTTGTGGCGGTTTTGGCATGCTAGATTTGCCTTTTGTGCATGCTGATAAAGTTTAGGGTTGAAAATAAAGTCCTATTCTACAGAATGAGGTTTTGGCACAAAAAAAAACACAGTAAAACTGGATACCTGCATTTTTGGTGCATTTTTTCACCACCCATTCATTTCAATGGGTGAAAAACGCTGAAAAAACACTGAAAGAAGTGACATGCTCTATTGTGCCAAAAAACATGCAAAGCACAAAGCATCTGTGTGCATGAGATTTCTGAAGTCTCATAGACTTTGCTGGTACTGTGAAACGCAGCTGAAAATTTGCATTAAAAAATATGCTGCAAAAACGCCTTGTGTGAACTTGGGCTAAAAGTACGTTTTGTTCCTGACCATGCTCACTTTTCACAACTGCTTCCATTTGTGGCACAATAAGATAAAAATTGCCATTTTTGTGGGCAAAGACACAGTCTTAAGCTGGCAATATGCAGATATATATTAGGCCAAATATGTTTTTTACGTTATATTTATATATATATATTTACATTTCTATCACTGTCTATATGAAAATAAAAAGAAAAAAAATACAATCAACCAATTTTACATCAGCTATTATGCCCAATACAAGACTCAGACTGGCCGTTATCACAGAAGCCTTTTCAGAACTCATTATCATCACAGAAGGGTGTACAGTGACAGCTGCCGCCTCCATGCACACTGAACACAGATTCCCCCATTCACATTAGGTGATGCTTCCTCCTGCTCCCCTTCTTTGCCTAGAAGAGCACTTCTGTATAACTCAGCACTAAGAGGCCGACTATTTGGCCGCTGTCCGTGTGGCTTCCTGAACAGAATAGGAAGTGTGAGTCTAATATTAATCTTCTGCTGACGCATTCCCTTTACAATAGACATTAATGATTCTCTCACCGATTCCTGTAGCTAGTTTAATTTCTTCAAAGCTGAATTCACCTCCCTCATTGAACATGAGCAGCACCAGCGTTTGAAACAAAGACACCTGAAGTTCTTTCTTCTCCTAAAGACCCCCAAAGGAAGAAAAGAACAAAGTGTCTAGTAACAGGGAAAAAGGAACAGATAACACAGGAGTTTTTAGTAGATAACGGAATGAAATACTCTTGTGATGTTAGCACATTGTATGTATACTTATTAGTGATGAGCGAGCATGCTCGGGTCCGCATGGAGTATCGCTGGTGCTCGGGTACGCATGGAGTATCGCTGGTGCTCGGGTACGCATGGAGTATCGCTGGTGCTCGGGTACGCATGGAGTATCGCTGGTGCTCGGGTACTAAGGAGTATCGCTGGTGCTCGGGTACGCATGGAGTATCGCTGGTGCTCGGGTATGCATGGAGTATCGATGGTGCTCGGATACTAAGGAGTATCGCTGGTGCTCGGGTACGCATGGAGTATCGCTGGTGCTCGGGTACGCATGGAGTATCGCTGGTGCTCGGGTACGCATGGAGTATCGCTGGTGCTCGGGTACTAAGGAGTATCGCTGGTGCTCGGGTACGCATGGAGTATCGCTGGTGCTCGGGTATGCATGGAGTATCGATGGTGCTCGGATACTAAGGAGTATCGCTGGTGCTCGGGTATGCATGGAGTATCGATGGTGCTCGGATACTAAGGAGTATCGCTGATGCTCGGGTACGCATGCATTATCGCTAGTGCTCGGGTACGCATGGAGTATCGCTGGTGCTCGGGTACGCACGGAGTATCGCTGGTGCTCGGGTATGCATGGAGTATCGATGGTGCTCGGATACTAAGGAGTATCGCTGGTGCTCGGGTACGCATGGAGTATCGCTGGTGCTCGGGTACGCATGGAGTATCGCTGGTGCTCGGGTACGCATGGAGCATCGCTGGTGCTCGGGTACGCATGGAGTATCGCTGGTGCTCGGGTACGCATGGAGTATCGCTGGTGCTCGGGTACACATGGAGTATCGCTGGTGCTCGGGTACGCATGGAGTATCGCTGGTGCTCGGGTACGCACGGAGTATCGCTGGTGCTCGGGTACGCATGGAGTATCGCTGGTGCTCGGGTACTAAGGAGTATCGCTGGTGCTCGGGTACGCATGGAGTATCGCTGGTGCTCGGGTATGCATGGAGTATCGATGGTGCTCGGATACTAAGGAGTATCGCTGGTGCTCGGGTACGCATGGAGTATCGCTGGTGCTCGGGTACGCATGGAGTATCGCTGGTGCTCGGGTACGCATGGAGTATCGCTGGTGCTCGGGTACTAAGGAGTATCGCTGGTGCTCGGGTACGCATGGAGTATCGCTGGTGCTCGGGTATGCATGGAGTATCGATGGTGCTCGGATACTAAGGAGTATCGCTGGTGCTCGGGTATGCATGGAGTATCGATGGTGCTCGGATACTAAGGAGTATCGCTGGTGCTCGGGTACGCATGCATTATCGCTAGTGCTCGGGTACGCATGGAGTATCGCTGGTGCTCGGGTACGCACGGAGTATCGCTGGTGCTCGGGTATGCATGGAGTATCGATGGTGCTCGGATACTAAGGAGTATCGCTGGTGCTCGGGTACGCATGGAGTATCGCTGGTGCTCGGGTACGCATGGAGTATCGCTGGTGCTCGGGTACGCATGGAGCATCGCTGGTGCTCGGGTACGCATGGAGTATCGCTGGTGCTCGGGTACGCATGGAGTATCGCTGGTGCTCGGGTACACATGGAGTATCGCTGGTGCTCGGGTACGCATGGAGTATCGCTGGTGCTCGGGTACGCACGGAGTATCGCTGGTGCTCGGGTACGCATGGAGTATCGCTGGTGCTCCGGTACGCATGGAGTATCGCTGGTGCTCGGGTACGCATGGAGTATCGCTGGTGCTCGGGTACTAAGGAGTATCGCTGGTGCTCGGGTACGCATGGAGTATTGCTGGTGCTCGGGTACTAAGGAGTATCGCTGGTGCTCGGGTACGCATGGAGTATCGCTGGTGCTCGGGTACTAAGGAGTATCGCTGGTGCTCGGGTACGCATGGAGTATCGCTGGTGCTCGGGTACGCATGGAGTATAGCTGGTGCTCGGGTATGCATGGAGTATTGCTGGTGCTCGGGTACTAAGGAGTATCGCTGGTGCTCGGGTACGCATGGAGCATCGCTGGTGCTCGGGTACGCATGGAGCATCGCTGGTGCTCGGGTACGCATGGAGTATCGCTGGTGCTCGGGTACGCATGGAGTATCGCTGGTGCTCGGGTACGCATGGAGTATCGCTGGTGCTCGGGTACGCACGGAGTATCGCTGGTGCTCGGGTACGCATGGAGTATCGCTGGTGCTCCGGTACGCATGGAGTATCGCTGGTGCTCGGGTACGCATGGAGTATCGCTGGTGCTCGGGTACTAAGGAGTATCGCTGGTGCTCGGGTACGCATGGAGTATTGCTGGTGCTCGGGTACTAAGGAGTATCGCTGGTGCTCGGGTACGCATGGAGTATCGCTGGTGCTCGGGTACTAAGGAGTATCGCTGGTGCTCGGGTACGCATGGAGTATCGCTGGTGCTCGGGTACGCATGGAGTATAGCTGGTGCTCGGGTATGCATGGAGTATTGCTGGTGCTCGGGTACTAAGGAGTATCGCTGGTGCTCGGGTACGCATGGAGCATCGCTGGTGCTCGGGTACGCATGGAGCATCGCTGGTGCTCGGGTACGCATGGAGTATCGCTGGTGCTCGGGTACGCATGGAGTATCGCTGGTGCTCGGGTACGCATGGAGTATCGCTGGTGCTCGGGTATGCATGGAGTATCGATGGTGCTCGGGTACTAAGGAGTATCGCTGGTGCTCGGGTACGCATGGAGCATCGCTGGTGCTCGGGTACTAAGGAGTATCGCTGGTGCTCGGGTATGCATGGAGTATCGCTGGTGCTCGGGTACGCATGGAGTATCGCTGGTGCTCGGGTACGCATGGAGTATCGCTGGTGCTCGGGTATGCATGGAGTATTGCTGGTGCTCGGGTACTAAGGAGTATCGCTGGTGCTCGGGTACGCATGGAGTATCGCTGGTGCTCGGGTACGCATGGAGTATCGCTGGTGCTCGGGTACGCATGGAGTATCGCTGGTGCTCGGGTACGCATGGAGTATCGCTGGTGCTCGGGTACGCATGGAGTATCGCTGGTGCTCGGGTACGCATGGAGTATCGATGGTGCTCGGGTACTAAGGAGTATCGCTGGTGCTCGGGTACGCATGGAGCATCGCTGGTGCTCGGGTACTAAGGAGTATCGCTGGTGCTCGGGTATGCATGGAGTATCGATGGTGCTCGGGTACACATGGAGTATCGCTGGTGCTCGGGTACACATGGAGTATCGCTGGTGCTCGAGTTCCCGCCCAGCATGGTGTGGCTCCATGTAACAAATGATGACAAGTGAAAGGGATAGAAGTATACAATTCATACAGTAAAATACAATTTTTGTTTATTCTACAGGTTTGGCCAGTCGTGCTTTGCCAACAGTTATCTCACCCTTATGGCTTGAATATGTTATCAGGTTTTTGCTACCCCCATCTGAGAGCAGCATGATGTAGAGGCAAAGACCCTAATTCCAGCGATGTGTCCCTTACTGGGTTGTATGCCGTCATTTTGCTAAAATCACTGTTTTGCCTGCTGCAGATCTAGCATGCTGAGCTCTGTATAACCCAACCCACTCCACTGTGTGTACAATGCGCATAGGCAGAAAGTTGCCAATCAGTGGTGTGGGCGGGGTTATACAGAGCTCATGAATATGGAGGGCTACATGGCAGCAGGTTTACTAGTCCTCTAGTGATAACCTGCTGATAAAACTTTGCTTATCTGATAGTTGCACCAGCCCTTCTACCACAAATGTAATTTTAGACAACTAAGGCTACTTTCACACTAGCGTTGTGCACTGCACATCGCAATGCGTCGTTGTGGAGAAAAAACGCATCCTGCAAAGTTGTCTGCAGGATGCGTTTTTTCTCCATAGACTTATCACGATACAGTGCCACAAGTCGCAACCGTCGTGTTTTGGCGCACCGCCGCCACAAAAAAAGTTACATGTAACATTTTTTTGTGCGTCGGGACCGCCCCCCTCGTCCCCGGACCTTACAATGAAGCAGCAGAAGCGTCTTAAGACTGCTTCCGCTGCCAATGTCAGGCATTTCCTTCACAGTATGCGTCTGTACGTCGGGCCGACGCTAGTGTGAAAGTAGCCTAAGGCTTCTTTCACACTAGCGTCGGCATGGGGGCCGTTGCTATGCGTCGGCCCGACGTGCCGACGCGCGTTGTGAAAGTAATGCCCGACGTGGGCAGTGGAAGTCTTACGACGCTTCCACTGCCCCATTGTAATGTTCGGGGACGAGGGGGCGGAGTTTCGGCCTAAGCCTGAGAAACTTGTTTGACCAACCCGGTGTCTAAGCAGTTGTTGGAGGAAGATCAGTATCGTATTACATGGCTTCTGCTGTGAACGCAGACCTTACTGTAAACTGGAACTAAGCATCTCTATTTATTAAAAACAAAAATAAAACTTCCCCCAACAAAAAAACAAACAGGGCAGCAAAAAATGCCAGGAATACAGTAAATGTCGAGCACGCTATGAGCAAGCACGGAAACATTTCTTATCAGCGTTTAGATAGGCAAGAGGGAATAATGGAAGACTTTGGCCTCCTAGAAGGCGGCTGTAGATACTAGCACAAATGGGCAGCAATCAGGACACTTTATTATACCTAAATTCAAATGTTTTGGGCTGTACCTTTTGTGCCGCCCTATAGACTAATCTCCTGAGCAGAGCTGCGCCTCCTCTTAGTTGAATGTGTTACTCTAATGTCTGATATTATCTGTACTCGTTCCTCTGAATTGTAGCATGCTGCGGAATATGTTGGCGCTATACAAAGAAATGATTACTGTTGTAATAGGGTTTGTTGCTAGCAGTCTCTCTCCATCTATTATAGCACCTGCAGAATGGCATGGTCCAGTAACATCATTTGTCAGTGAGCTTGCCTGACGGCTCGGGAATGTAGTCTTTTAAATTAAGGACAAAATCAAAGATGAACTTTGACTTGTTCATGAATCAGATTAGAAGATTTTTCAGAAAAAGAGAGATGAGAGTTACAGACCTGTCAGTCAGAAGGATCACTGACGGATTTCATTGTTGACTCATTCTGCAGCCAGCTATGTACTATGGTACATAAAGGCTGCAGAAGCCAATTGGTCCAATATTTTTTAATGACACCCCATTTCCAAAATATTTTATGGATAAAAATAGGTGACCACTGCAGATTTGTATCAACACTATAAGCATCTTTGTCATAGGAATATAGGGACAAGAGAGTCTCTGCAACTATTCCTTATGACTGCTCAGCCTCTAGTTCTTGTTCTCCCATGTGCCCTCCCTGATCTCCTGTGGTTGGCCATTTTGTAGATGCCCCAACAAAACAGATAGACTGATAGGAACAGAATCCTTTTTAGTTTCATTTCCTTTTGAATCAATGGATATCATTCTGAATATTGCCCATTACATGTAAAAAGGCGTGACCAAATATTACAGTGCAGTCTACATGATCAGATAATAAAGCAGCCAGACAAGTAGCGGGCAGATCTCTATGCCAGGAGCCTGATAAAGCACATCACATGGAGCAGTGAGCGATAGATAAGCAGACACCAGCACTTACTTGTTTAAACTCAGCTTTTAAAACTGCATGCCCCAGTGTGGACTGCCACTGGAGTCTTCTGCCACTGTGCTTACCAAGGTAAAAGGTCTTAAAAATTTCCTGAAGTTTTACCATCTCAAAGGAAAAAAAGAAACATAAGAATTAGGAATTGGAATGGTAATGCTTACAGCAACAATAAGATATATGTATAGGACTTAACCCAAAGCAACCAGGGCTATGGCTACAAAAGACAAAGGCTGTGTGGGTAGCAATCACATCTGGAATGTCAAGGTTTTATAAATACTCCATTAAATTGTAAGAGTATGTTCCCACAGTCAGTAAACGCTGTGGGATGGACGCTGTGTACATCCGCAGCGGCCAGATGTTACAGCATAGTGGATGGGATTTCAAGACATGCCATGCCCACTGTGCATGCAGGGACGCCTGCGGATCACCTGTGGAGACGGACATGCGGGGGCGTCTTTCCAGACCGCAGCATGTCTATTAATCTTGCAGAGATGCGAGCCTCCTCAAGATAAACGTCAGCCGTCCAATGTATTGGGACATGGTGATTTCGCACGGTTCAATGAACACATGTGGAATCACCTGCGTTCAAAAGCCGGCAGTGCTACTTCCAAAGAGCTGCCGATTACTGACCGTGGAGACGTATCCTAAGAAGGGGATAAATTCTGCAGACTTTGTCTGGATTATAGTGCAGATTCCTCAACTTAAAGTGAACCTGACAGCTGATATATGCTGCCCGGTCAGTGGGCAGCATGTATCTGTTAGAAAGTCCACTATAGCTGCCCAAGATAGCCTCAGGCACAACACGACTGTCCAGCACATTATGGCTGACCATTGTCTTAGGCTATGTTCACACGCTACATTTTTGATGCATTTTTTTCTCTTGGCAGTAAAGAACAGCTTCAGTGTTTTAGAGAAAAACATACTTTAAAAGCTGCCGAGGACCGAGCTGCACTGTAGGTTAGTTAGACAAGCGGGTCCCTGGTGGCTTCTCCGCCCACTGCCCTGGAGTGATAGGCCTACAAGCCCCTATAGAAAGGTCCCTTCCAATTCAGGGCAGTGAGCAAAGAGAAGTTGCTTTTAAAGTACATTTTTCTCTGAAAAGCCGCAGCATTTCAGAGTTGAACATACCTGGCTGAGATAATTCAGCCAGTGCTTTATGTAAATTACACTTAGGACATCTTTTAAGAAAGTGAGTTGTAGCGTTGCGATATGATAAATTAAATGCATATACTTCACTATGTATCAGTTTATTCTGCATTTCCCTCCATTACTTTCCTTACCTTTCCCAGCCTGTTAATATTTAATAGTATAATGCATCCTCAATAGCTTTACCCCAAGTAGTGAATACATTTGTTTTCTGCGTGATCTGCGTTTGACTATGTTAGCGGCCAGATATCATAGATGCCGATACAGTTGAAAGCAATAATGGAGGTCAGGTTCAGGGTCACACTCCCATCAGTCCCCTCTGCGTGTGCACGATGACATCACTTAATTGCATACCCGCTGTGTGCAGCTGCTGAGCGAGGAGGAGAGGGGAATGTATATATATATATATATATATATATATATATATATATATATATATATATATATATATATATATATACACCCACCACCGAGTCCTGGTCGCATTATATTCTGGGGGCGCTGCATTATATTCTGTGTGGGTGGGAGGCTGCATTATACCCTGAGGGGAGCTGCATTATATTCTGGGGGGGCTGCATTATACCCTATGAGGGGAGGTTGCATTATATTCTGTGGGGGGGGAGGCTGAATTATGTTTTGTGGGGGGGGGGAGGCTAAATTATATTCTGTGGAGGGGAGGCTGCATTATACTCTATGACTATGAGGGGAGGCTGCATTATATTCTGTGGGGGGGGGGGGGCTGCATTATACCCTAAGAGGGGAGGCTGCATTATATTCTGTGTGTGTGGGGGGGCTGCATTATATTCTGTGGGGGTGAGGCTGCATTGTATTCTGGGGGGGGGAGGTTGCATTATACCCTATGAGAGGGGTTAAGAGGGTTATTCTATGGGGCTGCATTATACCTTATGAGGGAGCTGCATTATATTCTGTGGGGGGCTGCATTATACTATATGAGGGGGTTACAATATACCCTATCAGGGGGCAACATTATATTGTATGGGGGCTGCATTATATTCTATGAGGGGGCAACATTATATTGTATGGGGGGCTGCATTATATTCTACGAGGGGGGCTACATTATACTATATTTGAGGCTACATTATATTCTATGAGGGGGCTACATTATGTTCCATGAGGGGGCTACATTATATAGTATCGGGGGCTAAATTATATTCTATTAGGGGGCTACATTATATTCTATGAGGGGGCTGCATTATACTATATGAGAGGCTACATTATAATCTATGGGGGGCTGCATTATATTCTATGAGGGGGCTACATTATATTCTCTGATGGGGCTACATTATATTCTATAAGGGGGCTGCCTTATACTATATGAGGGGGCTACTTTATATTGTATGAGGGGGATACATTATACTATAAGGGTGCTACATTATATTCTATGAGGGGCCTTCTTTATATTCTATGAGGGAGGCTACTCCAACCCCTGCTACATAATTAAGACTTGTATTACCTTATATTATACCCTGATATTAGCGCGTTTTACCGCACAATTGATGGTCTTATATTTATTTCTATGTAGCTACATAGTGGGCCCCAAGAATGGTTTTCTCTGGTGGGCCCAAGGTGCTCCAGTCTGATGCTGGATATAGGTCTACAAGAACCTGGACATGTATCTTTTCCTTGTTTATGCATAACCTTGATAAACGCCATATTTCCTGAATTTAGAAGTCTTATTTTGCAATGTGTTATTAAATACTTTTCGCAAGGTTTGTGCAATATCCTCAGTTGATAGTTTAGAAAATTCTTCCGTGAGTCCCTCGGACATGGGGCTTTATTGTTTTTTTAGTATATTTATTGTCCTAACCAGTTCTTCTTTTATCAATGCATTAAGGCCGGTTTCACAATAGCGTTTCTGTGCACCGCGTAGGCCTGCGTACAGATCCACATGCGTCTTGCGTACCTATATTTAACATTGTGTACGCTGGGACATGCGTTGTATGTGGATGCGTCCCTGTACGTCGTTTTGACGGGCCCGCCAAATGCAACATGTTGTGCTCGGCGGGCACGTCAAAATGACGCACGGGGACGCATCTGCATACAACGCATGTCCCTGCGTACACAATGTTAAATGTAGGTACGCAAGAGGCATGCGCATCTATGCCGATCTTAAGGAAAGAAGTATGCAGGCCTACACTGCGCACAGAAACGCTAGTGTGAAACCGGCCTAAGTGAATCTCTGACTTATTCATTTATGGTAGGTGCAGTCAGTATATTAAGAAAGCGACCACCTTCTTCCTCATCCACTACGTCCTGTTTATAGAGTGTTGAGTGGTATTTGCTAAGAATTTCATTTATTTTTTGGGGGGTATTATTTTATAACCTTCCTCCAGAGTTCTTCAAATTATTAATATTTGTCATTAGTAGTGTCCTTGCCTCATTCCCAAATTTAAAAAATTACAGCTGAGTTCTGTTGTCCTTTTAAACATTCTAGTCTATCTAGCCATAGGTCAAACTTAGATTTCGCTTTTACCCATGTATCTCGATTGAGCATAGTAGGGTCCTCTAAATATGTTGTATATAAATTCTCTTGTTTCTTTGCTTGTTGCTAATGTTTTGCTTTTTAAGGTTCTAACATATCCAATTATTCTGCCTTTAAGAACCGCTTTATAAATGGGCTTTATTGTGTAGACTAAATGCAAGCCACCAACATTTAGGCTATGTGCACACGTCAGGATTCCGTGCAGAAATTTCCTGAACAAAACCGGACATTTTCTGCAAGAAATCCGCATGCTTTTTTTGCATTTTTATAGCGAAAAAAACGCGAAAAATCCTGAACGTGCGCACACAGCCTTAAGGGTATGTTTCTATGGTCAGGAACCGGCAGCGCTTTGGACACAGCACATGTCCGCTGCATCCAAAGAGCTGCCGGCTTTTGTACGCTTCTGCATGTGTTCATTGAAATGTGAGGAATCACCGCAACTAATACATTGGACAGGAAATTTGTCTAAAAGATAATTTGACATGCTGCAGACTCGAAAGACGTGCCATATGTCCGTCTCCTGCACTCATAGTGGAGATGGGATTTCTTCAAATCCCATCCACTATGCTGTAACATTTGGCTGCTGCGGATGAACGCAGCGTCAAACCCGCAGCATTTACTGACTGTGGAAACATACCCTTAGGATCCTCTGAAACTTCCCGCACTTTGTTAAGTATGTTGGATATCTCTATACCTGGGCCTTTCTGGAAAATATTGGATAAACAGAGTAGGACTGATATAATTAGATCCTGTATACCGGTATTTAGATTATTGACTCTATTCAGCAGATCTTGTGAAATTAAGAAATAACCTACTCTTGACCATGTACTCACTTGCAAGAAGTGAGTGAATTCACGACCCACTAGATACATATTGCCCCACAGATCTACCAGATTAGAATGCTCTACAAAAGGGGCCAGGATCTTATCATGCGTTCATTCTGTTTCAATCTTTGGTTTTCACCCAGATCTATCCTCTGATGCATTCAATACTGTGTTTAGATATCCTCCTAATTTTTTCTCATCCTCCAGTATCTGCTTTTCTAGCTCTTTAAAAAAGTGTTTGTTATTATCATTTGGAGCACATACATTATATAATTTTACGCGGCCAATTGGACAATCTAATAACAACTTTACCATTCTGCCTGAATCGTCATTTCCATGCAATACAACTTTACAGTTCGCTTGTTTATGGATCAAAACCATAACCCTTGCTTTGTTTCTTTCTGGAGATCCATATACCTCCCCTACTCATAACTTATCCATTCTACCAAAATCCTGGTTGTTTCAAGAGCATTTCCTGTAATAAAGAAATATCTGCTCTGAGTTTTTTGAGACCATCATTCTTTTATGTGGAGACTGTAACCTCTTTATATTCCAGGTTACTACTTTAATATTGGTTTAATATTTCTTTTTTAGAACAATAACCCTTTATAACTCCCACCCTCCCCCAAAATAACCTACAATACCAGAGAATCTAATTACTTAGACTTCCCTTTTTTCGGGAAGAGTTAAAGGGACCTCTGTACGTCCCTTCCTGCTTCCACTCACTAAGGCTAGTTTCACACTAACGTTTAGCCAGGCTGCGGAGGGATAATGACTTCCTCTGTGAAGCTCCGCCCACTGCCGCGCCTCTTCATTCAGCTCCGCGTACGGCTGCATGCGGTGTGTGCACCCTATCTTTAACATTGGGTATGCAGACCATGCCGCTGTATGCGTCATTTTGACTGTGTGGCATCTGCACGAAATTGCAACTCGTTGCGTTCGGCGCAGGTCGTCGCACCATCAAAACGACGCATGCGGAGGCATCCATATACAGCGGCTTGGCCTGCGTACCCAATGTTAAAGATAGGGTGCACACGCCGCATGCAGCCGTAGGCGGAGCTGAATGAAGAGGCGCAGCGGAGCTTCACGGAGGAAGTCCGCATCCCTCCGCTGATACTGTGCTGGGGCCATTCAACGACATTTGTAAAGTATTTTTCACAAAATCCACAGCTTGGTCTCGAGCTGTAAATGATTCTGTGCTTCCTCCTGGAGAAAATATTTTGAGGACAGCAGGGAATTGCAGAGCAAATCTGGTTTTCTTTCCCACTAATTCTGTACATATTTCGCTGAAAGCTCTCCTCTTTTTTGTGACTTCCACCAAGTAGTCACTAAATATTAGTATCTTATGTCCTTGTATCAGAATCGGGGATTATTATTATTATTTATTATTATAGCGCCATTTATTCCATGGCGCTTTACATGTGAGGAGGGGTATACAGAATAAAAACAGATACAATAATCTTGAACAATACAAGTCGCAACTGGTACAGGAGGAGAGAGGACCCTGCCCGCGAGGGCTCACAATCTACAAGGGATGGGTGAGGATACAGTAGTCGTGTAGTGGTTTGGTCGATCGGTGATTACTGCAGGTTGTAGGCTTGCCGGAAGAGGTGGGTCTTCAGGTTCTTTTTGAAGGTTTCGATGGTAGGTGAGAGTCTAATATGTTGTGGTAGAGAGTTCCAGAGTAGGGGTGATGCACGAGAGAAATCTTGTATGCGATTGTGGGAAGAGGAGATAAGAGGGGAGTAGAGAAGGAGATCTTGTGAGGATCGGAGGTTGCGTGCAGGAAAGTACCGGGAGAAGAGGTCACAGATCTATGGAGGAGACAGGTTGTGGATGGCTTTGTATGCCATGGTTAGGGTTTTGAACTGGAATCTTTGGGTAATGGGGAGCCAGTGCAGGGATTGACAGAGGGGAGAGGCTGGGGAATAGCGGGGGGACAGGTGGATTAGTCGGGTAGCTGAGTTTAGAATAGATTGGAGGGGTGCGAGAGTGTTAGAGGGGAGGCCACAGAGCAGGAGGTTACAGTAGTCGAGGCGGGAGATGATGAGGGCATGGACTAGGGTTTTTGCAGATTCTTGGTTTAGGAATGTACGGATCCGTGAATGAATCCGGGGATGATTTTTTCTGTAGGTTTGAAGAATATATGATTTGTCCGCAAAGTCTAAATATTCTATAATCACTGGCCTAGGCCTGGCAGAGGAAGACCTCTGTTGGTGGAAGACCTCTGTGGTGGTTGGAGTGGAGGGTCCACTCTGTGAGCTCTTTCCACCTTCAATGTGCCACAATTTCCAGGAAAGTTGGTAGCTCTTCCACGCATATCCCCAATAGTTGAATGGAAGAAATTGATTCTGGTACTGGTAAAGTCTATTATTCTCAAGTTGTTTCTCCTAGATTTCCCAAATCTTCTATTTTATCGGATAGCTGCTGGCTCATCTTAGTAGCCTTTCTTAGTTCAGATTGTAAATGTTCTAGTACATCCTCTGTTGAGCGGATTCTGTTATATGCCGCCTGTTGTGAAATTACTGCTGTAGCGTGGCAGATACTGCCTGCTTCAGGGTATGTGCACACGTCCGGATTTCTTGCAGAAATTTCCTGAAGAAAACCGGAAATTTTCTGCAAGAAATCCGCATATTTTTTTTTGCGTTTTTTTTTCTGTTTTTTTCGCGTTTTTTTAGCATTCTGCAAGCGTAATTAGCTTGCAGAATGCTAAAGTTTTCCAAGCGATCTGTAGCATCGCTTGGAAAACTGACTGACAGGTTGGTCACACTTGTCAAACATAGTGTTTGACAAGTGTGACCATCTTTTTACTATAGATGCAGTCTATGCAGCATCTATAGTAAAAGATAGAATGTTTAAAAATAATAAATAAAATTAAAAAAATGGTTATACTCACCTGCAGGCGTCCGTTCCTATAGATGTCGGTGTGGTTCAGGACCTTCCATGACGTCGCGGTCACGTGAGCGGTCACATGACCGGTCTCGACCAATCACAAGACCGTGACGTCATCGCAGGTCCTTCACCGCACACCAGCTATAGAAACCGAAGCGGCAGCATGCAGCGGAGAGGCGGGAAGACATCGAAGGTGAGTATAGGACTATTTTTTATTTTAATTCTTTTTTTTGGACCAATTATATGGTGCCCAGTCCGTGGAGGAGAGTCTCCTCTCCTCCACCCCCCTGGGTACCAACCGCACATAATCTGCTTACTTCCCGCATGGTGTGCACAGCCCCGTGCGGGAAGTAAGCAGATCAATGCACTTCCTGGTGTGCGGAATCCCCTGCAATTCTGCATTTTAATGAACATGTTGCTTTTTTTTCCGTGATGCGATTTTTTCGCGGAAAAAAAGGCTACATTTGCACAAAAAATGCGGAATACACTGTAAATAATGGGAGACATATGTAAGCGTTTTTTTCGCGTTTTTATCACGTTTTTATAGCGAAAAAACGTGAAAAAAAACGCGAAAAATACTGAACGTGTGCACATGGCCTTAGTGTCTGTTTTATATCAGGAGCCAGCATTTTTGCTACTTCAGCAGCTTAAGTTTTGTAGGGTACATTAAGCTCAGTGAGGTGCTGGTTGTCTCCTTCCTCCTCCTACACTTACATCAAAGGAGAAGTCTGTGTAGAGGAGGTTTTTCTTTTTTCCTTTACACGCTGAGTCAGGGATTTTCTTGCCGAGGTCCTGTTCCTGGTAAGATATCTGTCCATATGGCAGGAGAGGTGATTGGTGAGTCTCACCAACAGGTTTTTCACAGGTCCTGAGGAGGCTATACTCCAGGGAACCCCGAGGGGAGAAGTTAAGGCAAGGAGCTGCTCTAACTAGCTGCAGTCCATGCGAGCAGGAACCGGAAGTCAAAACTGTTTTTTTATTGTCAGAAAAACAGATAAGTTGTCTTTGCACTATATATTAAGAACGTTGACAAAACTACCCACACACCTTTCTTACACTGGTGAACCTCTGCACACCTGAATACTTTACCCATGAATGTGTCCTGTATGGCGCATCCATGGGCTAAACAATAATAATGGTATTAGTCAAGTGATTCCCGTCATTCATTTAGCCACAAGGTTAACACGATGAGCGCTCAGTCCTATATAAATGGGCGACCAGCACCATGGCTACCTGTCATTCACCCAGCATCTATTTATATGGACTCAGCCTTGCTTCTATCTTAATAAAAGGTGGCATGGCGTGTGTATGTGGGTCATATGAATACCACCTCATCTAGTCTGTCTCAGGTCTGTAGAATATAGCCTTTGGAACGGTCCTTTAGAAAAACAGTTCAGTAACTGTGTACAAAGATGTATAGGCTGTACTGGGTATCAGTTCTAGATACAAATACATTAATATAAAGAAAAAAGCAGCACCTCTTTAAAGGGAATCAAACACCAGCTTTTTGCCACCTAATCTGAGAGCAGCATAATGTAAAGCCCCGGATTCCTGCAATGTGCACTTACTGGGATGCTTGTTGTAGTTTTTGTAGGCTCGGTATATCCTCGCCCACAACACCAATTAGCAGCTTTCTGCCTATGCACAGTATACACAAAGCTGTGAATGAATGGTGTGAGTGGGGTTATCCAGATATCTGCTTTCAGAGAACTGGTAGATCAAAGCAGGTAAAAACTGCAGCAAAAAGCCCAGTAAGAGATAAAGCTCTGAAATCAGGGTTTCTGCCCCAACATCATGCTACTTTCACAGGGGGTAGCAAATACCTGGTGATGGATAACACTGTATACCACAAGATAAAAAAATAAAAATAATGGTGAAATCTTCGCCTACCTCTGTTGGTAAGTGGACATCCATCGGGGTATAGGTAGGCCAATAACCCATTGTCAGTATATTGACCGTCAAGTCTATATTGCCAGGGTCGCTATGGTTCTGCATAAACTGTATAAAAAATACCGGATAGTTTATCATAGTGTAAAGATACTGCATTTTTTAATTCTTGTTATGTAATATGTAACACTAGGAAGACTTAATGGCTCTAAAAGGCTTCCCACCACCAAGCGAAGCTGCACAAGGTACACAGTCCACAGAGATGATTATTAAAGGCAAGCAAAGACTCAGCATTTTGTCCAAGGTTTCCAGGCAGCAGCAGATTCCACTTTACACCTCACAAGTAAAATGTGCAAACAACAAAGAAACCAATAAAAACGATACAGATAATGGATTTCACCAAACATTGTTAACAGACAGGCTTCATTTAAAAAAAAAAAAAATATCTGAAAAAACAGGACAAAGTGTGAATATTAGAAGACAGAACCTGGCATAAAATACAACATGCTATAGTAAAACGGAGATAAGTGCAGGAGGTTCTAAAATGTCGGAGATGTGACAGTCATGTCTGAGATGCCCAGTGCGGACTCACCTCCTACATAAACCCGCCAGTATTCCTGCTAATCCAGCAAGGTCCTATTTGTGTCACATTCTGGATTAAACAGGTGCCAGTTCAATGGAATCAATGAAAATTAATCTAACCTTTATTTTTAGCCCATATTAAAATTGCTACAGAAAAAAAATCATTGCAATGTGATTGATTACAATCACAGTCAACGTTTTCAAGATTATCAATATCTACATCACAACTGAAACTAATAAAAAGGGTCTTTTCACACTGGCTTTTCCCCCAATTTTGAGATATGCAATGTTTTTCTTGCAGGAATCCCAACTGAGCCCGTTATAAATTATCTGGATCTATTGGATGTGTTGAGGTCTGCTTGAAAACAAACTGACCCATCATAGCAGTTATGGCGTGGATAAAGCAGATCTGTCACCAGATTTCACAAAATAGCTTAAATGATTTAAGAGCGCTTACTGACCAAATGAGGCTGGTGTACTTACTTTGGAAATCCAAAGTATGGCTCTATAGCCCCTTTTGAAGGTTTCCTTGTCTACTATCAAATCGCTCATTTTTATATCAGGATAATAGAGCCATTTGGATATGGATTTTCAAAGTAAGTACAGCAGCCTCATCAGATCTATCTAATAATGTACACAGTGTGTATTGTGAAATCTGCTTATAGAATGAAGCTATTGAGTACAGAGCCCCAAACAAAGACATACATGACATACAGTGAAACACACATGACCTGACAAGTAGAAACAAAGATGACATGTCTCATCTATGACCTAAGGGCTGCTCTTCCCCGAGACTGAAGACAGATGCTGCAGACTTTACATAGGGCCTGTCTTCAGTCTCAACAAGAGCTGCGAGTGCTTCAGACCCGGAGTCTCCATAGTTAAGACTACAGACATTTCTCTATGACATATCAAACATTTTCTAAAAGTGTAATTAGACTTTAAGTTTATACGCGGTTCACTGATTTTTTTTAAAACAATAACATTTTTTTTTTTAAAAAGATGATGATTGTACCTGCTTGAACTGAACCATGACATCTTTTGATAGCTCCATGTCTTTAAACATTCCCTCCAGTTTACTGGTGAACGCCGCACCGCACTCTACAATTAGCAAAACAACAAGTCAGACTAATCGGGGAAAATACAATTTTCAACATCAAATTGGATTTAAAATGGGTCATCCTATAAATAATATGGTTTCAACATAACGGGGTGGTCCAATACCTACAATGCCCTTTATAAGTATCTATCTTTATTATCATAATTCTTTGCCAGAAAATATGATAGAGGGCATTGGAGCACAGCCGGATGACTCCTACTAGGCCATAGTTACAGTTAGGTCCAGAAATATTTGGACAGTGACAAGTTTTGGCATTTTAGCTTTTACCAAAACATATTCAAGATACAGTTATATAATCAATATGGGCTTAAAGTGCAGACTTCGCTTTAATTTGAGGGTATTCACATCCTAGTTGGAGTAAGGATTTAGGAATTACAGTTTTTTAATATGTAGCTGACGCTTTCTCAAGGGACCAAAATTGGAGTGTTTATCTCAAAAGGTCTTTAATGGTCTGCATGCGCTTTTCTCTCGTTAATCCATAATCAATCAAGCAGGTAAAAGATTTGGAGCCGATTCCAGGTGTGGCATTTGCATTTGGAAGCCTTTGCTGTGAACTCACAAAATACTGTACGGTAAAAGGAGCTCACAATGGAAGAGAAACAGACCATCATTAGGCTAAAAAAGAGGAAATCCATCAGAGGAATAACAGAAATGTTAGGAGTGGCCAAATCAACAAGCCAGGTACATTCTGCAAGTAAAAAAAAAAGAAGAGCACTTGTGAGCTTCGGAACTCAAAAACGTCTGGACATCCACAGGAGACAACAGTTGTGCATGATAACAGATCCCTTCTATGTTGAAGATAAACCCTTCACTACATCCACCCTAGTGATGAACACCCTCCAGGAAGCAGGTGTTTCAGTATCTAAGTCTACCATAAAGAGAAGACTTCAGGAGAACCAATACAGAGGGTTCAGCACAAGGTGCAAACCATTATTCAGTCTTAAAAATAGAAAGACAAGATAAGTCTTTGTCAAAAAAACATTTAAAGATGATGGCCAAGTTCTGGGAAAGCATTCTTTGGACAGATGAAACTATGATCAATCTGTACCAGAATGATGGGAAGAAGAAAGGTTGGAGAAGGCTTCGGACGGCTCAGTATGATGGCATGGGCATGCATGGCTTCCCATGGCACTGGGTCACTAGTGCAATAGAAAAAATCCAGCAATCCCAAAATAAAAATTTTAAACATTAACGCTTCACATTTACTGAAAATCAATTAAAACATACTGAATAGGAGTTGGAAAAGGGGACACAAAAAATTAGAGAAAGGATGACCCGTTTCAAACCTGCATGGTTCTTACTCATGTCCACTAGTGTTTATTGATGATGTGACTGAAGACAGAAACAGCCGTCTGAATTCTGAAGTGTACAGGGCGATACTTTCTGCTCAGATTCAACCAACTAGAGCAAGGTTGATTGCACGGTTCTTCACAGTACAGATGGTCAATGACCCCAAAACATATTGTGAAAGCAAACCAGGAGTTTTTGAAGGAAAAGAAGTGGAATATTCTGCAATGGCCGAGTCAATAACTATATCTCAACCCCATCGAGCATCCACATTACATGTGTAAGACAAGGCAGAAAGACCCGCAACAAGCAACAACTGAAGTCTGCTGCAGTATAGGCCTGACAAGGCATCACAAAGGAGGAAACCCAGCGTTTTAGTGACGTCCATGGCTTCCAGACTTCAGGCAGTCATTTCACAGGATATTTGTTTTCAAGTCCTTTAGTTAAACCTAAAAGTTTACACTTCAATTGCATCTCAGTTGTTTTATTTTAAATAAAAAATAGTATGCAGAGCCCAAATCATGGAGATTCGGTCACTGTCTAAATATCTCTCAACCTAATTGGATACCAACAATTCCAAATTTTAAGCAGGATCTTGGAAAGCTGCATGTTTCCATCAGCAAATATTCAAAGGAAACCTGTTACAATGTACATACAGTCTGATCTTTGTACAAGGAGAAGTTAAATGATATATAGGTTTGTAGGCCTACTCAGTGACTGACAGCTATCGACATGCACAGTCATACATCTAAGGCTACTTTCACACTAGCGTCGTACGACGCACGTCGCAATGCGACGTGCCGACGCATACTGTGAAAAAAAAAGCACAACGGGGGCAGCGGATGCAGTTTTACAACGCATCCACTGCCCCATTGTGATGTCCGGGGAGGAGGGGGCGGAGTTCCGGCCGCGCATGCGCGGTTGAAAATGGCGGACACGACGCACAAAAAAAGTTACATGTAACGTTTTTTGTGCAGACGGTCCGCCACAACACGATGCATCTGTCGCACGACGGATGCAACGTGTGGCAATCCGTCGCTAATGCAAGTGTATGGAGAAAAAAAGCATCCTGCAGGCAATTTTGCAGGATGCGTTTTTTCTCCAAAACGACACATTGCGACTTGCGACGTACGACGCTAGTGTGAAAGCACCCTTAGGCTTCTTTTACATTTCCGTCGGTACTCGGCCGTCGCCAAGCGTCGGCGCGTCGGTAATACAAGTCTATGTGAAAAAAAAGCATCCTGCAGGCAACTTTGCAGGATGCGTTTTGTTTCACAGAACGACGCATTGTGACGGTCTGCAAAAGTCGGAAATGTGAAAGAAGCCTAAGACTGTCAATCACTGAGTAGGACCGCCCCGTGGACTTATGCATACAGACACCAGGGATTTCAATGACTAAAAAGCAAGGATTTCCCACAAAAATGCATATAAATCTGATGAGCTCCTGCTGCTCTATAACATCCTGTCTGCAGAGCAGATACCAATCTCAACAGGACAGGTTCTCATTAATCATAAGCAATAGGTGAAGACAGGTGATACACCATCATTGTTTAGAACCAAGGTGGCTGTGTTTCGAGTTATTTTATCCGATAGTGGGCCTTCATATAACAGGTGTCCAGCCATCAAACTACCAACTAATGAGCATGACCACTGTGAGGCACAGGCTTTTCTGTGACAGGCAGCAGCGTGTGCCCATGCAACCGAGTTGAAGTCAAGGGCAGTGCACAAATTGCTGTCAACTGCAAGGAAGAACATGATGGGTTGGAGACAGCTTTACACTTTATACAGGAAACTGCCGAGACAAGATTTTTGTAAAAATTGGAAAGTTTGTAGTCTGTATCCATGCTGCCAGGTGATGAAGAAACATCAAATGCCGGATATGGTTTTTGTTTCCTGGCAAAGAAGTGGGCTACACTTCGAAAAGCATAGAAAAATAAAAAAAATATTTTTTTTACATTATCTCTGGCGTTTCATGTTTCTTCATCACCCAGCAGAGCAGATACAGACCACAAGTTTTCCATTTGTTACATATTTCTCTGGTGAAATCACCCGTGGATCTGCAGCAGCCATACAACCTGGGATCAGGTCAGCATACACTGATACCATTTTTACTTTTGGATAAGACCCTACTTTGCGCAATTTTTTCTCCTCGGCCATTTATATCTCTAGATAAGATTTTGTGACAACAGCAACATACACAGGGCTAAACAGATAAGTTGCTGTCACTAAAGGCACTCAAAAGGGCCTATTCATCAAGGGAGGCGTTTTGCACTCCAGTCCTGATTAAGTGTGTGACGGAACCAACTGAAAAGCGACCAAAACCTACCCCTAAAATCATTAATCTTTATTAATAATTACGTAAAATACCAAAGATGTCTATAAAGTGAGATAAAAATTACATCCCTATAGGGATCCGCCCAAGGATAGGGATAAAGTTAATTTCAAAGGGTACCCTCTATGGAGTTTATATGATACCAGAAACTATCACGTTTGTCTATAGCTCTATGACTTATTAAGGACTGAGAACCTGAAGGTCCCCTGATGAACCCCCTTGAATGACGGGGGAGAAACGCGTTGGGACAGTTGTGAGCCGATGGATTTGCATGGTGGCCTGAAGGGAATACCTAGGAATTATGAGCTAAGTGATGGTTATGAGCTATACATTTGTGACATGCGAATCAGTGTGTGTCATATATGAAATACTTTATTTATGTTCCTTTGTGAGGAATGGAGCTGCATGTACACATTTGATTAGCCTATTAAGGGGATATAGACCATTGTAGTCATGTATCTATGAAGACAGGTTATAAAGGTAGAAAAATTAGCATCAATATAATATAGTTATCTACCTGCATCATTCAGTGTAGCAACCTTGAGTTTATTGAAAAAAAGGCACATTATCAGATGGTGACATCAAGCTGTAGCCTGCGGTGTATATTATAGGCTTTAGTCTCCAGAGCTATTATAATGGTGGGAGTTCATAGTGAGGAACATATATAGAGGGATACTCATTCTGTTTTTATGGATCTAATTTGTATCCATATTTGTATGTCTTGTGTCTGTGATTATTAGTTTATTAGGGATAACCCAGGGATAGGAGGGACAGCCGTCGTTGAGTGGGGGCGCCATATCGCTTTATAGGGTGCCAACCTCCGCTGTCAGGAAGGAGAACAGTTTCCAGGGCCAAATAGGGCCAGTAGAGGTATTGTGTATCCACAAAGGTATCAGCTTATTTTTTTTTTTTTTTGATTGTTTCAATTTTTGATAATTTTTTATATTGCTTTAAGAATTTTTTTCATTTCTTCTACTTGTTTTTTTCTATTTGTTTTTTCTACGGGGTTTTTTCTGGTATCATATAAACTCCATAGAGGGTACCCTTTGAGATTAACTTTATCCCTATCCTTGGGCAGATCCCTATAGGGATGTAATTTTTATCTCACTTTATAGACATCTTTGGTATTTTACGTAATTATTAATAAAGATTAATGATTTTAGGGGTAGGTTTTGGTCTCTTTTCAGTTGGTTTAGTCAATTACTCCCCTTAAAGAATTGAACTGTTGGTTGTAGTACTAAGTGTGTGACGGAGTAAGATGTGCCAAAATTACTAAGAGTCATGCACCTGTTAATTCATTTGGCACCTCTTTCAGCTGCTCTTTGCCAGTGTAATTGTGACTGGAGTACATATCTATAGTAATGTACATCACTTTTGTGGCAGAAATTATGATGTTAGTTGCACTCAGCTTTGACCCCCTCATCGCTAAACTTCGCCCTCCACGATGAGCTTTTTAAATATTTGGTAAAACTGATGTGAAAACACCAAGGTCACAATTTTTGGTGTAACTATTTTAAACAGTTTTACGCCACAATTCTGGATCGGGGCATTGGACTGATGTCATGCCACAGACGAGAGAAATTGTGCCAATAATTATACTCATAAATATATAAAAGACAGAAGTGACATGGTTACAGGTGAGAAGTCATATGGAAAACGGATCTACTAATTGACTAAGAGGGAAAAACCTTGGCACTGTACTCTCTACACAGTCATTTCCAAGGCCCGTGTTTCTTTTGTTTATTTTATTTTTTTAAATGAACTAATTCTACTAAAGGATAAATGCTTCTAACGCATGATTTTGGTGTTTTAAAAACAGAAAAAGTAATTGCCAGGGCAACGTTGTGAATGTGATCTAAAGTGAAAAATGAATAATGAAAGGAATCCGCTTTAGTAAGTCTCACTGAAAAGACACGTCAGATTCCTACCATTCTGCAAAATGCTTCACATAATGGTGAGAACTTCAGTGTCAAGAATCTTCAGCCACAGTATTTACATCTACATGGTGAAAGTGGAACTATTCTGGAAGTTAAAGTGTTGTTATCATTGATATTTAGGAGTGCACGGTTGCGCTGCCTCCGGGGAAGTGGTCACTTACAGGTCAGACAAGTGGCATTGTTGCGCCGCTGACTTGACTTATCAAGTTGATTATCATTGATTTTTCATCAGTGCTTGTATGCCAAAACCAGGAGTGAAACATGCAGTGAAAAAGTATTAAAAGATTGACACCTGTATTGCGTTTCACTCCTGGTATTGGCATACAAACACTGATTATAAATCACTGACGTATGAATCAGCCCTTACTGTCCGCTATATAAGTGGTAGCAACCGTGGATACCTACGCTACTGCAATGCCCTGCACATGGGGTAAGCTACATAGTGCATCAGGAGAACTAGATAATTTTCAATTCAAGGTATTTGCTATTATTATTACTACACTTAATACATATTGGGATAGGAACTTTGAGATGGGAATACCCATTAAGTTAATTTTCAACTTTAATTCAAAGGCGTTTTTTTTCTAATAGGAATTCCAGCCATTTTTACAAAGCCTTGCCATTTTCAGAGGCTAAATTCCAATTGTACAAAAAAATTATGTATAGGTTATTATATATCTGTATTGTGAGGCACTGTCATATCAATTTTGCAGCATTTAAATAAATCTGAGAAGAAAGTATAGCTTCATATACTTTACAATGTATTCTACTCTTTCTATCCAGAGAACCATCATGAGTTAACACCAGTAGCCCAATTACATTGGCAGACACGCCAATGC
Organism: Ranitomeya variabilis; assembly: GCF_051348905.1. NCBI lineage: Eukaryota > Metazoa > Chordata > Amphibia > Anura > Dendrobatidae > Ranitomeya > Ranitomeya variabilis. The sequence goes on from NC_135234.1 coordinate 517,698,983, forward strand.
CATAACAATCCCTTTTCCACGCCAGGCAGATGATCTCGCATACTTGAGATCATGAGCCATTACTTTCCTTCTTCACAGCGTTCTCTTCCCATCACTCTGGTACAAAGGGAACCTGTCAGTAGGATTAACCCTCCTAAGCCGTTTACATAGGCATGTAGGTCATAAGAAGCTGAATAAAATGATACTTTCGTATATGTGATCTGATGTCTTATTCCACATAGATGGCTTATGAGGGTTGATCCTACTGACAGATTCCCTTCAAGCCTGCATTATCTCTCTGCACCAAATAATGAGAGTTCCCATGAAAACTTTCCAAATACAGATGCAACAGTCTTGCCCCTTTCATTTGAGAGTAACATGCCTGATTTAGAAGCTACCCCTAGAATTAGAGCTGACGGTCTATACTTCAATAACATCTTCATGGAATTGTTTCAAATCCCTTTTAAGTAGCACAGAGTTATCACTGTCCAAATGCTTCTGTCCCCTATTGTACATATTGCGCATATACATATTGACTAACTGACCCCAATAATTAAGAGTCACACATTTGCCCCCGTTACAAACATTCATACATACCATGTTTAAGCTTAGATAACATTGATTTCTCCGAATCAACAGATGCACTCTTTCCCACCAACAGTCTTTTAGCCAGGTCTTTCTTATAAAAAGCCTCAAACACATCTTTACCTGTAAAAAAAATAAAAAAAAATGAAAACAACAATTTGTACATTAAGAAGGTGAGGAAAACACCAAAATCTTATTTGAACCCCTTACAGTCCAAGGACAGTTTCCACCTTCATGACCGGGCCAAATGTTTTAAACCTGATGTGTCACTATCTGTGGTAATAACTCTGGAATGCCTCCTCATGCTTTGTGATTCTGAGAGGGTTTTCTTACAACACATTGTACTTTATTTAGCAGTAAATTTAGGTCAATGTGATTTGCATTTGGTTATGAAAATCTCAAATTTGACAACAATTAAAAAAATAAACTTTTGAACTCTGAATTTTTATGCCCATAAAACAGATAGTCATACCACACAAATTAGTTAATAATTAACACTTAGCATATGTCTACTTTATGTCAGTATCATTTTTTAACAACTTTTTTTTGTTAAGACCTTAGAAGTAATAACATTTTAGCAGTAAATATTCATTTTTTTTTCAATTAAACTTATAAAAGCTGTTTTTGTTAGGGACCACTTCACTTTTGAAATAATTTTGAGGAGTCTGTGTCAGAAAACTCACTAACAAGACTCCATTTTAAAAACTGCATCCCTCAAGGTTTTCAGAACTACATTCATGAAGTTTATTAACCCTTCAGGTGCATCACAGCAATTAATACAATGTGGAAAGAAAAAATGAAAACAGGGATTTTTGTGTACGCACCGTAAAATCCTTTTCTCCGAGCCACTCATTGGGGAACACAGGACCATGGGTGTATGCTGCTGCCACTAGGAGGCGGACATTGAGTGAATATAAAAAAATTAACTCCTCCTCCTCTGCAGTATACACCAATCACTGGCTCCAGCCGAACCAGTTCAGTGACAAAGCAGTAGGAGATCAAAATCATCAAATACGGATACAACATGTCAAACCAAATAACAAACATAGCCATCAGGCCAATAGGGTGGGTGCTGTGTCCCCCCAATGAGTAGCTCGGAGAAAAGGATTTTGCGGTGAGTACACAAAAATCCCTGTTTCTCCTTCACTTCATTGGGGGACACAGGACTATGGGATGTCTCAAAGCAGTCCCTGGGTGGGAACCGACAGGACAGACAACCTCACGTACCAACTGCCCAGAGATGCGTTACCGCCGTCTGAAAGATCCATCTTCCCAGACTCGCATCTGCTGAAGGCTGAATGTGCTTCGAGAGGGTGTGCAGACTGGACCACTGACACCTGGTGCCGAATGGTCCAGGAAATATCCACCGAACGGAGTGTGCCCTAAAACCACTGGAATAGGCTTGCCTCTGACGCAGTAAGAATCCTGAATAGTTGAGAGTATCCACCTGGCTATTGTGGATTTGGGCACGGCTAGTCTCTTCCTGTGACCCTCAGGAAGAACGAATAAGGCGTCCGTCTTGTGGAAGAACTCCATTTGGGAGATGTATCTACTGAGAGCCCTCATGAGATCTAGAGTGTGGAGTACCCTCTCAAAACGGAGTATTGGTGTCAGTCAAATCGAGGGCAGGACAATGTCCTCGTTAAGGAAAAAGGAAGAGACCACCTTGGGTAAAAAGGACGGGGACAGTTGGAGAATCACCCTATTTTGGTGAAAAATGGAAACAGGAACTCGACCGGACGAGTGGCTAGCTCTGATCTCCGCCTGATCGAAGGTACCGCATCCAGGACAATGACCCTCCAAGAAAGGAGAGTCAGCGGCTCAAACGGAACCTCCTGCAGAACACCAAGGACCAAGATAGGGTCCCTAACGTCCAACGGCCCTCTGTAGGGAGGCCCCCTGAAAGAAAGTCTACACCTGTAGCTTAGAAACAATCCAGCGCTGAAGCAAAACCGATAAGGTCAGAACGGAGAAGGCAGGGGAACGACGGCAATCGTTGCACCCTGCAAAAAACGCTTTCCAGGTGAGGTGAAAAATGAGCTCCGATAAATGCGCCCCAAAGCAGGTTTCAGAGCGTGAAACATAGAGGAAACCACCTCACGAGAGAATCCAACTCTGGTTAGGACCCAGGATCCAAAGGCCAGGCCAGTAAGCACAGATCGGGCTCTGGTGGCAGATCGGGCTCTGGTGGCAGATCGGGCCCTGGTGGCAGATCGGGCCCTGGTGGCAGATCGGGCCCTGGTGGCAGATCGGGCCCTGGTGGCAGATCGGGCCCTGGGAGAGCCAATCTGGTCAATACAGTGGCCGAAAGGGGGCGTTGACGACTAGCTGAGCCAACTTTGTGTACCACGCCCCGCGGGGCCAGTCCAGAGAGACAAGGATCGCTGGAATCCCTGCTGCCTTGATCGCCCCAATGACCCTCAGAAGTAACGGAGGACGAATCTGCCGCCACAAACGGAAGGTGTATCCGCCCCAATGACCTCTGGGTCCTAGGGCCAGCTATGAGCCCGGGTACTTTGGGGTTTAGCCATAATGCACTCAGGTCCCCATCCAGAGTCCCCAAGCAATGACAAATCTGATGGAACACCTCTGGATGAAGTGACTACTCTCCCGAGACGAGACCCTGACGGCTGAGGAATTCTGGCGCCCAGCTTTCCACTCTCAGGATGTGAACCACTAAGAAGACAGTGTGACATCTCGACCCAGTGGAGAATGTGTTCCACTTCACGCATTGCCGCCATGCTGCAGATGGTTCCGTGATAATTGATATACGCCACAGCCGTGACGTTATCTAACTATGTTCGCATGGGGCGACCCACCAGGGGGTGATGGAACCGGCTCAGGGACAACCGAATTGACCGGATCTCCAAGCCATTGATTGAAAGGGGCGACTCCCGATGTGACCAGTGCCCCTGGGCCGTGTGATCGGAGACAAGCGGCAAAGACGGAGGAAAGAGAATGGATTCCTGTCTAAACCTATAGTGAGGAAAAGGGTGACAAAGTGCCCGAGTCTCCTCTTGGAGGGCTATGAACTTGTCTAGAGGGAAAATTACCAACCATCGGGAGGTGTGTAGGGTCATTCCTAAAAGGGATACCTGCTTAGCCTGGACCGTGAAAGATTTGTTTAAGTCTATCAGCCCAGATGGGAAAAAAGTGTCCAAAGGGATACGTACGCCTACGCACAGGCTTGGAAAGACTGCCCCATGATCAGGAGCAATGGACATGACAACCGCCATGACCCTTGTGGACATCCTGGGATCAGTGGTGAGGCCAAAGGGCAAAGCCTTAGGCTATGTGCACACATTGCGGATTTCTGTGAGGATTTTTCCGCTCAATTTTTGAAAAATCTGCAGGTAAAACACACTGCGTTTTCCCTGCGGATTACCAGCAGATTTACTGCTCATTTCCAGAATTTTTGTGCAGATTTCACCTGCGTTTTACAACCTGCGGATTTCTATAAAGGAACAGATGTAAAACGCTGCAGAATTGACATTCTGCAGAAAATACAATGCAGCGTTTCCGAGTGGTATTTTCTGCAGCATGTGCACTACGGATTTTGTTTTCCATAGGTTTACATGGTACTGTAAACCGGATGGAAAACTGCTGCATCCAATCCACTGCGGATCCGCAGGCAAATCCGCAACGTGTGCATATATCCTTAAATTGGAAATGTTCCTCTCGGATGGTGAGACGCAGGAACCTTCGAGAGTCGGAAAGATCGAGATATGAATGTAAGCATCCCGTATGTCGATGAATGCTAGGGAACTCCCTCTTCCACGTTGAAATGATGACAGGGCGGAAAAATATCCCTCGAAGGATCCTGACGAACTTGTTGCGTAGCTTCAGGTCCAGGATGGGTCATACCGCTCCGTCCTTCTTTCTTCAGAGATGAACTGTGCTGTAGGCCTGGGGGAAACTCTGTCTTGTATGCAGAAGACACCAGGAGACTGGCTCATTCGTTATGAAAGACGGAGAGCCAGAAAGACAGGAATACATGTCAGCCTTCGAAAGGACCAGAAACGTTCCTGCTGATGAAAAAGATGCCTAGACATTTGCTAGGGAGGAAATTTTGTTTTCTCCTGTAGTGTCATAGATAAGCTAATACGGCTTCTCGCTGAATTAAGCACCTGGTCTGGTAGGGCAGAGACGTCAAGGACTTTTTGGACTCAGCATCCGTTCGCCATCCCTGAGCCACAGTGTCCGTCGGATGGTGATGGCAGTTGCAGCTGTAAGCACAGCATAGAGCAGAGTGTAGGGACGCATACAAGAGATATTCCCTGGCCAAGGAAATCTGATTGGAGAGTTCTGCTGCTTCTAGAGGAAGGTCAGTGTCCTATATGGTCCTGCTCAGGGTATTGGTGCAAGATACCATAGCAATAGATACCCACACCGCAACAAAAAAAAGGGGGGAGTGCTGAGCCCGAAGCCACAAAAAAAAAAATGAACGTCCCAGGCTCTCTATCTGCTGGTCAGTGAGGGTTTTAATTGAGGAACCATCTGGTAAGGACCGAATGGATTTTGAGGCCAAGCGGTGACAGGCGGATCAACCGGAGGGGATTCTTCCCATTTCTTCTGCAATCAGGGGAAAGGGTATCTTCCCTCTATAAGCTTCTGACTTGTGAAGCGTATGTCCGGTCGCTCTCTGTGCCGGCGAACTATATCGTAGCCTTCCATCTACCCACTCTGAGTCAGAAGAGGGGAGAAGGACCGTCTGTCTCCCTGCCATCTCCGCTGTTCATCAGGGCCGATGGAAAGGAGATTGCATGGACACGGTAAATGCCTCTGGACATCCAAGGGGGCTAACTGGCTGAGGATAAGTAAGGGCTGTTGGTCTGGCGCTGGGAAAAAGGGCGGTATGAGTCTGGATGCAGAGGTGGGTAATAGGAGGCGAGACTCTACGTTCCCATGAGTTGCTGGTGTGAAGGGGAAGATACCCTGAAAGGATCTGTCGACCTGGAATAATATGGTATGCCTATAACAAAAAACGATGCCGGAAGGGGTATATGGAGACAACACTCCGCATCCCCGTCTGTTGTAGGTTTGGGGAGAGCGGAGCCCTTAAGGGATCCGTCGCCTTTCTGAAATCTGAGGTGGAGGAATCCTCTGAGACAAGCTGGCGAAGGCCCCGGCCGATAGACTGTCGATTTTTGATCTGTGGCGTCATGACTGCAACAGCGACGAAGCCCGCTCAGGGGGGGCTGGGTACACTTGGTTCGGTAGCGGAGGAGGACTCCTGAGTTCATTCGGGATCACCGTCCCTGCACAGAAGGGTACTATGTCCCCGCAGCAACAGAGTCTGGCAGGTAGTACATGAAGTGGAATACACCGTATGTACCCGTTACCCCATTTTAGATTCGGGAGAGCTATAATGCACCACAGTATGTTGCCATCCTATACTGCCAATATCCTCCAATAGGGAGCCCAAAGGAACAGCAGGGAAAGGCCAATATGGGCTGCTGTGTCTGCTGCAGGGTCAGGACTCCTACCCAGGTCCTATTGCCCGAGAGTGCTGCCGCTTCGCTGTGCCTCTTTAAGATCGCCACTGGCATTTCATTGGCACCAGCTGAGGAGAGCCGGCCGGATGGATAAAGATGGCAACAGGGAGCTGTGGCGTGCAGAAGTCTCGCAGTGAGTGAGAAGTGCTAGTTCGGGGGCAGGGCTATGGGTGCAGCATCATCCGGTGGGCGGAACCTCGGGATTGCTCCGTGTATAGGCCCGAGCCAAGGCCTAAATTTCTGTGGCCGGCAGGAGCGTTACCTGGGGGAGGGGGACGCCACGGAGGAGAGTGCACTGCAGCCAGACACAATCAGAGGAGCTCTGAGAAAGAATAACGCAGGCATTTGCGAGTCATGTTTGCGCTGGGGGCTGCGCGCCACGTGTAGGGCCCAGACACCCTGTGCACATAAATCTGCCCAGACACCGATGCTGCCCCACAAAAGGCCCATTTTTCAGTCCCACATATGACAGGCACTCGTACTGAGAATCTGTTGCAGGGGCCCACCGCCTACCTGGACTCTCTTACCAGTGGTGCACGTCCCGGTATGGCGCCGCTGCGGATGACTGGGCTTCAGCGTTGCTGCAATATGGACGGTGCTAGGAACCCTCCATCCACCATCCTGTTGTCCGCGAGGTGGAGAGGGACCGTCCGCCTCCTTCCATCACCGCTGTTCGTCAGTGGTGATGCAATGGGGGCCGCATGGACGCCATAAGTGCCTCTGGACATCCTAGGGGTTGACTCCCTAAGGATGGAGCAGGGCTGTTGGTCCGGCTTATATAAGCCTGGCTCAGAAGGGGGTACATGGAGGCGACACTCCATGTTCTCGTCCGTTGTTGGTGTGGGGAGATCGGAACTCTGAAGGGAACCGTCACCCCTAGAGAAGCTCAGGCATACCTTTTAACAGTGCAGGAGGGGGTACGTGGAGGCAACACTCCACGTTCCCGCCTATTGTTGGTTTGGGGAGATCGGAACCCTGAAGGGAACTGTCGCCCCCAAAGAAGCTTCGGCATACCTTTTAACGGTGCAGGAGGGGGTACGTGGAGGCGACACTCCACGTTCCCGCCTGTTGTTGGTTTGGGGAGATCGGAACCCTGAAGGGATCTGTCGGTCTCTGTAATCCATTATAACGAATAAAAAATAAAAAGTAAAAACAGAAATTGTGGTCTGAAGACCAGACCCATAAGTCTCCTACAGACACTAAGCATGAACTAGTTCGGCTGGATCCAGTGGTAGGTGTATACTGCAGAGGAAGAGGAGTTAATTTTTTTAATATTCACTTAGTGTCAGCCTCCCAGTGGCATCAGCATACACCCATGGTCCTGTGTCCGCCAATGAGGCAAAGGAGAAATTGTAATTTTTTTTAATGAAATGCTGCTTTAGCGCCAAATTTTCCATTATCACAGGGGTAAAATTAGAAAATAGACCCCACAAATTGTCCTGGGTACATTGATATATGACATATGTGGTTGGAAACTACTGTTTGGGCAAACAGCAGGACTCGGAAGGTAGGAGCGCCGTTTGATTTTTGTAGTGCAATCGTGGCAGGAATAGATTGTGGAAGTGATGTTACATTTGCAGAGCCCTCAAAACAGCAGAAACCAGACTAGTGACTACAAGTCAGTATACTCGTTACTCGGGTTTTCCAGAGCACGCTCGGGTGATCTCTGAGTATTTGTTAGTGTTCGGAGATTTAGTTTTCATCGTGGCAGCTGGATGATTTACAGCTATTAGCCAGCCTGAATACATGTGGGGTTTGCCTGGTTGCTAGGGAATCCCCACATGTAATCAAGCAGGCTAATAGGTGTAAATCATTCAGCTGAGGTGATGAAAACTTAATCTCCGAGCAGTCACAAATACTCGGAGACCACCCGAGCGAGCTCTGGAAAACCCGAGCAACGAGTACACTCGCTCATCACTAGTGACTACATTTTGGAAACTACACCCTCTTGATCCCAGTGGTACTTTGTCAAGGTGAAAATATATATATCTTATATACCTTTGTACTTTTATATATCATATACTGTGAAACAATAAGTTTTCCCCTGCTAATGCAAATGTAATTGTATTTAAAGATGGCCGCCAGTGTTCAGTTTCGTTTCAGGTTAGTGACCGAAGGGTTAAGCCATTTCCTCAGAAACGAAACTTAAGGAATGTGAAGAAAAGGAGGAATCCACCAGAAGACGTCAGAACAAATCAGAAAGACTGAATGCTAGCTTAAACCCCGCCTAATGCACGCCTTCCCCTAACACTCAATATAGTATTGTGTATTTTTAGAATAAAGCCAGTTGCTGTGACCGTTACACACATGTGTGTGGATTCACGAGCATGCACTGAGATTGAACCAGCTACCTGTCTGACTCATTCTTACCCGGTACCACATGCTTATAGTTTAATTTGGAATGACTGGTGAATGAGGATTTATATTGTCGTTTACGACCCCGACAATTTGGCAGCCCAACGGGGGGCGTGGCCAGCGATCCGAGACCCCCTGGACCCATGCCTGGATGTCTGTGGATGATACCCGTAGTGGCTGACCTCGAGGACTGATCACCCTCCGTACACGGTAAGTGGCGATCATGTACATTGTATATGTCACACTTGCTAGTGTCTCAGCCGTTATTGGTTTGTCTGTGGTCTCTTTGGGTCCGGGAGGTGACCGATCGAGTGGTGAGATCGAATGCGATCCTGTGCCACGCTCTGAACCAGCAACTGAGAGACGTCGCATCCTGTGCGACCTCTGTACACCACACCTCCTCCACCGGTCATTGTACTCCATTCAACCATCCTACCCGTGACTATTGTCTAGTAGTGAAGTGGACTGAAAGATTGAGCTAGTTGTAGATTGTGGGGCGGCTTAGAGAAGGGATAGGAGACGCAGCCTCTGTGATATTGTACCAGCTAGGTAATTAAGACGTCCCGAGCAGGGACCACCTGTATTTCTGTGGAGGGCTCTCACTAGGAGACCGCCTCCCGACTGTTTAGAATATCGTGGCAGGATAGTCTGTTAATCACTGGTGTTCAGGTTAGGGACAGAAAATATTGAGCGCGAGGCTCTAATTTTTCTAATACGTTGAGCGAGATTTCGTATTGTAGAATACCAGTGTTGAAATCGCTGCCAGCGATCCTGAGCTATAGCAGGGCGTAGTATTCTGTGAGTCATGCTGCGTATCTTAAAGCAAAAGAAGTCTGTGCCCCACAAGTTAGATGAGGATGCCGTGGAAGTCAAGACAATAGTCACGGGAGGGCAAGAGACAGTCAAGAAGCTTATCTGCGAGTTGCGCGAGGCTTAAAGAACAAAGGATGAAAAATAGGTTGATGGAGAGGAAGGATCAGAGAATACAGAACCCGTATTTGGTTATAAAATGCCTTTGAACTGTGATCTTACAGATTGTAAAATGGCCGCCGTGCCACTGATGATGAAAATGCAGTCTCAGCCAGCGCCCTGAAATGGCGGCGGAAAGAGATCTCCAGAAGTGTAGGTGTGTCCTGTTTGTGTTGTGCAGAATCCAACCTGGGTGGAGACCTGCCGCGTGTGTGTGTACGGACCGTCCTTGGGGCTCCGCCCAGACCACGGAGGATTATAGGAAAGTTTTGTAGAAATTAAGTCTGAAAACTGCTGTAATTTGTGACTTTGTAGAGGATACGGAGCTTTGTATCAGTGCTGTGTACTAGATGGGAGGGGCGGAGCAGACCGCTGCGAGATTTGTCAGTTCTTCTCTTTTCTCCTTATCTGCGCTACGTGCTGGAGTAAGGGGGGCATACATCTGGGCTTTTGTATTCTCCCTTGTGCGCTGTGGAATGCAGTGATTTTTCTTATCACCGTGTTACTAGATGGGAGGGGCTGAGTGAGCCCCTGCGCGACCTGCTTGCAATTTTTCCCCTCGGTGCTGTGGGCTACAGAAAGGGGGGCAATGTATTGCATTCCAAAGTTTTCTCTGTCCTTGGTTTAGTACACACTGAGAGATTTATGTTTAAAGCAATAAGTACTGTATGAAATTGAAAGTGAAATAGACCTGCCTAGTCTTAGATGAAAACTTGTAAGTAATTGAAAGATTGGTAAAAGGCACCAATATATCCTGGACTGCCGAGAAGTTCTATGGGCGTCTTATGGTAGTATTTAAAGATCTGGGATTCCCATTGTAATAAAAAGCCCATTCATACCTTTTTGTAGTAGACCCGATATTGAGATTTCCACTCCGGATGATATATTGAAAATAGTAAAGAGTTTTTTTTTTTCAAAAGAATTTAGCCCAGCAGGAAAGATAAGGATTAAGTCACTAGCTGTAATAATTCTTGCTCGCTCACTGGCCCCCATCGCTGCAGCTGCGAGATCAGTGTTCCTTATCTCCATGTAACAGATTCCAGTTTTTGCCCCCTCCTATCGTACATGCAAGTCCAGCTTCACACTCCAATACGCCTTTAACCCTGTATAGGAATCTAACTCCCTCCCCAGCCCCATGTCAATTTTCAGACCAAGAGCTTGTTTTAATCGGTGTAAATGCCAGACCTCCCAGCCCGGAAAGGCCTCTACATCTCCTCTTCCCGTGAAACCTTCACACTTACAAGGCCAGACTTTCTAGGAATCTGAAGTTTGGTTTCCCTGTCATTCACGCTACTATATCACACCTCAGGAATCCCAGGTTCTTTTCTCAGTAGGGTATGGGGACATAATTACCCACCAGGCAGGAGCCATAGTGAACCCAGCTAACTCTACCCTGTCACATAGAGGTTGTTTGGCCCAACAGATAGCTAGAAAAAGGAAGCCCAGCCATAGCCCAAGAGTGTCAGGCCTACCTTGCCGCTTATGGCCCCTTGCATCCAGGAGACGCTATGTCCACTCAAAGAGGGAATTTGCCCTGTGATATAGTGTTACACATTGCAGGCCCCGTATATGATTGCAAGACACCCGAGCACTGCCGTACAGTATTGCAGACAGAGCTCACCTGCAGGACATGCTACAGGTGTGCTGACTCAGCTTCATGGAGACAAACAGAGACCTGTTGCTTATTATAGTGGCTGCTTGGATACGGTGGCAAGAGGGAAGTCCCTTATGTGTTTGGGCTGTGTTGTCTGTCCAGCTGTTGCTACACAAATCTTCAGAGATTGTTTTGGATTATCCACTGATGGTCCACACCCCACACGATGTATATAGTATCCTTAATCAAGTACAACCTAGCCACATGTCCATGGCTAGACAGCTGCGATTTCAGTGTGCTATTCTCATGCCTACTAATGTGACTTTGAAAAGGTGCGCTGTCCTGAACCCCGCTACTCTTCTCCTAGTTCCTATGGATCCAAAGGGGGGAGGAGTAGGTGACATGAAGGTGACATGAAAAAGGACACTCTTTTTCTTTCTAGAATGGATCCAGAGGAACAAGATTAGGTTTCCAAACCACATGATTGTCTAGAATTGATGTCTCAGGAAACGGCTGGTCTCTAGTGTGCCTATTCTAATGCTGATTTTGAGCTTTTTGTAGATGGATCCCGTCACCAAGATGACCAAGGACGCTTCTGTACCAGATATGCTGTGGTCTCAGAACATGAGGTAATCAAGGCAGAGTCAATGCCAGCTTATATGTCTGCACAAGAAGCAGAGCAAACTAGTAGAAGGTAAGACTGTAAATATCTACACTGATTCCAGGTATGCTTTTGGCATTGCACACGATTATGGGCCTATCTGGAGAGCCAGGGCTTTCCTGACAGCAAATGGCCACCCCATTAAACATGCTGAGGCAGTCCAGCAACTTATGAATGCATTACAGTTTCCCACCCAAGCAGGCATCATAAAGGTAAAGGCACATACCAAAGGCACTGATGGACGGACAAAAGGGTAACGCACTGGCAGACCAGGCTGCCAAGAAAGCAGCAAGCACTCCTGTGGCTTCTAGAGTACATCACCTAGACACCCCACCATCTCCACTTGTGTTGAAAGACATCTTAGCCCGGTTACAAGAACAGGCAAGTAAGGAGGAGAAAAATAGGTGGCAAAAGATAGGGGCTTGCTCTGATACCGTTACCGGACTATGGGGGAGGGGTGAAAAGGTCTGCCTACCACAGGTACTGTACCCAATGATAGCACAGGTTCTGCACGGGAATGTGCACCACTCGAAGACGGCCATGTGTGACACCCTACAGAGACAATGGATTGCCCCCGGGTTTTCCACCTGCGCAGAAAGGCAGGTACAGAGCTGCATGATATGTGCCACACATAATCAGGGTAGGACAGTGAAAACCCCATCCAAACACACTCCCCGGCCCTTTAACCAATTCCAGAGACTGCAGATTGATTAAATTCAGTTACTCAGGGTAGGGACGTATGAGTATGTGTTGGTCTGCATTGATTTATTTTCAGGTTGGCCAGAAGCCTACCCAGTTGCCAAAGCTACGGCTAAGACAACGGTGAAGAAACTGATGGCTGAGATCATATGCAGGTATGGAGTTCCTGAAGTCATTGAAAGCGATCAGGGTTCCCATTTTACTGGAGAGATCATGTCAGAGGTAATGGCAGCACTGGGGGTAAGTCAAGCATTGCATACTCCATCCGCAGAACAGTGGAAAAGTGGAGAGACTAAATGGAATTTTTAAGCTTAAAATCCAGAAGGCAATGACAGAGACTGGTAAACCATGGACAGAATGTCTCCCTCTAGCTTTGTTTTCAGTAGGATATACCCCAAACAGGAAGATAGGACTGTCACCGTATGAGATTCTGTTTGGCAGGAGCCCCAATCTTGAATGTTTCTTTCCACAACAGTTGCAGCTCAAGTACCAGGACTTGACTAGCTATGTGCAGGCCTTAGGCTACGTTCACATTTGCGTTGTGCGCCGCAGCGTCGGCGCCGCAGCGCACAACGCAAACAAAAATGCAGCAAAACGCATGCACAACGCTGCGTTTTGCGCCGCATGCGTCGTTTTTTTCATTGAATTTGGACGCAGCAAAAATGCAACTTGCTGCGTCCTCTGCGCCCCGACGCGGGCGCCGCAGCGACGCATGCGGCGCAAAACGCAAGTGCGCCGCATGTCCATGCGCCCCCATGTTAAATATAGGGGCGCATGACGCATGCGGCGCCGCTGCGGCGCCCGACGCTGCGGCGCTGGCCGCAAATGTGAACGTAGCCTAACATGGACACCTTGCCAAAGTGCATTTAACTGTCTTCAGTTCTCTTCCAGACCCAGACAAGGTTCCTGGACACCATCCCTTTGTGCCAGGAGACCTGGTGTATGTGAAAAAGTTTGTGTGCAGAGATTGTCTCCAGACGAGATTTGAAGGACTTCACACGGTGATCCTGGACACCCCCACCGTAGTAAAACTTGAAGGAAAGAGCACCTGGATCCACGCCTCACACTGTAAAAGAGACCGAACCTGTGTTTAGTCACAGTAGTGACTGAAGGGAAATGTTGCTGTTGTTTTTGATCCTGGAACTGAGGGCCATCCTCGCCCCTACCTTCTCGGCCCCTAATGTAAATGAAAATACTAAGGTCCCACTATTCTCTGGATAAACCTGACAGCCCCAGCGAATATCTGGCGATTTGATTTCTGTGATGTAGTCAAGTGCCCCGAGACTGAACGGGTGGTAGAGGGAATCATCCAGTTTTATATATATGTTACCAGAAATGACAACAATAACTGTTATTATTAGACAGATGCTGCCTGGAATACGGGAGATGATTGGGGATATAAATCTAGTGAAGCCATGTTCCCAAGGATGGGACGGGTAGCAGTCTTTGTGAGAGAATGCATCTAACAGCCCTTCTGCAACCACTTAGGGGCTGTAAATGGGGTAGAAGCTGTCACCCCCTCCTCCTAAATCTTGAAAGCCCCCAATCTGCTGACCTGCAGACATTTGTACTGGGAAGGCATTATAATTATGTATTTAGTAGTGGATACCATGGGAATTTAGGCCATATACAGCTCCGGGATATTAGCTTCAGACCAACCATGACCCCTGTTACCAGTACAGCTAAAACAGGCCCAGGTGAGCGTTTGCAAAATGTAGTTAATGAAGTGATACCCATTCCAGGTCTCAGTTGGCAAGAGGTTTTCTCCATAGAAACACAAACAGCCCCAAAGAAAAACCTATGGTTAGAATGGGTGAGATACAATGTAAGAGTCCAGAATATCTCTGTAGGATGTATTGCTTGTGCTGCTGGGAATACACACCTATACACACATGCATTGCTTTTCCCTGATGACAACACCACTGCCTGTGTCATGAATTTGTTGAAAGGTTTGAAGTCCACTGATTGCCCAGATTATGTCCTACTAATTCATGAGAAACCCAAACTAAAGGTTCCAGGAGAAAGTAACCGTATTAGCTGACAATTACACCTGCTATAATTCCCACGACACCACAGGTATACCAGTAGGGATCTTCAAGACAAGTTTCTGCAAAGAGAACAGTTCTCTAGATACTGATTTGCTAATTAAACATACACAATATATGTACACCAAAGATAGCTGATGAACCTACCAGAAAGAGGAGAAGTCTCGATCAGCTCCACATGAGTTATGAAGAAGATCCACTAGTATATATATTGATGCCATTGGAGTGCCAAGGGGGGTGCCTGACCAGTTTAAAGCCCAGAACCAGATTTATGCCGGCATTGCTTCTATAATCCCACAGGTGCAGATTAATAAAAATGTTGAATGGATCAAATATATATATATTACAGTGAACAAAGATTTGTCAATTATAGCTGTGATGCCTTCCAGGGTATAGTTGAGGATTTGGGCCCTAACACTTGTATGACCCGTGCTGCAACCCGACCTAAGAGAATTATACTGAATCCTGTCCAGACAAGATCACATGCAGTGATATAAGAAGCTGACACAGGATTGTGGTTGGTGGATAGTGGGGACATTAACTTTTGGGAGTAGGCTGACAGTAATCCTTTTGGGAAGGAGCTGTAGACCAGCATGTCATGTCGCCCCCACCACCAGAGAACCAACCACATCAGGTAGGGTAAGACAGATACAGGAATATTATCCCTGGAGGCCCTCTGACTAGCTAGCTATGCAAAAACAATTGGCTGACCCTGAGAACCAACCTTTCTCATTTTACAAACAAATAATGACAATATGATAGATGTATAAGTACACCTGGGCAGGCCTAGGTAGTTAGTGAAAGCAATCTCGACTGGCACCTTCCTCAATCAAGAAGTAGACCCACCAGAGTACGATGGTACTGATCCAGGGGAGATCCCTAAGTATGTCCCCCTCAAGAGAGTAGACAGAAACCCCCATTCTCAGATGATGCTAAGAGATTTAGTTTAGGGACAGTGGGAGAACTCCATGTGAGGTTAGTGAAGTTCAGCTGCCTGAAGGCCTCTCGCTAGGGGTGAGTTTCTGAGGTGTCTGGATGAAGAAATCCACCTCCCCTTTCCCATCACATGGACAGTCTCGAAGGATCCTTCTTTAAGGGAAAAACTTAGTGTTTAGGGGGGATTGTCAAGGTGAAAATATATATATCTTATATACCTTTGTACTTTTATATATCATATACTGTGAAACAATAAGTTTTCCCCTGCTAATGCAAATGTAATTGTATTTAAAGATGGCCGCCAGTGTTCAGTTTCGTTTCAGGTTAGTGACCGAAGGGTTAAGCCATTTCCTCAGAAACGAAACTTAAGGAATGTGAAGAAAAGGAGGAATCCACCAGAAGACGTCAGAACAAATCAGAAAGACTGAATGCTAGCTTAAACCCCGCCTAATGCACGCCTTCCCCTAACACTCAATATAGTATTGTGTATTTTTAGAATAAAGCCAGTTGCTGTGACCGTTACACACATGTGTGTGGATTCACGAGCATGCACTGAGATTGAACCAGCTACCTGTCTGACTCATTCTTACCCGGTACCACATGCTTATAGTTTAATTTGGAATGACTGGTGAATGAGGATTTATATTGTCGTTTACGACCCCGACACTTCACCGATTTTGTTTTGTTTTACACATGTTTATTTCCTCTGTGTGTATTGGAACAACACAGAAAAACAGAGGAAAAAAAAGGCAAAAGGACATAATTTCACACAAAACCCCCCAAATCACAATTCATTTTCCAGAAAACCACCACCAGGAAATCAATGTGCAGAGCGGGGACTCTGCTTCTGCCTCACAGTGAACATTTTTTTCACTGACAATCCTGAAGATTTTTAGATTTTTCAACAATTTTACTTACATACAACGGCTTTTGGGTTTTTTCCCCCCACTTTTTGCAGTTTAGTTATGGTGTTTACTGTAGGGATTAATAATAATAATAATAATAATGTAACAGCATTATAGACTGTCGTTCGAATGTGATGATAGCAATTGTGTTTTTTTGGTTTTACATAAAATTGCGTATTTGTTGGTGGAACATTTTTTCAAGTTGTTTTTGTTCTATTATTTTTTATTAGAATTTCTTTCTTTTTTTTTTTTTTTTAACACTTCTCCTTTAGGGAACATGAACTTTCATTTTTCTGATACCTAGTGTGTGTAATGCCCTGCAATATTTATGCATTCCAGGTTATTAGACCATCAGTCTAACACTGACAAGAAGCTTGTTTGATTTTTCTCATGGCAGACCCAATTCACCGGGGCCTATTTTACCTACATCTGCATCCTGCACTCCGAAGCATCAGCATGGTCAGTCTCCACTAGGAACCGGTAAGCTCAGATGACAGATGTAATGGTTCTCTGCACCTACCGTGCTCGTGCTTTGAACGTGACAGCCCCTTCAATTGACAAATGCCGAAATGTGCTTTATAGTTGCTTGCCAAAAGAAGGGGATGGCGCTCCAAAAAATTGGCAGGATTAGTGCAGAGAACAGAGGTGTCTGTCAGCTAAGCTTGGTTGCTCAGACACCCGGTCAATCATTTTAAGGGAGCTTCACTTCTATTAGGAGTAGAGTGGCGTGCACTTCTCACTCTGTCTGGATCCTGTGCACGGATTTGAGGGCAATAAAACATAACAGACAGGAAGAAGTATCGGCATGTCAACAAAAGATTACATGAAACACAAAAAGATTTACTCATAGAAGCAGAATGTGCAATGAAAGTACACTGCTTAAAAAAATAAAGGGAACACTTAAATGACAGAATCTAACTCCAAGTAAATAAAACTTCTGTGAAATCAAACTGTCCACTTAGGAAGCAACACTGATTGGCAATCAATTTCACATGCTGTTGTGCAAATGGAATAGACAACAGATAGAAATTATTGGCAATTATCAAGACACACTCAAAAAAGGAGTGGTTCTGCAGGTGGGGACCACAGACCACATCTCAGTACCAATGCTTTCTGGCTGATGTTTTGGTCACTTTTGAATGTTGGTTGTGCTTTCACACTCGTGGTAGCATGAGGCGGACTCTACAACCCACGCAATTGGCTCAGGTAGTGCAGCTCATCCAGGATGGCACATCAACGAGAGCTGTGGCAAGAAGGTTTGCTGTGCCTCAGCGTGGTGTCCAGAGGCTGGAGGTGCCACCAGGAGACAGGCCAGTACACTAGGAGACGTGGAGGGGGCCGTAGTAGGGCAACAACCCAGCAGCAGGACCGCTACCTGCGCCTTTGTGCAAGGAGGAACAGGAGGCGCACTGCCAGAGCCCTGCAAAATGACCCCCAGCAGGCCACAAATGTGCATGTGTCTGCACAAACGTTTAGAAACCAACTCAATGAGGATGGTCTGAGGGCCCGACGTCCACAGATGGGAGTTGTGCTCACAGCCCAACACCATGCAGGATGCTTGGCATTTGCCACAGAACACCAGGATTGTTAAATTCGCCACTGGCGCCCTGTGCTCTTCACAGATGAAAGCAGGTTCACACTGAGCACATGTGACAGACGTGACAGAGTCTGGAGACGCCGTGGAGAGCGATGTGCTGCCTGCAACATCCTTCAGCATGACCGGTTTAGCAGTGGGTCAGTAATGGTGCAGGGTGGCATTTCTTTGGATGGCCGAACAGCCCTCCAGAGGCAGCCTGACTGCCATTAGGTACTGAGATGAGATCCTCATACCCCTTGTGAGATCATATGCTGGTGCGGTTGGCCCTGAGTTCCTCCTAATGCAGAACAATACCAGACCTCATGTGGCTGGAGTGTGTCAGCAGTTCCTGCAAGATGAAGACATTGAAGCTATGAACTGGCCTGCCCGTTCCCCAGAACTGAATCCAATTGAACACATCTGAGACATCATGTCTCGCTCCATCCACTAATGTTACGTTGCACCACAGACTGTCCAGGAGTTGGCAGATGCTTTAGTCCAGGTCTGGGAGGAGATCCCTTAGGAGATCATCCGCCGCCTCATCAGGAGCATGCCCAGTTGTACAGTAGGGAGGTCATACAGGCATGTGGAGGCCACACACAATACTGAGCATCTTTTCCTTGTCATGAGGCATTTCCACTGAAGTTGGATCAGCATGTAATTTGATTTTCCACTGATTTTGAGTATATTCCAAATCCAGACCTCCATGGGATATTCATTTTGATTTACATTGACAACTGTTATGTTTTATTGTTCTGAACACATTCCACTATGCAATGAATAATAATTTGCAACTGGAATATGTCATTCAGAGATATCTAGGATGCGGTATTTTAGTGTTCCCTTTATTTTTTTGAGCAGTGTATATTAGAAAATCCATTCTTATGCAGAGTTAGGACATATGAAAGGAAGTTAAATATTAGTGAAAAACTACTTTAGCAGAGAATCAGAGAATGAATCTACATGATTGAGATTGTCAGTAAAAACTAGCCTAGTGCTTATTGCATGAAGTCACCAACATACCGTGAATGAATCTAAAAATGATCATAATTTTATCAAGGCACCGCTCAAGTTCTTCGTCTGTAGCTTCTTTGTTCCCAGAGCGCAACTTAGAATCAACATATTTAGCTGTAATAAAAATGAAACAGAAATAAGAATGTGCAGATTGTTGTAAATATGAAGCCTAGTAAATATGGTGCAGGAAGTTCATATGTTATTCATTTATAGTCACACTAGATGGAGGCCCGATGCTATCGCATCAAGAGGGCGGTAATGTCACGATGGGGGCAGGCATGCGGTGCTGTTGTTGCCTAATGGCATCCTGTGATAATCTAATGACTTTTGCATCAGGGGACTCATGTGCTTGACGCCTACGCTTATATGTATTGTTTTTGTCCCAGTGATGCTGTTGCTCTTCAAGATTCTAATTGGCCCTTTGTTGTCTTTGATGTGGTGCCTTTGCTGCTTTCCTTTCATTGTCATACTTTTTAGGAGGAGCCATGTTGGCGTTGATATTTGCTTTTTAAAGGGGTTTTCCCTCAAACAAAAGTTCATTTTAAAAACTGTCTGTGTCTGACCGTGTACAGAACATACCACAGCTCCTGGACAGGGGAGGAAGCAAAAAGACAATACTGACATTACAGCAGGAGATCACAGAGGATACATTTTGTGAGGTAAAATATTTTTTAAAAACAGTCAGTGAAATATTTTACCTCACAAAATGAATCCACTGTGATCCCCTGCTGTAATGTCAGTATTACCTTTTGCTTCCTCCCCTGCCCAGAAGATGTGGTATACTCCATACATGGTGAGACACAGTCAATTTTTAAAATGAACCTTCGTTCGTGGGAAAACCCCTTTAATGTGACCGGCTTCCTCTGCCTGTAGACACGTCATGCATCTGCCCCCGGGATCAGCAGAAATGATTCACTGCACCTGAGCGTAATTCACGCAGGCGTAGTAAATCAGACCGCCGCCATCTTTGTGGAGATAGATAGTGGCGGTCACATTAAAACTGCGCATGCGCTCCTCCTGTACAAAGATGGCGGCAGTCAGTGAATCATTTGGCTAATCCCGGCGGCGGCGTGTTCACGATGGTGTTCTGCTGGTGGTACCGCGCAAGAGGCTGCGTGACTGTGTGAATGTGAGAGTGAGAGAGTGTGTGTGTGTATGTGTGGTGTATACGGCGTATAGAGAGTGTGTGTGTGTGTGGTGCGACGGAGTTCCGCTGGAGGTACCGCGCAATAGGTTGGTACCAGCAGCAGTTTCCATATTGAGACACCCATCACTTGGGTGTCCCAATATGGCAGTAGGTGAACGTCCTCCGCTTGGAATTCTGGGATACGGTGACATCTGGACAGAACAGGAAATTAAAACATTACAAGGCAATTATATAAGTAGATTATGGCTGCATATAGTATCATGCTTTCACCAGAAAATCCTGGACTACATTTAAAAAAAAAAAAAAGTATTTCACAATGGAAACAGTGTAAGGAGGAAGACCAGGGTGCAGGTGCCTGCGTCATGCTGAGTCCGGAACAGCTGAGGATGCCTCCCATGTTGCCTGGGGGAAAGAATAGGGGACAGGACAGGCCCCATGACCCAGGAAGAGGGGGTGTGGCTAAGCCAAGCAGTGAGGAGAAAGCGAGCGAAGAAACAGTAAGTGAGCAGTGAGAGCGGAGGCAGGTGTGCGGCATGCTCTGCAGCGAGAGAGGCAGCGCGGAGCCGTGCTCCAGCAGAACTTCAGCGGGCGCTCCAGTGAGAGTGTGTGTGCGGAGCGCCGTGTGCCCGGCTGTGCAGAGTGCGGTGCTCGTGTGGAGGAGCGGGGGCCGGGTGCAGGATCCTGTGGTGTGCTCCCCAAGACTGATGCACTGTGTTCCAAGTTATTATGCAAATTGGATTTAAGTGTCAAAACGATTTAATTGTTTTGTTTTTCAAATAAACTCATGGATGGCATTGTGTCTCAGGGCTCAATGGATCAATCTTGAAATCAATCTTAAAAACATGTGATAATTAGCTTTCCAGGTGATTCTAATTAAAGGAAAACTACTAAAAAATGATGTTCCACATTATTAAGCAGGCCACAGTTTTCAAGTAACATGGGAAAGAAAGAGGATCTCTCTGCTGCTGAAAAGCATCAAATAGTGCAATGCCTTGGTCAAGGGATGAAAACATTAGATATTTCTTGAAAATTTAAGCGTGATCATCTTACTGTTAAGAGATTTGTGGCTGAATCTGAGCACAGTCGTGTTCGTGCTGATAAAGGCATGATGAGGAAGGTTTCTGCCAGGCAAGTTCATCGGATAAAGAGAGCAGCTGCTAAAAAGCCATTACAAACAACAAAACAGATATTTGAAGCTGCTGGTGCCTCTGGAGTCCCTCGAACCTCAAGGTGTAGGATCCTTCAATGGCTTGCTTTGGTTCATAAACCTACTATTCTGCCACCCCTAAACAGTGTTCACAAGCAGAAACGGTTGTAGTGGGCCCAGACATACATGAAGACTAATTTTCAAACAGTCTTGTTTACTGATGAGTGTCGAGCAACCCTGGATGGTCCAGATGGATGGAGTAGTGGATGATTGGTGGATGGCCACCATGTCCCAACAAGGCTGCAACGTCAGCAAGGATGTGGAGGAGTCATGTTTTGGGCTGGAATCATGGGGAAACAGCTGGTAGGGCCCTTTAAAGTTCCCAAAGATGTGAAAATGATCTCTGCAAAGTATATAGAGTTTCTGACTGACAACTTTCTTCCATGGTATAAAAAGCAGAAACGTGCCTTGAGGAGCAAAATCATCTTCATGCATGACAATGCACCATCTCATGTTGCAAAGAATACCTCTGAGTCACTGGCTGCTATGGGCATAAAAGGAGATAAACTCATGGTGTGGCCACCATCTTCCCCTGACCTCAACCCTATAGAGAACCTTTGGAGTATCATCAAGCAAAAGATCTATGAGGGTGGGAGGCAGTTCACATAAAAGCAGCAGCTCTGGAAGGCGATTCTGACTTCATGCAAAGAAATACAAGCAGAAACTCTCCAAAAACTGACAAGTTCAATGGATGCAAGAATTGTGAAGGTGATATCAAAGAAGGGTACTATGTTACCATGTAACTTGGCCTGTTAGGATGTTTTGGAGTTAAATAGCTTTTTTGTTCAGTGAATGTGACCTCCTAATGCTGCAAATTCAACAAATGAGCATTTTCCGGTCTTTAAAACATATCAAATGTTTAGAAATTCTACTGTGCCTAATAATTTGGAACAGTGCATTTTGAGGTTTTATTCATTTTGGAGATTATACTGTTGTCATTGGGAGGTTTCTTCAATAAAATTCGATGTATACTCTAAAGGGTGATGACTTTTATTAGACTAACTGTCATTTGGACTGACCATTTAGGAAAATCCGAGAAAAATATAATTTGCATAATAATTTGGAACATAGTGTCGACGCGCAGCAGCACCCGTGTTGGTCAGAGTACTCCAAGACAGAGTTGGTTGGGGAAAGCTCCCAGCCACAGAGCACAGATCTGGGACAGCTGTGTGAGAGACTTACTGTGTGAGAGATTTGCTGGTATCGGTGGATGCGCAGAGCAGCCATTCAGGTGACGGCAGCTGTTCAGAGAGAGACATATGCGCTCCGTGACTGTGAGTACAGCGCACGTGCCGCATAGAGAAAGCCGAGTACTGCACAGACATTTGCGGCCTACCTTGCCAGTGACACTTGCTAGTTGGACTGTCAGTGCTGCGACCCTGTTTGCTATGGCCGCACCAACTTAAGGACTATGAGCTCACCGGAAGGTGCCGGAGACCGACCGCTGCCGCCAGAAGTTGTTTGCAGGACCCCATTGGAACTGCACCGTGCCAGCCATTGTTGGCGCCGCTGCCTTCAAAGCTTCAGTTGTAAACTGGGAAGCCTCTGACACATAAGTGATTTAAAGAACTGCCATTATCTTGCTTATTGCTCATTAACTTTGCCTATAGCTTGCCATTGAACTGTTTAACCCTCATTTAACCATTTATCTTCCTGTGAGGAGATAACCCCCTGTTAAATTAAAACTGTTAGATTTGTTAACCCTTGCTCTGCCTTCTGTCTGTCATTGCATCCCGCAACCTGCTTACAACAGCATGGTATGCAAAAGGACACATATACAGTCGCATCTTTACTAATGTTTTCCTTCAACAGGGTAGTTTCACACACATAATTTCTTAAAGCAGATGTTAGCCCTTGGTATGGGCTGCAGTCATACACCTCTAGAGAGTATATGAGACATTCACAGTATGGCCTCCTTCACATGTCCTAGTGATTCTGATACTGGATAAACCAGTACAGGTGAGATCCGTGGTCCATCTATGTGTGTACGTATGTGATATCCTTGTGTTGTCCGTATCAGTGTGCTGTAAGTGTGAAATGCATGGAATGAAAGCATAGAAATTAAAGTGTGTTCTGCATGAAAGATGTTTAAAGATAGAGATAGTAATGAGGAACATAGATAGAGATAGGTCAGTGTGATATACAATCAGTTTTTTGCCTGTGGACTTTTCTGTCTGCTCTGTGTGAGCAGGCCATGTGTGACCTGCGGTAACCTAACTGACTTCACTACTTGCAGAGCGAGAACTTTCTCATGCTGCGAGAGGTGAAATCAGTAAGGTTACCACATTTCACAGGCCATCTCACACAGAGGTTACCATGAGAACCGCCACCTGTGACCTGGGGGAACCCATGCTTTTTTTAAATTTAAAGGGAACCTGCCACCCCCAAAATCGAAGGTGAGCTAAGCCCACCGGCATCAGGGGCTTATCTACAGCATTCTGTAATGCTGTAGATAAGCGCCCGATGTATCCTGAAAGATGAGAAAAAGAGGTTAGATTATACTCACTCAGGGGCGGTCCCCGCTGCGGTCCGGTCCAATAGGCGTCGCGGTCCTGTCCGGGGCCTCCCATCTTCTTACAATGACATCCTCTTCTTGTCTTCATGCTGCGGCTGCGGCGCAGGGGTACTTTGTCTGCCCTGTTGAGGGCAGAGCAAAGTACTGCAGTGCGCAGGCGCCGGGAAAGGTCAGAGAGGCCCAGCGCCTGCGCACTGCAGTACTTTACTCTGCCCTCAACAGGGCAGACAAAGTACGCCTGCGCCAGAGCCGCAGCATGAAGACAAGAAGAGGATGTCATCGTAAGAAGATGGGAGGTCCCGGACCGGACCGCGACGCCCATCGTACTGAGACCGCCGTTGGGTGAGTATGATCTAACCTCTTTCTCATCTTTCAGGATACATCGGGGGCTTATCTACAGCATTCCAGAATGATGTAGATAAGCCCCTGATGCTGGTGGGCTTAGCTCACCTTCGATTTTGGGGGTAACCGGTTCCCTTTAATGCACGCTATTCACAGACAGCGGGTGCTGACTACAACTCTCATTAGCGTCGCCTGGTCTAGCTGATCGCAGAAGACCAGATGAGGATGATGAGTGCTGTATTCAGCACCCGGATGCCTGGGAACAGCACTAACTGTAATGCTTTCCCAGCCGCCGGAGCATTTAATTCAGGGAAGCGTCACATGGATGTCATCCATGTCATCAGTATGCACGTATGCAGCACACGCATTTCGTCCGTGGTGCCATAAAAAAAACGACACGTCTGCGGGATTTTCCCACGAGACACTGCACATGTGAAAAACCTGACTTGTGCACCACCATTGAAAACAATCGGTGTCTGCATGTCCGTATTTGTGGTCCTTAAAAACCAGACCGCATACGGACATAAAAAGCAGACGTGTGAAGGGGCCTAATATGTATTGGTACATAACGGTATTGATTAGTCCATATTCAATATGAATATTAGAGATATTTAGCATATACATCTTTTTTTTACTGAATTATAATGGCTATTAGGTACTCAGCAACTATTTTACCTATCAGTTCTGCTGGCTTATTCGCTCTCTTGTTGATATACGTTTCAAAAGATTCCTTCATGACATTGACAAACTTCTCATTTTTCTGGAAGCAGACATCAATGATATGATCCACCTTATCCTTGAAATCCAGCAACTCCTGCACCATGTCTTTATCTTTTTCTGGATTGACAACTATCGAGCTACCAAAGATCTGTAGAAGAAAATAGAGCATAACATGATAGTCTTATAAGCAGCAAGAATAAAATATTACAAATATAAAATTACATACGGTATAGTTTATGTAGCTGATTTGCATTCCTTTTCCCACCATAAAGAAAAGAGTAGGCTGCTAAAGACAACCCACATCCATATGGCTAATAGGGTTCATTACACGTTTCCACAGAGTAAACCCAATACCTCCCTGGAGAGCTTGGCTTATAATTGAATTTATAAAAATATTTCTTTCTGCACCTTACAGACGCATGGGCTAGGTAAATTGCATGTTTATGACTTCTAGAAAATGGGTGTCCAGCATTGGCGTCTATCTATAACCAACATTGCTTTTACATGATGGCAGACCGTACAGGGCACACAGCCATCCAGTTATGGAAATATACCCAGGTGCATAAATAGATGAAGTGAAGCTCAGCTTTACAATGATGCAAATATGATACAATATTTGGTTTCATACTTTAATGTACTCCCCCCAGTGCTGCAGCAGGATTGACTGACCACCTCTGACCCGACTGAAGAGTTGATACATAAGAGTCAGGTCTGGAACTCTGTTCTCATCCAGCATATTCTTCAGACCTGCGTGTAGAAAACCACGCACAGCTGTTACAGACAAGCCAGGGCACACAGTGTTCATACATCGCTATATACACAAGGGAAGGAATACACTGATGGAATATGGAAAGAGGACCAGTCACCAGGTAGAGAGTGGGCAGTTTTTGATCTTAAATGGTTCTCGCTGCTCCACTGAGCATTCAGTTTTCTGTTTATGATTTCACACATAAAGGCCTTATTATTTAGTGTTAATTTCACTGGCGTTTACCATGGGGGAAATAGGGTAATAATGCTGAGCAGCCAAAAGACCAGCCCCAGAAAAGCCTGTGAGCCCCCATGGTAAAGGCCATAGAAATTAGCACTGAATGAAGACTTAAATCTCTGGAACAGTATGGTGGATTTAATGCAGACTAATAAGGGGAGCAAAAAAAATAAAATTCTGGAAAATACTGGCCCTTTTTGACCTTGTGACACGTCCTCTGGAACCAGTCATGAGATCTACTGACAGCAGGAGCAGAGTAACATACAGGTTCAATTTATAATTAATAGAAATCCCTGCTCATTTTGGGTGTACGAGTCCGAGGGTAGTCTCACTTGGAGACTAACCATCTTCCCTGTACGAGCATGCATTTCAAAATCCAAGTGCAGCAAAATTAGAAAAAAATGAAATTCTTCCTTTATTTTTCTGCTTTTGCTTTTCCAGGGTTTGTTGTACAGTTAAACCTACCTGGCAACATAATTATACAGCTCAGTACGATTACAGTGATACTAAACTTTTATAATTATATTTCTACTGGTTAAAAAAAATAACTTTTTTAATTTTTCCATTGATCGAGTTATGTGATGATTTGTATTTCTGCGTGCCAATCTTTCTTTTTTATTTCTGGGTATACATGACACTTTGATTGCTTTTTATCGCATTTTTGAAGGAAGTTGCAGTGAATAGAAAATGGCAATTTTGATTATTCAATTTTTTCATTTATGACTTTTTCTGTATGAAGCTGTGATGGTGTGATATGCTATGTGGGTATCATTTTTGTGTATATTTATATTTTACTTATTTTCATGGTGTTCTCTTGTAGGATGAGTTGTTATTTGACATCTGATATTCTCCCCAAAGTTCTGTATTGTTATCTCTCCACAGAATCAGTGAATAATGTTGTTTGCTAATATGCTAATGATAAGTTGACCTAGCTTGTTGAAACAATGAGCCCCTGAGACCCACCCCCTTAACATGTGAATGAAGAGAGGGACTTGTAAATATCAGGGAGGTGAGACAGAGATCAGATCCTGTGTGGAACCATGATGTGAAGAGGATATCAGAGAGAGAAAGAAGGGAATACGGACTGTTATAGTCTGTGCTGGATTGTTGGACTTTTATTCTGTAACTGAACTGCATTCGTGTTCTGGAATATTTTATCTTTTGTGTGGTGGATCGTATATGGACCTTTCGTACTTTTGCCTAAATAAAGGTCTTGGGATTGTTCACTTTTCGCTGGCTCTGTTGATTGTGTGGTACCGGAGTAGGACCCCCGTGACAACTGGTGGCAAGCAGCGGGATCAACAGAGTGTAACCTAATGGAGAACCACACAAAGAGTGAGTACAGAAATAGGACAGTATGCAGTTTACAGGAGAGAACCAGAGACCTGGGCCTAAACTACCAGGGATTGACTAAAGAGGCCTTGATTGACCTACTGGTGGGTGCCAGCCCAGCTACCTCCTCCCATATGTCTGAAGGACGAGCACTGGAGACGAGGACCCCACCCCAAAAAGCCAGTGGGTGCTGTGGTACGAAGAAGAGATGGCGGTTCTGGGCCCAGGCGTCTCTCAGGAGTACAAGGAGGAGGCTGCCCGCCGGGCACAGCGGAGACAAGAAGCAATGGAGCTTGAAAGAGGGAGTAACGCAATGTGGTATGCAAACCCAACGATCTGGGAGCCTGTATGGATAACCCGCACAGAGATTAAGCCATTTGATGAGGCTTCCGGAGATGTGGAGGGGTTCTTCAGGACTTTGAGCAGCAGTGTGCTGTGATGGAGGTGCCCCACTCTGGCTGGATGCGTTTGTTAGTGGGACTCCTAAACGGTAGCCTGGCGGAGGCTTACCGAACCATTGACTCAAGCGGAATCGGGATTATAACATTGTAAAGCAGACTATCCTGGATTACCATGCTATCACCCCAGACTCATATAGGGCCAAGCTCCGAGACCTCCCATGCACTACGGGGGGATCGTTTAGGATGTATGCACATAAGATGTCCCAGGCATGTCGGAGATGGCTGGAAGCAGAAAACGCCTTTACTGTGGAAGATGTTATACAGGCGTTCCTTATAGAACAATTTCTTGCCAAGTGCCCCGCAGAGGTACGGGAATGGGTCTGGGAGCGCACGCCGTGCACCGTGGATAGAGCTGCAGCCCTGGCCGATGAAGCCCTTACTATCTGACCGCAATGGAGGAGGCTTCTGGACAATGAACCATGGCCTTCTCCCGCGCCCCGTTCCCCTCTGATTATATCTGCCCCTCCACCCAGCCGCAGGCCGATGACAATCACAGCTCACAATCCTGGGCCCCAGCAGTTCCGACCATGACCTGGGGGTATCACAGAGAGGAGATGTTACGGGTGTGGGCAACCTGGACATTTGCAGTCTGGCTGTCCCTCAAGGATCCGGAGGGAGCCCCACGCAGCCCCACCTCGTCCAGTGCATCTTGTGCACTCCATCCCGCCTAAGGAAGAGCTACCACCACCCCTACCAGAGTGGACCACTGACCACGGCACCATAGATACCCCTCCTGGAGTATACCGCCTCCGGCCTTTGTCCATCAGAAATACAGAGCAACGGCATTGCCACCTGCAGGATGTCTTAATTGATGAATACAAAGTGTCGGGATTTAGAGACACGGAGGCATTCCTGACTATCGCTGACCCCCGTGTGGTTCGACCCGAGGCATTTCACCAGGGCCCGGGAATTCCCATTGTCCTGGTGGGGGGTGTCCGCAAATATATACAGCGAGCTTTGGTACGTTTGGATTTTGGTTTTGGAGAAAAACTGTGTTGGATTGGCGTTATGGGAGGACCTCCTGCAGATAGTCTCCAATGACATTGGGGAGTTGCAAAGTCATTTTGTGGGAGCAGAAGATCCGTGGGCCTCTCCTTCTTCTGAAAGAACAATTGGAGGGAGATATCGCAGATACCGCAATGCCCATCATTCCCTACGTTCTAGAGTTCAGAGGCTGTCTCACCCAGCTAGCTACCTTGGCTAATAAACATCAGCGAACGGCTCAGTCCAGTCAAAAAGCCTGGTATGACCATAAAGCCAGGACCCGGGAATTTATGGTTAACAAGTGCTCATGATTATTGCAACCCCTGCCACTGTACAAGGAACTATAAACAGTGGAGCAAAGTGGACTAAAGTTAGCAGGCCAGAGGTCTGTGTAGACCTAATGGCGTGCTTACTTATTATGAGGGGGGAGAGGTTGTGATGATGTGATATGCTATGTGGGTATCATTTCTGTGTATATTTATATTTTACTTATTTTCATGGTGTTCTCTTGTAGGATGAGTTGTTATTTGCCATCTGATATTCTCCCCACAGTTCTGTATTATTATCTCTCCACAGAGTCAGTGAATAATGTTGTTTGCTAATATGCTAATGACATGTCGACCTAGCTTGTTGAAACAATGAGCCCCTGAGACCCACCCCCCTAACCTGTGAATGAGGAGAGGAATATTTTATCCTTTGTGTGGTGGATTGTATATGGACCTTTCATACTTTTGCCTAAATAAAGGTCTTGGGATTGTTCACTCTTCGCTGGCTCTGTTGATGTGTGGTACCGGAGTCGGACCCCCGTGACAGAAGCCATTAATATTTTATTTTTGTAGATTGGATTTTTAGATTGGACACAGTGATACCAAATATGTTTATTTAATTCTTTTAATATTCTTATTTATGGTATGGTTCAAACACTTATTTTTATTAAAGGGGTTGTCCACTACTCGGGACAACTCCTTCTCAATCCCTAGGTTTCCCCCTTATAAAGGTATAGCACCTATACTCACCTCCGATGCAGTACCAGCGGTGTCAGCACTGGCTCTCCTGGTGATTGCATGACATTGTTATGTCATGCGATCCCTGTGGCCAATCAGCACTGGCTCTCCTGGTGATTGCATGACATTGTTATGTCATGCGATCCCTGTGGCCAATCAGCACTGGCTTCACTGTTGTGAATTCTGTTCTTGGGCTCCCTCCGGTGGTTATAAGTGGTAGCGCTGCTATCTGTCCTTCACAGCAGTTATCAGGTGTGTCCACTCTGGACTGGGCTATTTAGTCTGGCCTCACCCTTTGGTCAGTGCCAGTTGTCCATCGTATTCTGGAGGATTCACATCCCTTCATGGTTTCTCCTGCTTCCTGGTCTTTTCACCAAGATAAGTTCTGCTGGTTTGCAGCCCACATGTTGTGGGCCTCATTGTTCAGTGCATTTCATGTTTTTTCTTGTCCAGCTTAATCTGAGTAAGGATTTATGCAGTCAAGCTGGAATCTCTGGAGAGGCAGATATACCCTCCATATCTTTAGTTAGATGTGGAGATTTTTGTATTTTCTGTGGTGGATATTTCCTAGTATTTTAATACTGACCGCATAGTTCTCTGTCCTATCTTTCCTATTTAGCTAGATTGGCCTCCTTTGCTAAATCCTGTTTTCAGCCGGTGTATGTTTTTTCCTCTCCTCTCACAGTCAATATTTGTGGGGGGCTGCCTATCCTTTGGGAATTTTCTCTGAGGCGAGATAGTTTTCCCTTTTCTATCTATAGGGTTAATTAGTCCTCCGGCTGTGTCGAGGTGTCTAGGATCAGTAGGTACATCCCACGGCTACTTCTAGTTGCGGTGTTAAGTTCAGGGTCCGCGGTCAGTATAGATACCACCTTCTCCAGAGTACGTCCAATGCTGCTCCTGGGCCACCAGATCATAACACTTCACTCTCCCTGCCTTTGGACAAATCACACTCATACGAAGGACGTGAGAGCTGCTGGGGCAGCCATGCTCGTGTTTCGGTGCGATGGGCATTGCAAAGGACGCCCCACTGGCCCTGCACCACATAACTGACATTGTCAGAGCATTTAACTAGTTAAACACTGTTCTTCCACATGGACAAAACTGTATTTGCTACAGCTGTCACATGACACTGTTTATGTAGCTTGAGCGACAGGGGACACAATGCAGAGTCTGAAGAAACAATGCCGATACAGGTGGTAAGTATAAATATATATTTTTTTATTTTATGTTGTACCCTATGATTACTCATAAAGGGTTGTCTAGTTATGGACAACTCCTTTAAGAATCTTCAAATCTCTCCCAACAACTAGCTTCTGCCATTACTCTTGTCAAAGGGATGTGCCTCTACAATGACAGCACTGACAGGAGATTGTCAGACTGTGTTAGGACACATCTCCCCTGGAAATAACCAGTTTATAAACCTACTTATAAACCTAATTTACAAATTTCACACCCGCCGTCACCTGAAAGTCTTGGCTGATTGGATTTTTTGTACATAATAATGCACTAGATAAAATCCTAAAACTATTCCATATAACCCTCTTCATTAAAAATACTGCAACCAAAAGATAAATTAAAGCATAAGCACTTCATGAACGTGATGTCTACATATTGGATGTAAAGACTTCCTCACATTATCGGCTTGTGGAATCTATTTCCACTAGTGTTGTGAGGCCAGGGCCGAGTCTACACTTTATCTCTCACTGTATGTGAAATAGCTGTTCATAGGAATGCACTGTAGCTTGCAAGAAGCTACATGATCGCTTGCCCCAGGCAAACAAGTTTTGAGCATTGCAATTCCCGAACAATTGTGAGGAAATAGGCACTTATAAGAAAATTATAGAGGTTGTTTGGTGAAAACAAGCATGAATAGGTACGTGTTATCACTGGCAAGAATGGTGATAGGGTGGGGCACACTAGGAATTTGCCTAGGGCCCCCACTTCCCCAGCCAGTTGCATGCCGCTAATAAGGGCAGACCACGAAGTTGCCATGGGGCCCGTGAGTCATGGGTGCTGGTGACAGATGCGCCCACCCCCCTGTGCCTGGCATCACACATTCAACTGTGTCAGCATCCTATATGCCAATACAGTTGAAAGCAATGATGGAAGAGGGAGCGTCAGGTGACACTCCCCTCTCCCATCATTCCCTCTGTGCATCTGACATCTCAGGCAGCGGGTGCAATGACATTGCTTCATCGCACAATGCTCTGTTGGTCAGTGGAGCTGCTGAGATGCGTTGCAGAAATCGGATCAGCGGGAAAGCAAGGAGAGGCGACTATGGGGTGGCCATAATACTGCAGAACTATAAGATGTGCATTATACTATATGTACTATATGGGGGCTGCATTGTACTCTATCAAGGACTATGGGGTGCATTATACTGTATGGAGGACCATAGGGAGTGCATTATACTCTATTGAGGACTATAGGGAGTGCATTATACTATATAAAGGACTATAAGGTTCATTATACGATGAGAAATTCATTGTACTATATGGAGGATTATGAGAGGTGCATTATATAATATGGAGGACTATAGGGTGCATTATACTGAATAGAGGACTATGGGGAGTGTATTATACCTTAAGGAGGACTATGTGGAGTGCATTATACTACAGGGTGGGCCATGTATATGGATACACCTAAATAAAATGGGAATGGTTGGTGATATCAACTTCCTGTTTGTGTCACATTAGTATATGGGAGGGGGAAAACTTTTCAAGATGGGTGGTGACCATGGCGGCCATTTTGAAGTTGTCCATTTTGGATCCAACTTTATTTTTTCCAATGGGAAGAGGGTCATGTGACACATCAAACTTATTGAAAATTTTACAAGAAAACAATGGTGTGCTTGGTTTTAACATAACTTTATTCTTTCATGAGTTATTTACAAGTTTCTCTTTGTTTACAGCCATTGATATGTCACAGAGGTTAACATGTGAGGAGTGGATAGAAATTGTGTTAATCTCTGGTGAACACAGTACCCGGGTCATTGCAGCAGATTTCAATGCAAGACACCCTACGCAAGAAAACTGTAACCATTCCCATGTTATTTAGGTATATCCATATAAATGGCCCACACAAAAAAGTTTGCCTCTGCACTGAACATAATGTTCTGTGTAAACAGAGTCCTGTTCCAAGTTTTGTTTTGCCCATTCTGCAAATTCAGCGCGCCGATCTGGGTCACCCTCGTTGAGATGCTGCAGCAGCTGGATTTTGTAAGGGTGCTATTTGTGAGTAGCTAATATCCACTGAAGGAATGTTCGACTG
This sequence comes from Ranitomeya variabilis, assembly GCF_051348905.1. Classification (NCBI taxonomy): domain Eukaryota; kingdom Metazoa; phylum Chordata; class Amphibia; order Anura; family Dendrobatidae; genus Ranitomeya; species Ranitomeya variabilis. Next base: position 517,731,766 of record NC_135234.1, read on the forward strand.
ATGCCAGATCGGCACAATTTCTTAATCCAGAATGGGGACACTAAGATTCCCCCTTCCCACCTTATTCTGGATATTTTTATCTATTTTATGGCTAGGACTTTGAGAACACAGAGCACTGGGTGGTTCAGGAAGTCTTCATCCACAGACATAATGACGTCTGTGGATCAGACCACAAAAACCACAGGAACTCAACTTGTCTACGTGCCAGGCAAATAGGTATGGATAGGAGAAACACTGCGGATATTAAACAGTATGTATATATATATATATATATATATATATATATATATATATATATATATATATATATATAATTAATGAATACCCACTGTACACAGCTAAAACAACAGTTCCAAAAGAGAAATTACCTTTTTGTAAGATGGCAACCAAGTGTTCTCCTAGTAGTTGTTTCTCCACACAAGCGATCAAAGGTTTACTGCACGATGAAATATACAACATTACTTCGTGAAGCATTTGCAAATGCCAGCAGTTATAAATATAGCAAATCAGTGCCAAAACCTCAACATGTGTAACCTTGAGGAACTCTTCTGGTCTGAAGAAGATATAATAAGCTTAAAGGTGTTATCGATCTTCAGGCCGAACAAGCATACAGACTGGTGATGCTAGAAAATAATAGAAAACGAGTACCTACGTGTGGATATCCCTTCTGCTTCAGTACCGTCTCTCCGCTGCTTCCTAGAGTTCATTGTCGGCAGGGTTGCAGTGGTGGCATCCCCGCAATCACATCACTGCACTCAGCAATATTGGGCATTTTGCCTCAGCAATGTCAGTAATTGGCCTGCATTCATCAGTGGTGTCCCATCTACAACAAGTGTCCGCAGCAGCCATGTCAAGAAAAAACTCACCAGAGTGGCAATGGGGCGGCAGGAGATTCCTGGAGTAAAGTACTAGTTATTTTATTATTTTAAAGCATAATCAGCCTGCAGACCCGTATTGGGTAAAAATGAACAACCCTTTGAAGGGAAGCTGTCAGCAGGATTGTGCAAAGTAACCTACATATGTCAGGTCGGCGCCGTTATACTGATCAAAATGGTTCCTGGGTGATGAAATCCTTCTTGTGGTTGTGTAATCTTTATATACAGTTTTGTGTTAATGATATGCTCGTGCCCGGGGGCGGCTTCATGTGGTGCTCTGATGAGGTATTCATCTGCATGGCTTCTGACAGGTCACTGATCCCTCGGTCACCTGCCCCCTAGTTCATATAATGAAAATATAATTTTACTTATAATTTTAAAATATAATTTTATAGTAGTATATACATACTACAATAAGAATAAAAAACCTTCTACAGGCAGGTGCCGGCCGTGGCACCTGCGCTGCATAATAATCGCATGTGTACTGTACATATAATTATTATGGTTGAGGTTATCCTAATATTAAAAGAAAAAAAATCATTTTGAAAATGGAGCCTGCTGCGTCTGCACAGTAGCAGCTATTGGTGTTTATAGATGATCCGATAGCTGCTACTGCGCTTATGCCGCTGGCGCCATCTTGGAGGAGTAAATTTTTTCCTTCTCTAGCAAGATGTCGCCGCCAGCACAAGCACAGTAGCAGCTATCGGATCATCTATAAACACCAATAGCTGCTACTGTGCAGACGCAGAAGGTGCCATTTTCAAAAGGATTAAAAAAAATAAATAAATAAATAACAGGATAACCCCAACCATAATAATTATATGCACAGTACACATGCGATTATGCTGCAGCGCAGGTGCCAAGGCCAGCACCTGCCTGGCAAAGGTTTTTTCAGTATGTGTATATATAATATTCATTATGTAAACTAGGGGGCCGGTAACTGAGGGATCAGTGACCGGTCAGAAGCCATACACATCAATAGCTAATCAGAGCACGACATGAAGACCCCCACAGGCCGCACCGGAGCACAAGCAAAGATTAATAAACAACCGTAGGACAGACTTGATCAACCATGTATCATATTAGTCAGTGTAATGATGCTGACCTGACACTGTCTGTAGGTTACTGGGCACAATCCTGCTGACAGGTTCCTTTTAAAGTTAGATTTGTTCCTATTTTTTCAATTGGTCTCAATGACGTTGTAATTATAGTGATTTAGTATTCCCCAGGTTACAGTCATATTATTCCATTTTACCAATATTACTCTAAACACTACGCCAGGGTGGCTGTAGGTAAAAAGATGCCACATCTGACCATGGCCTAAGTGCTAATATATAAGGCTTGCCTTTTCTGGATGTTTTCCATTGGTTGAAGATACCAAACCAAATTTACTTGATTCTTTATTCATTTTTCAGCCAAGTAAAATAAAATTTAAAAAAACACAACAAGGTACAGAATGTTTGACGTAACCAAACTTTTATCTTGAGTGTACATTTCCACAATTGTATTGGGTCAATATTAGCACAGTACTGCAGCTCAAAGGGGCAATTTGATAACCTATTAATGTGAATTTGGCCCTGAAGAGAAATTATTCTAGAAGCATGTAGATGAAAGATGAGTAAATCATCCAGTGGCCTATGAATGTCCATTTCTCTGCACTAGCTGCTGCACCAGGACATCAATGGGTCATCTATGTAATGCACCGAAGAGGAGAGCCTACAGCTAACAAGTGATCTCCTCTATGTATCCTAAGGGGATATGAACTGGAGGAATCTAACACGGGCAACAATTTTAAAAATATGACAATACTTTACTTACTGCGTCCCATGGTCCAAATATGTGATGACCCGGTCAACCTCTTCTTCTAAACGCCTATTCACATGATGTAAATATTCAGGTATCTAGTAATAGAAAAAACAGCATGAAAGTAAACCAAAGATTAGAAGATATGGCAAGTTATGCTAGCGAAGTATATTTACACACGGACACCCTAGCTTGTTTCATAGCTGCAGCTATATACTGTTTCATAACACTATCCAAAGCTGCTCTGCAGGTCCAATAGGGTCAGCGCTACCAAGTCTGTCTCATCACTACATATCGCTTATTGGGCACTATGTAGGCAGCAAAACAGATGATGGAAATGGTTCTAAATGGTTTCTTTATGATCAGGTAACTATTTTGCTCTTGTTAGATTGCCCAGTGCCACTACCTGTGACATCGGCTTCTCTTTGAAGGGGCTGTCAGATATTAAAGAGGATATCCAGGACATTAAAAAAGGCATGTATTTGCTAACAAAGGCAACTACCCATCTGTTGCACCCAGCGCCTGGCATTGACAGCTCCTGCCAGAGATTCAGCAACTCGCTGTCAACAGAGCAGCAGTTTCTCTTCCTGTTGACAGGCCGGTACTACTAGTGTCATGCTGAGTGAGAGCAAACTTCCCCCAATTTGGCAGTAGAGATCGGCTGTCAATCAGCATGACGCCACTAGTCCTGCCCTGTCAACAGGAAGAGAAACTGCTGCTCTGTTGCTGAATATCTGGCAGGAGCAGTCAATGACCAGCGCTGGGTACAACAGGCAGATAGTTGCCTCTGTTAGCAACTACATGCCTTTTTTTAAAGTACCAGATATCCCTTTTAATCCCTTTTTGTTAGAAAGGGATTGCCTGATCATAAGGTATCTTTACCATAATGAATAGGAGGTCCACGTAAAACACAATGTGCTGCATCTTAAAGATACAGGACCCTCCACTTTGGCAATGTGGTTCCAGATGGAGGAGCACATGTGTTAATGAAAAACTCTCTACTAGTGAGTAATATAACACACTATATGGTCAGTCCCTAAACAGAAGCTTAAGTCATATTGGTTCAGAGACTTCTGGAAATCAGACCTGAAAGCAATTTTTAATTGTACAGAGGCACTTTATAAAGGAAGCTGGTTTATAGCTAGCCATACTTACCTCTCTCTCTTGCATTAACCTCTGCCCCTCAGATGCATACAAGCAATTTGTTTCTTCCAAAAATCTTCCTTCAAAACAATCTTTGTACACCTGTACAAATCAGATAAAATAGTGAGAGGCACACAAACACGTCCTACAACAAAATAAAGTATGGTCTTACATGAAGTATTAAAAATGTCCCTATTACTGTCAGTTTATGCTTGTGTCATTGATTTTCAGCTGACAGGCCACACTAGCAATGCTCATGTACACCTTAGATAGTTTTCAACATACATCTACATGAAGATTTGTGCACCTCTTTAGGAATCAGGAGCGTCTGACTCCAGCATGTCCCCTCATCAAGACCGATATAAACAATGCCGGGCTTGATCAATTTGGCCCTTAATTTTAATCTAATGCATAGTTTTGCTGGGTGAGGATTAGGAGGCCTAGATTTCAGTTATCCCTAGGACATGGTGCAAAGCCAACCTGACTGTCTACAATTTTGTCTTCCAAAGACTGATTCCTCTATTTAAGACACATACTTGTAGGTCAGACAGCATGCCAAGCAAACTTCTCATCAGGCTTCTGTCCACTGCCTCTCCAGAGCGCTCTTTCTCAATCAGGAGGAGGATGCCATCTATCGTTTTTGTCTGAACCAACTTATCACTTACAACATGACAGCGAAATAACTCCAAACCCATATCCCTGCAAGAAAAAGGAACAAAAGCAAAGGAATGACTTTCTAATGAGTGACTTATGACTCAAGCCATCCACACTGCAGAAGATGACAATCACACTAATTTCGACGTTGAGTGTAAAGTCAGCGCGTTTGCCAAATGGTTTCTTAATAGTACATAGAGACAATCAGTTCTGTGTTGAGCAGCTGGTCATATAGTACCATGGCACGGGGTGACGCCACCAAGCATTGAGTCCACACAGAGCAGAGGACAGGGGTGCTTTGGGGTAGTTTTAGCAATATCACGGTAAGGATCTTTACCGTTTATTGAACAAAAGATTTGATTTTCAATGGTAGAAGAATTCAAAGTATAAGCAGTCATCCAGTGATAGTCAATAAAGGGGTTGTGTTATGAGAGATGAGCCCATCGGGATGCAGCCTGCTCCCACCACCCCCAAACAGCGGCTTTTGCTGGGGAAAGCCTTATTAAGACTGTAAGATGACATGGTGACCATACAGAAGAAATACGGTCTGTGTACACCTTGGGTGGTCAGAATGGATGCTGATGGAGAATAGCAATCTGTAGGTGGTCTGATATTAGGCAGGTGAGCCAAGGAGCAGGTTACACAGACACTTACCATATAGAAGGAAGCATAGAGTTTTGTAGGACGTAGGTTCGATCCAAGAATAGGAAAATGCTTCGGATCATGATCTAAAGAATGGAAGAAAGATCGTTTTCAATCTTTTTCGTGTACAGAAAACCATATTTATTGGGGTTGTAGTATCACAGAAAAAGCCTAAATCTGATAGAAGGGACGCTTGAGTTAGAAAAGTATAACTAATTATATCTCACTATCATATGTACCTTTTTAGGTTTATAGAAAAAAAAATGGTGGCTCATTTTATGATGTCAGTTTTGCATAATATAAACTACTTTCTGTCCAGTGTCAGTAAGTTCCTCTCTATTTGCACCCATCAGTGGTGGGAGCAGGGTTGGACTAGTAGCACAAGACATCTAGTCCTGTAGGGATAATCTCTGGCTGATAAAACACTGATTTTAGAGAAAGAGCAACAGCATAAAAAGTGACACATCCCTAGATTCAGGCTTTCAGCCCCTATCTCATGCTGCTCTAAGATTACATAGTAAAATACAGCTGACAGATTACCTTTAACGAGTTCATCTCATGATTTGTTTTCAAGAGCAGAGCCCCCCACCTTTCTGCTTGTCAGAATACACTACTGAATGACTGACAATATGAACTAGCATTATGGCTGCACGGCTGACCTGAACAGTAAGGCCACGTGCACATGTTGTGTTTTTTCCATGCAGATTTGACACAAAAACCTGACAGGTATCCTGATGGCAGAAAAGTGAATGAGAATCCTGAAGTCTCATGCACATGTTCCTAATTTGAGACCTGCAGATTTGGTGCAGATGCTCCTGCAGCATGTCAATTCTTTCAGCATTTTTTCACCCATTGACTTCAAGTCAGTCAACACTGCTATAAAAATGTAGGTCTAAAAATGATTGCCGATTTGCTCTGTGTTTGCTGCTTTTGTGTAGCCTTTTTGCTTGTGTTTTCAGACAGCAGTGAATGCTATAAAGATGGATAATATCACAAAAAAAAATCTGTATATATTATAAAATAGAGGTTACCATTTGTACTGCATCGCATTATTCCCGGTGTCCCTCAATCTTCAGCACCTTTTCTGAGTTTTTACTTGTCTTTAATACACATTACTTCATAAAATATATATTTTTATAATTGACATGTGTTCACTTCTCATTTGTTGCTGACCAGTATGTGCTCGGTATTTGGTTTTATTACAGAGATCGATAATAATAACCTATTTGGCCTCAATGTCAATATGAGAGTCAAATGCCCCCTGGGCGTCCCTGGGGCACATTCATATGGTAACTATTCTTCTGCATGGTGCTCAGGTGTATTAAACATATTATGGTTTTGTGTGGTTGTTATTTGATTTTGCACCTTGGTCTGCTCATGTGTTTGTACCGGCTTAGTTCTCCCCTTGTGAGATTCACATACTGTCACACCGTGGAGCATTATTTGCACCCAGCCCATTTACTTTCTTTTGTTTTTATACATACGTTTGTCTATTTACTCTATGCATCACACTACCATCCATTGCTTAAATGGTATTTATTCTATGTGTGTACAGGGCTGCCACCAGGAATTTCAGGGCCCCACCCTGGCAACATTTTTGGGCCCCCTTGAAACTCCGCCCAGGCTCCACCCCAGCTCTGCCTCCAACCTTCCACAGTCCCATCACCCACTCTTTGAAAAACTCCACATCTGCATCCGTCTTCTCCAATCACACATTATCAGTTCCCATCAATCACACATTATCAGTTCCCATCAATCACACATTATCAGTTCCCATCGTACTCCAGATCACATACATAGCCAGCAGCTTTTGTTTTTGCTAAAAGATTTTTTTTTAACCCGCCAACACGACAAGGTAGACTCTTTTGGCTGGGCCCTACTCTACTCTAACCCATTAAATATTTGTTAAAATATCCAATACTCTTTTTAGGTATATTTTTATTTATGTTTCTTTAAGGGAATGTATCACATACAATTTTAAAATGAACAATAAAACCATATACAAGGGCAAATACTCACTCCGTGACCACACCACATCTTACCACCATACAGTGACCGAATAATACCACATAAAGGGACAAATAAAGGCCACACCATGGCCGAACCACATAATACCACCACATAGTGACCAAATAATACCACATACAAGGAACAAATACCACCACACCATTACCAGATCACATATTACCACCACAAGCGACCGAATAATACCACATACAAGGGACAAATACTGCCATACCATGGTCCAACCACATATTACTACCATGAAGTGACCGAATACAATAATGAACATTAATAAAAAAAAAATACTAATTTTACCATAAGAGCCATTATACACAGGAGCTTTGTATATGGTACACAGTGTATAGTGTCAGTGTACACATAATAGTGATCACTGGTGATGTTATACATAGGAGCTCTGTATATAGTGTCAGTGTACAGGTAATACAGAGATCACCAGTGACATTATACACAGGAGCTCTGTATATAGTGTCACTGTTGCACAGATAATACAGTGATCATCGGTGACATTATACACAGGAGCTCTGTATATACTGCCAGTGTACAGGTCATATAGGGATCACCAGTGACATTATACACAGGAGCACTGTATACAGTATACAGTGTATAGTGTCAGTGTACAGGTATCACACTGACTTTTTCCAGCCAAGACTCGTCTTTGCAGAATATAAGTTACCTAGAGCACATTTCCCAATTTTTCCCCAACCTCTACACTACGCCAGATGAAGAAAAAAGCGACCATGTCAACCTGCACAATGACAGGACCTCTCCTCCCCTACACTGAAAACAGTATCCTCAAAAATAATATCCTTTAATTAGCCCCTACAGTAAAAATATCCTACACTCTGGACCCCACGTGTCCTCCCATTCTGCCTCATGTCTCTCCATATTGCCCCCATAGTAATCCATAATAGTATAATGCATCCCATAGTCATCTATAGTAGTAAAATGCACCCCAATGTCATATATAGTAGTTAGTGATGAGCGAGTGTACACATGTGGCCTGAGTACATGTGGGGGTTGCTTGGTTGCTAGGGAATCCCCACATGTAATCAAGCTGGCTAGTAGCTGTAAATAATTCAGCTGCGGCGATGAAAACTAAATCTCGGAAAACCCGAGCAACGAGTACACTCGCTCATCACTAACAGTAATATAATGCAGCTCAATAGTAGTATAATATGCAGCCCCATAGCAGTATAATGCACCCCCATGCTGTGGCTTTTGCAAAAAAAAAAGTTTCTCCTTACCTGGTCGAGGTCCAACGGTGTCCTCCGCTACGATTCAGCTGAGGCGCGTACCATCGTTCCGGCGTATAACAGTGACGGCATGTGATTGGCTGGCGGCTGTTAACAGTTGCTGTGCGGGAGGAATCCCCCACACAGCAACAGATTTTAGCTGATCATGCCTGAGGGCGCACGATTAGTTACTGAAGAGGCAGCATCCTTCCGCTGGGGCCCGTTGAGCAGAAGAGAAGGGGCCCCCTCTGCTCACCGGACCCCATATGCCAGTAATGCCCTGATGGCGGCCCTGCGTGTGTATACCTTTCCATCTTATATTTACGTATTTATGTGGTGGTTTTATATTGTGTCCTGGGTCTCTTTTTTGCATCCTACACATTCCCCTATTTTCTCTTTTTAAATGATTTTTATTATTTATAACCCTTTTAATAACCAGGGACTTTCCCAGGGTGATAATATCAGCTCACAGATGTCTGCCATGTCGTTTATTTTTTTTTATTTAATCACAAAAATCTGTCCAATAAGTCACACATGGTGCCTTTTTATAATATGTTGGGGTGTGTTCAATGATATGTCTGTCTATCTGTTTAGGTTTATAATCTATCTCTATAGCATTCACTGTGGTCCAAAAATGCTACATCCAAATTCTCTTTGTGTGAACACAGCCTAAAGCTGTGAACAGAAGCAGCTTTGTCTCTGCAGCAGTGACACTGAGGCTGGCTGGATCAAGAGCTGTGCACTCCAGCGACTCCAAACAGCTTCAGAGCAGCAGTAATAACCTCTATAGAAAAGAGCTGGAAAGCTGTGCACTCTTTGCCTTGGGAACTGGCCTCCTCTGATAGACCGCAGAGGCGGCTGGTAACCTAGGCAATGATCAGTAACAATAAAATGAAAAATTCTGCCATTCTTGAAATTGCAAAGTTGCTTGTTTTTATAAATCGTTTGCAAACTTTTAAAGTATATGGACACCTTGGAAGCAATCGGTTTTACTTGAATGCATTTTTTTTGCAACTGGACTTCAATAAACTCTTTGAACCGTTGTGGTCAAAGTTTTGGAGTTTTGTACCTTTGTTTGTTTTAACCAAATCAATTTTTCCAATTGAGTCTTTTCTAAACTTATATTACATAAGCTGGCCCATTTCGTTTTTATTCGTTTGCAATTGTGGGTGCGACTTAGGGTTACACTTGATTGATCATTTACAACTTTTCAAAGTCACAATAATTGTTGCAAATGTACTCCAGTACCCCCCTATGGAGTGAATTTATGTATTGCAGGAATTTTTTTAGTAATTTTTCCAACATTTTGAACAAAATGGGCAAACATGTTACAGGACAGAAATAAAGACTATTTATGGCATTGCACACAATTCATGAACTGAGTGCGTCATTTTTATAAATATGGTGCAATAAATGTCAGTGAATACAGACAAAAGCACAAACTGATTTATTGGGCCCTTTATGTTTTACAGAACATAGATAGATCGCTGCAAAAGGAGTTAATCGTGATTCGGTCAAGGAACTTGTACTGGCAACAGGGTTTGCAATTCTCACCTTTCGTCTGAGCTCTTCTATGCCGATTTATGACCACACCAAAAGTTCAGCTTATCTTTAATTAGTTACATGATAGTGATGAGAAGCCTAATGCTGCCATATTACTACAGGTCATTTTTTACAAGTGGTTTTAAAACATGAGCCCTACCACAGAGGTCCAAACAGTTTCCAGTGCACCTCCTTTGGGTCGTTACATGTTGGTACACTTTTTTATGCTGCATAGAATAGTATAGTTGAAAAATACAACTAGAAAGGATTACCAATAATCACTGCTCCCATCTGACACTGTATTCCTTGCAGACTCCATGTCAGTTTACATGAATGTGATACATGAAAACCACTATAGCATATGAGCTTAGCTACACTTTTAAGGATGTGTCAAGCAAAAACCTTGTTGATAAGATTTTAATAATATCAGGCAGAATTGTGGACTAGCCAGCACATGATTAGTAATACAACATATGTATAATGTTATTTAGCTTGATATAACACCCACCCACACGTACATATGTATACACTGGATGGCCATGTTATTAGAGACACCCATGTGTTAGAGCACTGGAGCACTTTTTGACCTTCAGTGCTGCAGCAATCGTGGCAGTTACCACTAGGTGTTTATATCATACTAGATGGCAGCCCGATTCTAAAGAATCGGGAGTCTAGAATCCATATATACTTTATTTATTCAAATGTAAGAATAATACAATTAGTAAATAATAGTAAGAAAGAACAAAAAATGGCTGCACTCACCAGCTCTTGACAATTCTTGACAGTACGGCACATTTCTGATTGGTCGCTCGCGGCAGGCGGCAACCAATCAGAAAAGTGCCGCGCACCACGAAGGCATATATCTTTGTCCACCCTGAGCGGGTGTAGGACGCTGGTGACGTCACTTATCTCCGGACATTATCTCCGGACAAAGCCACGGAAGTTGGCACAAATTGCCGGAAGTAGTATTCTAGGCAATTATATATTAGATTTTAATGTTATCAGTGTTTACCTTTGAACGTTTATATTGTATTGTCCTGTCACCAGCCATGTGTACGATTATCGGCCGAAAGCCTCTCTGGAACCAATAATCACCCCATGTAAAGGTATCTTTATAAGTTAAAGATTCAGAATACTATGACTTTTATCATATCCTGAACAGTCAAGTTTTTTATGAACCGTTAAGGTTTTCTGGTTGAAGTAAAAAAAACTCTGAGTGTTTACAGTTTGAAACCATAAAATGTTGAAAAATGATGTCATTCTTGAGTATATCACTCAATGGTGCTCATAAACGTGTCAAATTTGATCTATAATATACTTTAATATACGTTACTTTAATCTTTAATATACTTAAGAACAGGGCCCCAGACATCACACAGGGGGTCTGAAACACCGCACAGTGGTCCAAAATATCGCTGTGCTCTGCCTGGGGCCCCATATGCTGCCTGGGGCCCCATATGCTGCCTGGGGCCCCTGTGCTCTGCCTGGGGCCCCTGTGCTCTGCCTGGGGCCCCATGTTCTGCCTGGGGCCCCTGTGCTCTGCCTGGGGCCACTGTGCTCTGCCTGGGGTTACTGTGCTCTGCCTGGGGCCCCATATGCTGCCTGGGGCCCCTGTGCTCTGCCTGGGGCCCCATAGGCTGCCTGGGGCCCCTGTGCTCTACCTGGGACCACTGTGCTCTGCCTGGGGCCCCTGTGCTCTGCCTGGGGCCCCATGTTCTGCCTGGGGCCACTGTGCTCTGCCTGGGGCCCCATAGGCTGCCTGGGGCCCCTGTGCTCTGCCTGGGACCACTGTGCTCTGCCTGGGGCCCCATATGCTGCCTGGGGCCCCTGTGCTCTGCCTGGGGCCACTGTGCTCTGCCTGGGGCCCCATATGCTGCCTGGGGCCCCTGTGCTCTGCCTGGGGCCCCATGTTCTGCCTGGGGCCCCTGTGCTCTGCCTGGGGCCCCATGTTCTGCCTGGGGCCACTGTGCTCTGCCTGGGGCCACTGTGCTCTGCCTGGGGCCCCATGTTCTGCCTGGGGCCACTGTGCTCTGCCTGGGGCCCCATAAGCTGCCTGGGGCCCCTGTGCTCTGCCTGGGACCACTGTGCTCTGCCTGGGGCCCCATATGCTGCCTGGGGCCCCTGTGCTCTGCCTGGGGCCACTGTGCTCTGCCTGGGGCCCCATATGCTGCCTGGGGCCACTGTGCTCTGCCTGGGGCCCCATATGCTGCCTGGGGCCCCTGTGCTCTGCCTGGGGCCCCATATGCTGCCTGGGGCCCCTGTGCTCTGCCTGGGGCCCCATGTTCTGCCTGGGGCCCCTGTGCTCTGCCTGGGGCCACTGTGCTCTGCCTGGGGCCCCATATGCTGCCTGGGGCCCCTGTGCTCTGCCTGGGGCCCCATATGCTGCCTGGGGCCCCTGTGCTCTGCCTGGGGCCCCTGTGCTCTGCCTGGGGCCCCATGTTCTGCCTGGGGCCCCTGTGCTCTGCCTGGGGCCACTGTGCTCTGCCTGGGGCCCCATATGCTGCCTGGGGCCCCTGTGCTCTGCCTGGGGCCCCATATGCTGCCTGGGGCCCCTGTGCTCTGCCTGGGGCCACTGTGCTCTGCCTGGGGCCACTGTGCTCTGCCTGGGGCCCCATAGGCTGCCTGGGGCCCCTGTGCTCTGCCTGGGACCACTGTGCTCTGCCTGGGGCCCCATATGCTGCCTGGTGCCCCTGTGCTCTGCCTGGGGCCACTGTGCTCTGCCTGGGGCCCCATATGCTGCCTGGGGCCCCTGTGCTCTGCCTGGGTGTAGGACACTGGTGACGTCACTTATCTCCGGACATTAGCTCTGGACATTAGCTCCGGACATTAGCTCACACAAATTGCAGGAAGTAGTATTCTAGGCAATTATATATTAGATATCATTCTGTAGGAATATTGACCCATGCGAACAGGAAGGCTTGTCACAGCTGTCCCAGGTTAGATGGAGGTGTGAAATGCTCTGAAAAGCCAGTTTTCCCTCATTCTAAAGATGCACTGGGCAAACTGCAGACCAATACAGCCGAAAGTCTGAAACAGTGGCTCATGGGCCCACCATGCCCTTAGGCTACTTTCACATTTCCGTCTTTTGCCGTGCGTTGCAATGCGTCGTTCTGTTGAAAAAACGCATCCTGCAAAGTTGCCCGCAGGATGCGTTTTTTCCCCATAGACTTGTATTACCGACGCATCGCGACGTATGGACACACGTTCCATAAGTCGTGCACTGGATGCGTCGGTTTTTGGCGGACTGTCGCAGCGAAAAAACGTTCAAGGGAAAGTTTTTTCGTACGTCAGGTCCTGCAATTTTAAGTACGCAGGCGCAGCCGGAACTCCACCCCCTCCTCACCGGGACTTTACTATGGGCAGCGGACGTGTTTAAACACTGCATCTGCTGCCCACGTTGCACAGAATTTTCACAACGTCCGTCGGTACGTCAAGCCGACGCTTAGCGATGGCCGCGTACCGATGGAAATGTGAAAGAAGCCTTACCTGCCATTCATCAGCCACTGTCACCGCTATGCACATCCTCGGGATGCAGACAGCGCAAGTACATTGGTGGAGTATGGAGCCGTCGGTTCCTTGTTCCACCAATGGGCGTGTACAACTGAGACAGCAGACGCGATTATGTCATTACATCATGTCTGCTGTATGGAGAGTAAGGCTGGTTTCACACTAGCGTTTGTGTACGCAGCATAGGGCTGCGTACTTCTAAAGCCCCCGTCACACTAAGCGAGGTCGCTAGCGAGATCGCTGCTGAGTCACAAGTTTTGTGACGCAACAGCGACCTCAGTAGCGATCTCGCTATGTTTGACACGTAGCAGCGACCAGGCCCCTGCTGTGAGATCGCTGGTCGTGTCGGAATGGCCTGGACCTTTTTTTGATCGTTGAGGTCCCGCTGACATCGCTGAATCGGTGTGTGTGACACGGATTCAGCGATGTCTTCACTGGTAACCAGGGTAAACATCGGGTTACTAAGCACAGGGCCGCGCTTAGTAACCCGATGTTTACTCTGGTTACCATCGTAAATGTAAAAAAAACAAACACTACATACTCACATTCCGGTGTCCGTCAGGTCCCTTGCCGTCTGCTTCCCGCACTGACTGACTGCCGGCCGTAAAGTGAAAGTACAGCACAGCGGTGACGTCACCGCTCTGCTGTTAGGGCCGGCACTCAGTCAGTGCAGGAAGCGGACGCCGGGGGACGCGAAGGTGAGTATGTAGTGTTTGTTTTTTTACATTTTACACTGGTAACCAGGGTAAACATCGGGTTACTAAGCGCGGCCCTGCGCTTAGCAACCCGATGTTTACCCTGGTTACCCGGGGACCTCGGCATCGTTGGTCGCTGGAGAGCTGTCTGTGTGACAGCTCCCCAGCGACCACACAGCGACTAAACAGCGACGCTGAAGCGATTGGCATCGTTGTCTGTATCGCTGCAGCGTCGCTAAGTGTGACGGGGCCTTTACCTTCAGATCCGCATACATCCGCATCTGTCCTGCATACCTATCCTTTAACATTGTGTACGCATTGAATTGTATTGTATGCGGATCTGAAGGTAAGAAGTACGCAACCCTATGCTGTGTACACAAACACTAGAGTGAAACCGGCCTTGGTACACCAGAGACTGGAGCAGAGCACCAGGAAAAGGGTATGTGGGAATTTTTTTCAGATGTGTATGGCATGTTTGTATGTATATAGAAGGCTATGTGAGGGCTCATATTGTATATAGGAGGCTATGTAGGGGCTCATACTGTACAATGGCATGTATAAGTTTGGGCACCACTGGTCGAAATTACTGTTATTGTGAACAGATAAGTTGAAGATGAAATGAGCTCAAAAAAGGCCTAAAGTTACAGACGACACATTTCCATTGTATTTTAGGCAAACAAAAATAAATGCATTATCATCTTTTATATTTAATAAATTACAAAACGTAAAACGGTCTGATGCAAAAGGTTGGGCACCCCGCATGGTTAGTACATAGTAGCACACCCTTTTAAAAGTGTCTCAGCTTGTAAACACTTTTTGTAGCCAGCTAAGAGTCATACATTATTCCTTGGAAAATTATTCCAGTTCTGTGAGATTCCTCAGTCGTCTTGCATGCACTGCTATTTTGAGGTCTAGCCCCAGATTTTCAATTACATTCAGATCAGGGGACTGTGAGGGCCATTGCAAAACTTTCAGTTTGCACTTCTTGATCTAGTCTATTGTGCATTTTGACATGTGTGATCCTTATTTATTTGTAGAAGCTAACCTTTTTCAATTTCATATTGTTTTACAGATGGTGCTATGTTTGCATCAAGAATTTGTTGAAATTTAATTGAAGCCATTCTTCTCTCTACCCGTGAAATTTTCCCTGTGCCATTGACTGCAACACAACACCAAAGCATGGTTGATTCACCCCCATGCTTAATGATTGGCGGAGAGTTCTTTTCCTGAAATTCTGTGCCCTTTTTTTCTCCACACATACCTTTGGTTGTGGCCAAAGAGTTCCATTTTAACCTCATTGGTCCACATGACTTGTTTCCATGTTCTTTTGCATATTTCTGATGCTGAATTTTATGGTGAGCACACAGGAGAGGCTTTCTTCTGATGACTCTTCAATGAAGACCATATTTGTGCATGTATCTCTTTACAGTTGAACAATGTACCACATCTCAGATTGTAAGCTTGCAAGCAGGGCCCTCATTCCTCTTGGTATCTGTTTATTTATGTTATTATTGTTATGCTGTAATGCAATTTATTGTCTGTATAAGCCCCATCTAAAATGTAAAATGCTGTGGAATATGTTGGTACTATAGAAATAAAATTATTATTATTAATAACTCCAGAGTATGCTAAATCTTTCTGAAAGTCTTTTGCAGTCATGCAGGGGTTTTGTTTTGCCTCACTAGCAAACCTACGAACAGACATTACTGAAATTTTGCTTGTTCTTCCAGACCTTATCTTGACCTCCTCTGTTCCTGTTAACTGCCATTTCTTAACTACATTTCAAACTGAGGAAAGTGCACCTTGAAATCGCTGTGCTATCTTCTTATAGCCTTCTCCTGTTTGTGGCCCTCCACCATTTTCAGTGTGCTAGGCAGCTACTTAGAAGAACCCATGGGTACTGGTTTTTGGCACAAAGTTAGAGGAGGTTGGGTTTTTATAAAGCTTGGAAATTTGCATCACCTGTCCTTTCTTAACAATGATAGTTAGTGAACAAGCCATAACCCTAACAGGCCAATTAAGGTCAGAAACATTGGTCAAAGTTATCTGAGCACATAAATCTCCAAGGGTGACTAAACTTTTGCATTGGCCAATTTTCCTTTTTGCAATTTTTAAAATGGTAAATATAGCAATATATATATATATTTATTTTATTTTTTTCCCTAAAATACAAAGAAAATGTGTAATCTTTAACTTCAGGCCTTTTAGATATTTCAACTTGCTTAACTGCTCACAATAACAGTGATTGTGACCTAATCTTTTACATGCCACTCTATTCAGGGGTCTATGTAGGGCCCTATCTAATATATAATTGTCTAAGGGTCACTTCCGTCTTTCTGTCTGTCTGTCATGGATATTCATTGGTCGCGGCCTCTGTCTGTCATGGAATCCAAGTCGCTGATTGGTTGTGGCAAAACGCCCACGACCAATCAGCGACGCACACAGTCCGGAAGAAAATGGCCGCTCCTTACTCCCCGCACTCAGTGCCCAGCGCCCGCATACACCCCTCCGGTCACCGCTCACACAGGGTTAATGCCAGCGGTAAAGGACCGCGTTATGCTGCGGGTAACGCACTCTGTTACCGCCGCTATTAACCCTGTGTGACCAAGTTTTTACTATTGACGCAGCCTATGCAGCGTCAATAGTAAAAACATCTTATGTTAAAAATAATTAAAAAAATAAAAAATCATTACATACTCACCTTCCGCCGCCTTTCCCGCTCCTCGCGATGCTCCGGCCGGTCCATGCAAGCGGCACGTTCCGGTGGCAAGGATGGTCTGTGAGATAAACTACGTCGCTGGGCAATATACTACGTCGCTGGGCAATATACTACGTCGCTGGGCAATATACTACGTCACTGGGCAATATACTACGTTGCTGAGCAATATACTACGTGGCTGGGCAATATACTACGTCGCTGGGCAATATACTACGTCACTGGGCAATATACTACGTTGCTGAGCAATATACTACGTGGCTGGGCAATATACTACGTCGCTGAGCAATATACTACGTGGCTGGGCAATATACTACGTCACTGGGCAATATACTACGTCACTGGGCAATATACTACGTCACTGGGCAATATACTACGTCACTGGGCAATATACTATGTGGCTGGGCTATATACTACGTGGCTGGGCTATATACTACGTGGCTGGGCAATATACTACGTGGACATGCATATTCTAGAATACCCGATGCGTTAGAATCGGGCCACTATCTAGTACTGTATAAAGAGGGACTATGTGAGGGCTCATATTATATATAGGAGGCTACATAGGGGTTCACACTCTATGTAGACAGGCTAAGTAAAGGCTCATACTGTATATAGAGAGCCTATGTGAGGGCTCATTCTTTATATAATAAAGGCTATGTGAGGACTCATACTGCACATGGAGGCTATGTGAGTGCTCACACTGTACACAGGGAGCTATGTGGGGGCTCATAATGTATATAGATGGGCTAATACTGTAAATAAGGGCCTGTGTGTGGGTTCTTACTGTGTATATGGGGCTGTGCAGGGGCTCATACAGCATATAGGGGGGCTGTGTGGGGGCTCATACTGTATATAAGGGGCTGTGTGTGAACTCATACGGTATATAGAGAGATGTCCGCATACTTAATTCTGTTCAATATTAAGGGATGCGATCATTATTAATATAAAACAATTACAATAATAATATTAAGCAGCATTAATTTTAGCCTATGGGTTTGGCCCTCCACAACAGCCACGGTCTCTCATGTGGCCTCTCGGGAAAATTACTCTGGATGTTTGTCCCCATTAAATATTAATACCTATAATCCCCACCAGTGCTGGCGCCGTTCCATAAGTGTTAGCACTCCAAGTTCCCAGTGCCCAAGTGGGGTTGTTATGTAACGTGAGCACCGCATCCAATCAGCACTGACGTTACTGTCCCCTCCTTCGGACATATAAGTAATCAAGAGGAAGTGAGCGGCAAGTCTCAGCTCTCACTCCCTGTTGATTACTTAAACGTCCAAAGAAGGGAAAAGTGACGCCAGCAGTGACTGGGAGAGGGGCTCACGTTTCATTACATCACATGAGCCCCAAGAACGTGAGTGCGGACACTGCTGGAATGGTGCCAGCTGAGTTTAAAGGGAACCTGTCACCCCGTTTTTACAATATGAGCTAAAAATAGCGTTCAATAGCGCCTGAGCTGTGCTTTACAATAGTGCCTTTATTATCGCCTGATTCCCCACCTTTGCTGCCATAATACCTTAGTAAACCCGCCATTTTCGGCTGTCAATCACCCCAGTCCGGTACGATGGGCGTAGCCAAATCGCTGTTTCTCCCCCACCTCTTGCTTTTCCCTAAGAAATTTCTTCCCGGCGTTGGATAAAGTATTACGCGCCTGCGCATTAAAGTCTCCTCTTGCGCCTGCGCAGTATGCTTTGCCCAACTGTGGGCAAAGCATACAGCACATCATTGCGCATGCGCCGGTTTTTCACTGTAACCTCTGTGAACCGGAAGTCTCGATATGCAAATTTGCATACCGAGACTTCAGGGGCACAGAGGTTACAATTAGTGTTGAGCATTCCGATACTGCAAATATCGGGTATTGCCCGATATTCGCTGTATCGGAATTCCGATACCGAGTTCCGATATTTTTGTGATATCGGATCCCGGAATCGGAAGTTCCCATAGTGCAATAATGCACTATAATGGGGTCTGTGCGGCCTCTTGGGGGTCTGTGCAGGCCTGCGGGGGGTCTGTGCGGGCTGCCTGGGGTCTTTGTGTCTGTGCAGGCATCGTCCGATGGGACTACAAGTCCCATCGGACGATGCCTGCTACAATGAAAGTGATTGACACATTGGCCAATGATGGGACAGTAGTAGTCCCATCATCCGGCTAATGTGTTGAATGTAAAAAAATAAATAAATACTACATACATGCTACATACATGCTACATACATACTACATGCTACATACATACTACATACATACTACATGCTACATACATACTACATGCTACATACATACTACATGCTACATACAGTGCCTACAAGTAGTATTCAACCCCCTGCAGATTTAGCAGGTTTACACATTTGGAATTAACTTGGCATTGTGACATTTGGACTGTAGATCAGCCTGGAAGTGTGAAATGCACTGCAGCAAAAAAGAATGTTATTTCTTTGTTTATTTTTTTTTTAATTAGGAAAAGTTTTTTCAGAGGGTCATTTATTATTCAACCCCTCAACCCACCAGAATTCTGTTTGGTTCCCCTAAAGTATTAAGAAGTAGTTCAGGCACAAAGAACAATGAGCTTCACATGTTTGGATTAATTATCTCTTTTTCCAGCCTTTTCTGACTATTTAAGACCCTCCCCAAACTTGTGAACAGCACTCAAACATGGTCAATATGGGAAAGACAAAGGAGCATTCCAAGGCCATCAGAGACAAGATCGTGGAGGGTCACAAGGCTGGCAAGGGGTACAAAACCCTTTCCAAGGAGTTGGGCCTACCTGTCTCCACTGTTGGGAGCATCATCCGGAAGTGGAAGGCTTATGGAACTACTGTCAGCCTTCCACAGCCTGGACAGCCTTTGAAAGTTTCCTCCCGTGCCGAGGCCAGGCTTGTCCGAAGAGTCAAGGCTAACCCAAGGACAACAAGGAAGGAGCTCCGGGAAGATATCATGGCAGTGGGGACATTGGTTTCAATACCATAAGTAAACGTACTCCACCGCAATGGTCTCCATTCCAGACGAGCCCGTAAGGTACCTTTACTTTCAAAGCGTCATGTCAAGGCTCGTCTACAGTTTGCTCATGATCACTTGGAGGACTCTGAGACTGACTGGTTCAAGGTTCTCTGGTCTGATGAGACCAAGATCGAGATCTTTGGTGCCAACCACACACGTGACGTTTGGAGACTGGATGGCACTGCATACGACCCCAAGAATACCATCCCTACAGTCAAGCATGGTGGTGGCAGCATCATGCTGTGGGGCTGTTTCTCAGCCAAGGGGCCTGGCCATCTGGTCCGCATCCATGGGAAGATGGATAGCACGGCCTACCTGGAGATTTTGGCCAAGAACCTCCGCTCCTCCATCAAGGATCTTAAGATGGGTCGTCATTTCATCTTCCAACAAGACAACGACCCAAAGCACACAGCCAAGAAAACCAAGGCCTGGTTCAAGAGGCAAAAAATCAAGGTGTTGCAGTGGCCTAGTCAGTCTCCTGACCTTAACCCAATTGAAAACTTGTGGAAGGAGCTCAAGATTAAAGTCCACATGAGACACCCAAAGAACCTAGATAACTTGGAGAAGATCTGCATGGAGGAGTGGGCCAAGATAACGCCAGAGACCTGTGCCGGCCTGATCAGGTCTTATAAAAGACGATCATTAGCTGTAATTGCAAACAAAGGTTATTCCACAAAATATTAAACCTAGGGGTTGAATAATAATTGACCCACACTTTTATGTTTAAAATTTATAAAAATTTAACTGAGCAACAAAACTTTTTGGTTTGTAAGATTTATGCATCTGTTAATAAATCCTGCTCTTGTTTGAAGTTTGAAGGCTCTAACTTATTTGCATCTTATTAAACCTGCTAAATCTGCAGGGGGTTGAATACTACTTGTAGGCACTGTACATACTACATACATACTACATACATACTACATGCTACATACATACTACATGCTACATACATACTACATACATACTACATGCTACATACATACTACATACATACTACATACATACTACATGCATACTACATACATACATTACATACAATACATTCATACATTACATACAATACATACAGCACGTTAAACATAGATTACATACTTACTATTACTTGTCACTTTGTTCCCCGAAGCCAGTGTCATCTGTAAAAAAGATTAAAATAACAAACAACCAATATACTCCCTGTCCGCAGAAATCCACGAGTGTCCCACGACGATCTCCCGTAGAAAACGGCAGCATCAGCTGATGCGACCGCTCTCTAGGGGCTCCAGGAACACAATGAAGGGAGGAAGGTATCCTTCCGCCACTGTATTCCTCCGCCGCTGTAAAAAAAAAATAGTCCCTAGTCTCACTTTATGCCATTGCTGTGTGAGAAATTTTCCCACACAGCTATTGCCATAAAGTGAGACTTTGAACCATAGTAACCTCAGTGATGCACTGCAGGTTACTATGCGATATCGCAAAAATAATGGAACTCGGTATCGGAATTCCGATACAGCGAATATCGGGCAATACCCGATGGGTCGGGTCAGTCAACAGTGGTTGACTGTATGGATGAAATGCTTCTTCTGCCATAGGGTAAACAGCTGTCACAAAGGAATAAAACTTGTCCACTATGTTTATGTTAGCTCTACCATCTAAATATCCAACTACAGGTATCAGAGGGCCCGAGTTGTGCCAAGAAAACATCCCACACACCAATACTCCACTTCCACCATCCTGAACAGTTGACACTTGATCAACTTGATCAGCAGTATCGAAATGCTCAACACTAATTGTAACCTCTGTGCCCCTGAAGTCTCGGTGTGCAAATTTGCATATCGAGACTTCCGGGGCACAGAGGTTACAGTGAAAAACCGGCGCATGCGCAATGATGTGCTGTATGCTTTGCTCACAGTTGGGCAAAGCATACTGCGCAGGCGCTAGAGCCGAATCCACTGCACAACTGCAAAAAAAGAGCGCGATCTGTGCTATTCACAGATCGAGTTACGTCTGACACGCCGAGGAGCGGGGGGAGAAACAGCGATATAACAAAGCCCATTTGACCGGACCAGTGTGATTGACAGCCGAAAACGGCGAGTTTACTAAGGTATTTTGGCAGCAAAGGTGGGGAATCGGGACAATAAATACACTATTGTAAAGCACAGCTCAGGCCCTATTGAACGCTATTTTTAGCTCATATTGAAAAAACGGGGTGACAGGTTCCCTTTAAGTGTTTTTATTTTAACGGGGACAAACATTCAGTGACAAGGGGGTTGTCCTAGTAATGGACAACCCTTTTAATTGCCCACCGCTGGTCTATAGGAATAAGATTTTGTGATTGGGAAAGGAGCAAGGAAACCTTGATGTCATGTTCCGATACATGATTATATAACTCTTGTGGTGTGGTTGACTGTATGGATGAAATGCTTCTTCTGCCATAGGGTAAACAGCTGTCACAAAGGAATAAAACTTGTCCACTATGTTTATGTTAGCTCTACCATCTAAATATCCAACTACAGGTATCAGAGGGCCCGAGTTGTGCCAAGAAAACATCCCACACACCAATACTCCACTTCCACCATCCTGAACAGTTGACACTTGACAGGAATGGATCAGGCTGCTTGGCCCAAACTTTTACCCTCCCATCGGCAAAATGCAACAGAAATCTGCATTAATATAACAAGACAATGTTTTTCTTATTTCCCACAATATTTGTGCCCTTTTGAACACTTTTGACCACTAATTAAAGGCACTCAAACTGGTCGTCTTCCATTTTAACCTATGTGAGCTAAGGAACAGCAAGTTGTGTGTTCACTTAGGTTAGTTGAGCACTAGTGTTGTATTTGGCTGCAATGTGCTTGTATGTGCACCGCCAGTTCATCTGAAAGATTCTTTACATCCTCTTAAAACGCCATTCAAAGGCTTGTTTATATCTATAGGATCCACCGCTACTGGATATTTTGCTTGATGACACAATTTTTGTATACTTGACATCATTGCACAAGAAAACTCCACAAAGGCAGATTTGGAAACTCTGCCCCTGAATAGTCGAGCACTGAAAACTTGCTCCTTGGTGTATAAGCAGATGTCTTATACAGGGAAGCTCCATAAAGGGCAGGTGTTTCTTGTAAAATGGCCATTCAGGGTGCACATAAGCTGCAGCAAGGTACCCACAGAAACACGGTACACTTACCATTTGTCTGCAGTGATCTTTCCAACACAAGTTCACCTTTTTTAAAAACAGAAAGCTGTCAAGAGATTCTGTACACAATGGCATAAGTTAAAGAAAAGCAATGAAAAGATTTGGTAATTCAGGAAACCAACTTCAACAGAAGAGTGTGCAAAGCAGCCATCAAAGCAAAAGGTGGCTACTTTGAAGAACCTAGAATATAAGACATAATTTCAGCTGTTTCACACTTTTTTGTTAAGTATATAATTCCACGTGTGTTAATTCATAGTTTTGATGCCTTCAGTGTGAATGTACAATTTTCAGAGTCATGAAAATACAGAAAAATCTTTAAATGAGAAGGTGTGTCCAAACTTTTGATCTGTACTGTATATATATATATATATATATATATATATATATATATATATATATATATATATATATATATATATATATATATATATATATATATATAACATCTGCGTACTCTCACTGACCTGGAGAACCATATTGCTAGGTTAGTTTTACCATATAGTGAACATGGTAAATAAAAAACCCACAAAAACAATTGTGGAATTGCATTTTTTGGCAATTTCAAAACACTTGGATTTTTTCTCCTGCTTTCCAGTGCATCACATAATAAAATGGATGGTGTAATTTAAAAGTACAACTCATCCCACAAAAGCAAAAAAAATAGCACTCACACGACTATGGAGACGGATAAATAAAAAAGCTAAAGGGAATCTGTCACCCCATTTTTGGCCTATAAGCTGCGGTCACCGCCATCAGGGGCTTATCTACAGCATTCTGTAATGCTGTAGATAAGCCCCCGATGTAACCTGAAAGATGAGAAAAACGAGGTACTGCAGTGCCCAGGTGCCGGGCCTCTTTGACCTTTCCCGGCGCCTGCGCACTTCAGTACTTTGCTCTGCCCTCAACAGGGCAGATAAAGTATGCCTGCGCAGGAGCCGCGACAGGAAGAAAAGAGGACGTCATCGCATGAAGATGGGAGGCGCCGGACCCGGACTGCGATGCCCATCGGATTGGACCGCACCGGGACCGCCCCTGGGTGAGTATAATCTAACTTGTTTTTCTTATCTTTCAGGTTACATCGGGGGCTTATCTACAGCATTATATAATGTTGTAGATAAGCCCCTGATGGCGGTGGCCACAGCTTATAGGCCAAAAATGGGGTGAGAGACCCCCTTTAAGGCTTTTGGAATAAGGGGAGGAAAAAAAGAAAAAAAAACAAACACAAAACTGCAAGATCATGAAGGGGTTAATATGATATTGCTAAATGATCATGCTTGTTGGCCTGGTAATAATAGTAGGTACACCCTCCTGCAATTACCATATATACTAGAGTATAAGCCGAGGCACCTAATTTTACCACAAACAAACGGGAAAACTTACTGACTCGAGTATAAGCCGGGTATGGATTGTCCCCTCATCCCTATCCTGGCATGCATGGCCCCCTCATCCCTTTCCTGGTATGCATGCCTCCTCATCCCTATCCTGGTATGCATGGCCCCCTCATCCTTTTCCTGGTATGCATAGCTCCTCATCCCTATCCTGGTATGCATGGCCCCCTCATCCCTATCCTGGTATGCATGGCCCCCTCATCCCTATCCTTGTATGCATAGCTCCTCATCCCTATCCTGGTATGCATGGCCCCCTCATCCCTTTCCTGGTATGCATGGCCCCCTCATCCCTATCCTGGTATGCATGCCTCCTCATCCCTATCCTGGTATGCATGGCCCCCCTCATCCTTTTCCTGGTATGCATAGCTCCTCATCCCTATCCTGGTATGCATGGCCCCCTCATCCCTTTCCTGGTATGCATGGCCCCCTCATCCCTATCCTGGTATGCATGCCTCCTCATCCCTATCCTGGTATGCATGGCCCTCTCATCCCTTTCCTGGTATTCATGGCCCCCCTCATCCCTATTCTGGTATGCATGCCTCCTCATCCCTATCCTGGTATGCATGCCTCCTCATCCCTATCCTGGTATGCATGGCCCTCTCATCCCTTTCCTGGTATGCATGGCCCCCTCATCCCTATCCTGGTATGCATGCCTCATCATCCCTATCCTGGTATGCATGGCCCCCTCATCCTTTTCCTGGTATGCATAGCTCCTCATCCCTATCCTGGTATGCATGGCCCCCTCATCCCTATCCTGGTATGCATGCCTCATCATTCCTATCCTGGTATGCATGGCCCTCTCATCCCTTTCCTGGTATGCATGGCCCCCCTCATCCCTATCCTGGTATGCATGCCTACTCATCCCTATCCTGGTATGCATGGCCCCCTCATCCCTATCCTGGTATGCATGCCTCATCATTCCTATCCTGGTATGCATGGCCCTCTCATCCCTTTCCTGGTATGCATGGCCCCCCTCATCCCTATCCTGGTATGCATGCCTACTCATCCCTATCCTGGTATGCATGGCCCCCTCATCCCTATCCTGGTATGCATGGCCCCCTCATCCCTATCCTGGTATGCATGGTCCCCTCATCCCTATCCTGGCATGCATGCCTCCTCATCCCTATCCTGGTATGCATGGTCCCCTCATCCCTATCCTGGCATGCATGCCTCCTCATCCCTATCCTGGTATGCATGGCCCCCTCATCCTTTTCCTGGTATGCATAGCTCCTCATCCCTATCCTGGTATGCATGGCCCCCTCATCCCTTTCCTGGTATGCATGGCCTCCTTATCCCTATCCTGGTATGCATGTCTCCTCATCCCTATCCTGGTATGCATGGCCCTCTCATCCCTTTCCTGGTGTGCATGGCCCCCCTCATCCCTATCCTGGTATGCATGCCTCCTCATCCCTATCCTGGTATGCATGGTCCCCTCATCCCTATCCTGGCATGCATGCCTCCTCATCCATATCCTGGTATCATGGCCCCCTCATCCCTATCCTGGTATGCATGGCCCCCTCATCCCTATCCTATCCCGATTGCATCGGGAGGGCAGTAATGTCACGATGGGGGCAGGCTTTGCAGCATTGAAAATCTCTCCCCCCCCCCCCCCCCATGTGCTCACCCACCTATCCACTCTCTCTTTCCCCATGTACTGACTTCTCCCGTCTGTGTTCTCTTCTTTGACCTGTCTACCCCATGTGCTATGCGCTCCTCCTGCACAAAGATGGCGGCGGTCAGTGAATCATTCGGCTGATCCCGGCAGTGGCGTGTTCGCGATGGTGTTCCGCTGGTGGTACCGCGCAAGAGGCTGCGTACGGCGTATACAGTGTGTGTGCGGTGTGTACGGCGTATACAGTGTGTGTGTGTGTGTGTGTGTGTGTGTGTGTGTGGTGCGACGGTGTTCCGCTAGTGGTACTGTGCAAGAGGCTGCTCCACCAGCAGTTTCCATATTGAAACACCCATCACTTGGGTGTCCCAATATGGAGGTCGGTGAACTTCCGCCACTTGGAATTCTGGGATTCGGACACATCTGGATGGAACAGGATGTGAAGACATTACAAGGTAAGTATATATTAAGAAAAGTGCTGAAAAACTCAGCTTATACTCGAGTATATAAGGTAACTGGTTAATTAGAACATACAATGACGCAACACTGCAAGTTAATAATGACACCACTGGTGGCTTAAAAGCCTAACCTGCTCAATTGCATGGTCTCTTACTGTAGAAATGTACCAGAGGTAAAGGATATTCTCTGAACTGGTAGATCTGAGACTTCATATGTTCCTCACACACTTGGCGCAGCTGTTTATATAGAGTGTGTGACACTTTATAAGAGCATAGGTTTTCCACAGCCTAGAAAAGGAAAGAGGCAGAATTAGTACTGCAGAGAGGACCTACACATCCGCACACTATTACACACTGAGCATACAACTACAGGTATCACATCAGGTTTGTAATGCCACAAGGAGCAATTAAGGAAAAAAACTGCTCAGTACAGATCCTGGTGCCAATGTGCAAACCATAAGACCCTTGGATCTCATGAACCTCATGGGAATGCCCGAAATGTAACCACTTCCCACCACAGCCAATTTGTGTTTGTGGTTTTGTTTTACTTTTCCCTTTCTCCAAAATCCATTACTTTTTTTTTTCCACACAGATATGAGAGCTTGTTTTTTTCAGGGCTGTGAAGTCAGTAAGCCAAACCTCCAACTCCTCAATTTCCCTGACCCCACAGCACTGGTCACTACTGAGCATGTGCATAAAGTGCAGCACAGATTCATCTCACTAAAAGGCGAGATCCTTAGGTCAGGAACAGAACAGACATTTATAGGACATTTCATAACTTTCCCAAATTCTTATGAAAACATTTACAGCACATCCTGCATTGTACTACTGAGCCCAATGTATTATATATTTATATATTTTAGGAGTCAGAGTCGGTCCATTTTATACAGACTACACTAAAATGGACATAGACTCCACAGTCCTGTTTTTTTGGGCATGTGTTGTACTTTTGAATGACACCATCCTTTTTAGCAGACAATGCACTGGAAAACCGGAAATATAAATTCCAAATGTGGTGAAATTTTGAATAAATAAATAAAAGCAATTCCAACATTTGGACATTTTTGGGCATTGTTTCCTGGTTTTTATTGTGTGGTATAAATGACCTACCATCATGATTCTCAAGGTCAGTACAATTACAGAGATACCAAACTTCACCACTAGAATAATAGTTAAAAAAAAATTGGTTAAAAAAAAAAAAAAAATGTGGAAATTTGTAAAAACTATTTTTTGGTTTTGTGTTGCCATTTTCTGAGGCACAGCTGTGGGGGGCAAGATGATTTTTCATTTATTCCATATTGGGATAGAAATGACATTTTGATTATTACATTATTTTCTCTTTACAGTATTCACTAATCAAGGTTACTTTATATTTCGATAGATCATACTTTTATAGACGCAGTGATACCAAACATGTATTTTTTTTTAAGACTTATTTTTAATGGGGGGAAAAGAGGTCATTTACATTTTTGTTATAACTCTTTACTATATTTATTAGTCCCATTGTATCTGATGGGTTCCTTCCAGATTGTCCCATTCTGCCACCCCTGCAACATCTCCCAAGACCAGTTCACAGGCTAATCTGAATGTCTATCATCCCATCTATACCTGTAGCAATAGCCAAACGGTAAGCCTGCTAATAGTAATCCATTGTTAAATGGTAACTGTATTCTCAATATAAGCTGTTCACCAGTTTTCAGCACTGCATTATCCATCTTTTAATTTGCTCTACTCTGAGATTTGTGTATGAGGTGTGAGCTGCTATGAGTTCTCCCATATACAGCCAGCACACGAAGAGGGATTCCTGTTCATCATTCCTTCACTGGCACAGAAAAGGAAGCAGCATCATCAGTATGGAGGAAATTCAACAGCAATACTGAGTAGTGTAGATGTGAATCCAGCTCTGGTGTAAGGTAGAAGACTTGTGCTCAGCATGAGCTTTCTGTGTTTCCACCTGGCAGTTTTGTCACTCCGTTCTTCACTCGTCCCCAATTGATAGCTTATAATAGGAGGTGTAACTTGACACTACACTGAATTGGCAGTCCATCTTGTCTTGAGAAAGATGAAGTTGAACAGTCTTTCCGGAGTGGGTGAGTTTAGGAGGCAGGTGGAAAGGAAGAAGTGAGCAGATTTCTTTGAGAAGATGTATTAGAAAATGTTACTTGCATTCGCTTGTATTATTGATCTATGCAAAGTACAGTTCTCTTTTAAGCCATATATGCATTAGACTTTATTACTCTTGTATCGGTATTAAATGAGGATAATACGTATGAAGTATAGAAGAATTATTGACTGTACAGGAAAGGTGCCTCACGCGGAAAAGGGGTTTCTGAAACAATGAATTGTCATACCTGGTAAAGTTCCTCCAAGTTATACTTTATAGACGTGCTGCTTTCTATGGCGTTTACGGCTTCATGAAGCTTCTGCCATGTGTCCTGAGTGTAGTTATCAGGCAGCTTTGGTTTGTCTGCAAATACAAACATTGTACTAAATCGACAGGCGGCAATAGCAGCACATTGTCATTCTTCACTGTTTGTGGTCTGCACACTTAGAATTTGGAGGGTGCACTACAAGCAGAATGTTGCCTTCAGGCCGGGGTCACTCTTACAAGTGCAATGCGAGAAACTTGTGCGAGTCTCTTGCATCAATACTCGGCACTGCCGCCGGCACTCGGGACCTGTGCGTGCTGCTGCATGTATTTCTACGCAGCCGCACGCCCCAGTCCTGAGTGCTGGCGGCAGTGCCGGGTATTGAGGCACGAGTTTCTCACATTGCACTTGCAAGTGTGACCCCAGCCTTAATTGTATGTCCACACGCTTTCCCAGCAGATGTGGGACCCATAATGATCTAAGAAATATCACCTACGCAGTGAAGAAGTACACAGGTATTCATTTCTGTAGACTGGAACTCCCTGTACTGAATTTGGTGCATCTTATTTCAGTGTACTTCTGTTTTAGACTGTCGTGGGAAATGTCAGTCTTAGAACATTCCCCTCATTACACAGTAGGGGCACATTTATAAGATTATCTCAGCGCAGGAACATTTTATGTAACACATCTGATAGTGGAACTTATTATTATTCCAAGATCCATTGATTAAAATTAACTTTTATTTGTGGGAAAACCCCTTTAATTAAAGCAGCGGTGCATTATTTATCCAGCAGCTACTGTCCTGCCAGTGCAAAGATGGATTTCCCCAAAGCCTGATGTGAAATCCTGTGGGACACTGGTGAACACTTTCAACTGGATCTTTAAGGTCTGCTGCATTCTAGACTGAGACCAGGATAAAGACATAGCGCCTGGGGATACATTGTTTCCTACGTTTGATTCAGTATTTGTAGGTAAATACTATCAAGAATGCCCGAGTCCTTCATCCCCTGCTGCTGTTCCCATATTACCAAATTTCCATACAGCGAGAGCAGCAGATCACTGTGTGTGGGCAGTAGAAGTAGGACTCTTAGGCATTTTTCTAAGAGTCCTGCAACATTTCATTACATTTTTACATAAAAATACTTTGGTATGAGAAATATATATCTATGAGTGCAGTATGTCCTATGACACACACAGGAAAAGCAAGAGCTAAGACCTGGCAGATACACTTTAAAATGGTTGTCCTCCCTTTGCACATTTAAGCTGCCCCATGATCTGCCGATCACTGCAGGTCAGGTTGCTCTAACCCCTTAACGACCAGGGGTATTTTTGGTTTTGCATTTTCATTTTTTGCTCCCATTATTCTCAGAGCCATAACTTTTTTTATTTTTGGTCAATATAGGCATGTGAGGGCTTGTTTTTTGCAGGACGAGTTATACTTTTGAACGACACTATTGGTTTTACCAGGTTTTGTAATAGAAAACTGGAAAAAAATTCCAAGTGCAGTGAAATTGCCAAAAAAGTGCAATCCCACACTTGTTGTTTGGCTTTTATACTAGGTTCACTAAATGCTAAAACTGACCATTATGATTCTCCAGGTCATTACGAGTTCATAGACACCAAACATGTCTAGGTTCTTTTTTATCTAAGTGGTGAAAAAAAATTGAAAATGTTTGTGTAAAAAAAAAAAAGTTGCCATTTTGCGAGACCCGTAGACTCTCCATTTTTCGTGGTATCAGGTTTGGTGAGGGCTTATTTTTTGAGTGCCAGTCTGGAGTTTTTATTGATACCATTTTGGTGCATACGATCTTTTGATCACCTGTTAGTCTACGTTCACATTTGCGGTCTGCGCCGCAGCGTCGGGCGCCGCATGCGTCATGCGCCCCTATATTTAACATGGGGGCGCATGGACATGCGTCGCACTTGCGTTTTGCGCCGCATGCGTCCCTGCGGCGCACGCATCCGGGCGCAGAGGACGCAGCAAGTTGCATTTTTGCTGCGTCCAAAATCAATCAAAAAAAGGACGCATGCGGCGCAAAACGCAGCATTGTGCATGCGTTTTGCTGCGTTTTTGTGTGCGCTGCGGCGCACAACGCAAATGTGAACGTAGCCTTATTGCATTTTATTGCAATGTTGAAACGACCAAAAATTCTTTCGTTTTGATTTTTTTTTCTCACTACGCCGTTTACTAATTGGATTTTTTTTATATTGATAGATTGGGCGATTCTGAACTCGGCGATACTGAATATGTGTATATTTGATTTTTTTTATTGTTTTATTTTGAATGCGGCAAAAGGGGGGTGATTTGAACTTTTATGTTTTTTATTTTTAAACATTTTTTTTTTTAACCTTTTACTTGCTTCAATAATCTCCATGGGAGACTAGAAGCTGCACTTGTCCGATCGCCTCCGATACATAGAGAAGGGCTGCAGCCCTGTTCTATGTAGCATAAATGCTCACTTGCTATGAGCACCGACCACCAGGCAACGTTCATAGCGATCCAGCAATGACAACCACAGGGGTCTCCTGCTGACACCGGGTTGTCATGCCAACCCATCGGCGACCCGCGGTCATATGACACGGGTGCCGATGGGAGGAGGTAATGACTAGATTTCTGCCAGTGCATGTTAAATGCCACTGTCAGCGTTTGACGGCGGCATTTAACATGTAAGGCTACTTTCACACTAGCGTCGTTCGATGCACGTCACAATGCGTCGTTTTGGAGAAAAAACGCATCCTGCAAAGTTGTCGGCAGGATGCGTTTTTTTTCTCCACACACTTGCATTAGCGATGCATTGCGACGGATTGCCACACGTCGCATCCGTCGTGCGACGGATGCGTCGTGTTTTGGCGGACCGTCGGCACAAAAAAAAGTTCCATGTAACTTTTTTTGTGTGTTGTGTCCGCCATTTTTGACCGCGCATGCGCAGCCGAAACTCCGCCCCCTCCTCCCCGGAACTCACAATGGGCCGCGGATGCGTTGTAAAACTGCATCCGCTGCCCACGTTGTGCTACATTAACACACTGTCCGTCGGGTCGATGGTTTGCGACGGCCCATACCGACGGACTAGTGTGAAAGTAGCCTTAACAGCCGTGGGTGAGTCGCGATTCCACCCGTGGCTGTTCCAGGCACATGACAGATGATCAGATCAGCTGTCATGTGCCAGAAAAGGTACAGGCTCATCGCCAAAGCCCGCACTAAACAGGGGGAGGTGTCCAATGACGGACTGTGTCCGTCAGTGGACATTAAGGGGTTAACCCACAATGGCCAACTGGGGAAGTAACATGCTGATGCTCTTTTCCTCTTCATCAAATTATATAGTATAACAAACTGTGAATTAAAAGGAAATTATGTCTATATAACATGTGGTTGGCCATATCTGCCATGCTTCTTGGCTCCCCCTTTGACATAATCTACCCTAACATTTCAATTAGCAGAAGTGACCAAATTACCGCAATTGGCTTAATTTCCCAATGGGATGCATTGATGAGTTAATTCACAAGGTAAGAGACTGGCTTTTGTTCAATTTCAGAAAATAAAACAAGACTTGGTTGATTAGTACACTAAATAGCAGCCATTCCAGACAAATTAATGTGCCTTAAATGGTCCTTAAGTAATCCCTATAGTTAAAGCCAAAGAAATGAGCTGGAGCACATGATGGCATAGGAGCAATGTGCAGGTGCACCTTCACCCTGTGGTCATTAACAAACATACCCGAGAACAAAAACAAAATAAGCAAATAGCCTGCAGTAAGTAAATAAATTGTTATAGTGCATGTAAATAACATGGGGTACTTAGCTGAGACTATTTTGATTTAAAAAAAACATTTAAAAGCCATTCTACCGCGCCAAGGTGTACCCAATCAGGATGGACCTATCTCAAGTATTAAAGGGAACTTGTCAAGTGAAAAAATGCTATTAACCTGCAGATATAGGGTTAATCTGCAGGTTAATAGAGTTCTGAACTTGTCCAGCACCGGCACTTGGAGCTCCGCTGCCGGGAGGAAAACGCCGTACTCATAGTCTCTACGTGGGAGTACAGTGTGACTGTTCACACCATATCCCTCCAGAGATAAGGAGAAGATCCATCTGAAAAAGAAAAAAAAAAAAAAGGAAGTGTTACTGGCAAACGACGAAAGTTACGGCTGTAACTGCACCCCCGGCACTGACTGACAGCTTGCTCATCATTAGGATGGGATGTCAGTCAGTGCCGGGGGTGCAGTTACAGCCGCCATTCTCTATACACAGAGCGGTGACTGAACCCGGCTGGCGCTGCCACCATGATTTAACCCTGAACACTACCAGGAGGAATACATTTCATTTCCCCCCGGCAGCAGGGTTCTAATTGCCGGCGCCGGGCCGGTTCAGAACTCTATTAACCGAAATATTAACCTCATAGTTGACTTTTTTTAAAATAAAAATAGTGTCAACTAAGTACCTTATGTTATTTATTTGTATTATTACTATTCACTTACTGCAGGATATTGGCTCGTTTTGTTTTTACCCTAGGTTGACCTGCACATTTGTACAATCTCTAACTCTACCGCACTCATTAGCTTGGCTGTAATAAAATACATTTTACACACATCCATTACATTACCTTTAAAATTCTTAATTATTAATTTTTTGGAAGCTGAGGGTTTGGCGGCCAGTGCAGAACTTTTAGTCAGTCCATTGGTATGGTTAACTAGTGTTGAAAAGTTTCCTTTCCTCTGAGCGTCTTGTTCCATGGCAGGGCAGTCCGGCACACCACAGAGGAGAAGATTTCAAGTAGATGTCCTCAATGAGTGAATATCATTGGCCACTTATTCAGAGTCTAGGGCATACAAAAGAGAAGAAATCCACAATATATCACATACACATATCTTATAAGTGCTGAGATGTGAGAATGAACACTTGGTAATGAGGCTAAAATGGTTTCTTCTTCATTGTAAGGCTACAGATCATGTACACAACTAGCAGTATAGAAAGAAGCTATTAGATTTGGCTTTAGAGGCCGTAATGCACGAGGCGTAGTGTGTGCAATGTTTGATTTCGGGTCACCATTTTCATCCGCTTTTAGGTAAACACAAACTCAAGACTACAAGAAAGTTTATACTGTGTTTTCCAGGTTAATATTAAATCCTGGTCAAAGTGCAAACATGCCCAAAAGAAAGAAAATAATATGGCGTGGAGATTTTTCCTTTTACCTCTGATATCTAGGTTATTACTAGGTTACAAAACAGAGTCAGACTGCAGAAGTAGAGAGATTATGATGCATGTATGACAACCCATCTCTGTAAATAGCAGCTAGCTGTTAGGGATGGGGTGAGCGAACCTTCACTCATCACTACTGTCCACTTTTTTTTTTTGACAGCAGCAACTAAAACTTAACAAGGCCATTTACAGTTTCTTCTGTTACAGAGTTGTAACGTACCTGTCAATATTGGATGCTACACTGTGGCTGACATTTTTTGTACGCACCTATAGTCTGAAATGAGTGAGTCTGATCCAATTTATGTAAGAAATTAGTGCATGCCGCCATAAAAAAAAAAAATCTGCCCTGCCCAGTTAAATAACATTGGTCCGAGTACGGTTCAATTTTTCCACGAAAAGCACTGGGACTGAAAATAAGGTTGTGTGAAATCTCGCTCTTTGCACTGCCCCAGCCCTCCCAAATCAATCACTGCTCTAAGCATGCTACCATTGGGTCACCGCTTTGTAAATCACTGGACAGCGATGGTTTCCTGGAAAGAGCGAGCGCCTGCGCGTTATCACTGTGAGTGCGGCCGTGTCGGGCTATGAGACACCTCTCCGCAGCCTGGATTTCACAAGCAGAAAATTCAGTCCGGCCCTTTTGGGGGACATTTGGAGGTGGTCAATAAATTATATTAAGAAAAATCTTGGGCTGCCCACTCTTTCACTAAATTAAAAGGATAGCCCCAGATTGGAGACAAGTACTTTAAAGGGCCACTTAAGAAATGTTAATGCCTTATGAAAATGTGGAAAAGAAAATTGCTTCCTTCCATTGTTCGGTAATCAATGTTTGACGTTAGGAGGATCTTGCCCTCATATCTGAGAGATCTGTTCTCCTGTCATTATTCCACAAAATCACTAAAGGGGCCCAAACCAAGAAAGAAAGAAAATACTCCCACGGAAAGCACTTGGGGGAGAGTGCCGTTTAGTTCTTCCTGTAGAAAATGATGGACAAGAAAACAGATCCATGAATGTGAATTCTGCCCTGGATCCTACAGCCTTATTATGCCTGTGTCTTCCAGCCAACTCCTCCTATTGTGTATGCAGCTTGCCACTCAGACACAGCGTGGAGGGAATGAATATGCACAGAAATGTGGAAGCAATCGCTCACTTTAGGATTCGGAAAGTGATTTGGTTTCCCACACTGTCCGGCACATGCAGGAAGGCTGGCACCGGGCAGAGCAGCACTCAAAGGGTATGTGTCCACGTTCAGGATTGCATCAGGATTTGGTCAGGATTTTCCATCAGTATTTGTAACCCAAAACCAGGAGTGGAACAATTAGAGGAAAAGTATAATAGAAACATATGCACCACTTCTGCATTTATCACCCACTCCTGGTTTTGGCTTACAAATACTGATGAAAAATCCTGACCAAATCCTGATGCAATCCTGAACGTGGACACATACCCAAAGGGTATGTGCACACGCTGCGGATTTTGCTGCGGATCCGCAGCTGATTTGACGCTGCGGATTCGCAGCAGTTTTCCCAGAGTTTACAGTACCATGTAAACCTATGGGGAAAAAAAAACGTTGTGCACATGCTGCGGATTATTTTCCGCAGCATGTCAATTCTTTGTGCGGATTCCGCAGCGGTTTTAAACCTGCACCAATAGGAAAGTGCAGCTGAAAAACAGCAGAGGAATCCGCAGTGGATTTAGCCATTAATCTATTAAGGTTTAGTTTCAACACCTGGGAAAGTGGGGGAACGACATTCTTACTAATATGGGGGGAGGGTATTACTGATGTGACAACCATTAGCCAGTGACTACTAGAGGGAGAGGGACAAAAGCCCTGAGATCCTGGCCACCCCTGACTAGCAGTCAGTGCTCTGCCCCAAGGACCGCCACTGGGCTGTGAGGAAACCACAATGGTGCCAGGGATCACCAGACCACTGTAGACTTACACCTGTCGGAACACGCCGTGCTCCAAATGAGGCGACTGTGATGGTGCCGAGCCGTCCCCTCACCTCTGCTCATGGGTCGCCCCAGCATCTAGACCCTATACTGGGCCGCGGGTGTACAGGAGCCGCAGCTCTGAAGTCTCGCTCGGGCACAGTGCTGCGAGGCCTGGCGAAGCACAAGGAGGGCATTCCTCAGCACTACAGGTGCTGTCACCCGTAGCAACCGGCTAATCACAGTCTTGGCTATAGGCGACCCCCCATTTCCTGTGTACAGAGAGGGGCCACACTGGCAGAAGTCACCTGACAGCTGCCATCACTAGCACAGGTGGACTGCTTTATTAATGTGCCACTGGCAGAAGCTGGTTACACACAGTACACAGGGGCAGGCAGGCACCAGGCTTCCTCCTCGCACACGACAGGCCTCACGTTCTGGGGCCCCGGCACAGCAGTGACACGGACACCACTGGTGACACATAGGCGGTTGCCCAGGCTACACTGACTACGTGCAGCGCCCCTCTCTTCCGGTAACACCGGGACCCAGCGCCGCTACATCTCGGGCACTCACCAAGCAGGCATCGCGCATGCGCCATGAGGTCTCTGACCGACAGACATTACTAATGACGCCTGAGTTCTATGCGCAGGCGCATTTTGCGTACAGACTGTACTCGCCGGAGAGGCCGTTACGTCATTAGTAGTCGCCCTTACACCGTGTTCGGGGCATGCGCGGTCCTTTACGGTAGGTGTAACTGAATGGTCAATACAACAGTTATCTACTCATTTGTGAATGTTTGGTGTCTACGTGCGCGGTGTGTCCCGGACCGGAGCCCATTCATTGCTGCTCTCCGGCTGGGTACGTGGTTACTGAGTAACACCCTGTGCAGCCAGCATTGTGGGCACACGGACCGCCAGGCTGGGCAGAGTAGCCTGTATTACCACTAGCTATCACCCGGTGTGAGGAAACGCCCCAACACCCGCCGAGACGCATTACTCCTCATCGCCCATTAACTCCTCAAATACCGCTGTCAATCACAGCATCGATTAGGCAAACCTTTATACCTCTGACCATCGCTGCGGGATCACACTGTCATGTCGGACTGGCGGCAATGATTTTACCACAGAGCGGAGGCAGTGCACATGAGACACCGGGGGCCAAAGCCGACCAGTACGGCCGGGGTCACACTACCGGAGACTACGGGCGAGCGCTATGTGAGAAAACCTCGTGTAGCCCCCGCACCAGTGTTAGTCTATGGGGCAGCTCCCATCACCGTGTATCTTCTCAGGCATCTTCAGTGTGCGTGTAAAACCGCAGCAAATGTCGCCAATACAAGCCTACGGGTGCGAGAAAACAAATCACACAGCACTCGGACCATGCGAGTGCTGTCCGATATATACACACTGGCGTCTATCGAAAAGCCGGCAATTCATGTGCTGCATACAGTAAAATCACACTGACAGGTTAGAGTAGATTAGATATATACACATAGAATATATAGATACACATATATTTATAGTACACTAGATGGCAGCCCGATTCTAAAGAATCGGGAGTCTAGAATCCATATATACTTTATTTATTCAAATGTAAGAATAATACAATTAATAAATAATAGTAAGAAAGAACAAAAAATGGCTGCACTCACCAGCTCTTGACAATTCTTGACAGTACGGCACATTTCTGATTGGTCGCTCGCGGCAGGCGGCAACCAATCAGAAAAGTGTCGCGCACCACGAGGGCATATATCTTTGTCCACCCTGAGCGGGTGTAGGACGCTGGTGACGTCACTTATCTCCGGACATTATCTCCGGACAAAGCCACGGAAGTTGGCACAAATTGCCGGAAGTAGTATTCTAGGCAATTATATATTAGATTTTAATGTTATCAGTGTTTACCTTTGAACGTTTATATTGTATTGTCCTGTCACCAGCCATGTGTACGATTATCGGCCGAAAGCCTCTCTGGAACCAATAATCACCCCATGTAAAGGTATCTTTATAAGTTAAAGATTCAGAATACTATGACTTTTATCATATCCTGAACAGTCAAGTTTTTTATGAACCGTTAAGGTTTTCTTGTTGAAGTAAAAAAAAACTCTTGAGTGTTTACAGTTTGAAACCATAAAATGTTGAAAAATTATGTCATTCTTGAGTATATCACTCAATGGTGCTCATAAACGTGTCAAATTTGATCTATAATATACTTTAATATACGTTACTTTAATCTTTAATATACTTAAGAACAGGGCCCCAGACATCACACAGGGGGTCTGAAACACCGCACAGTGGTCCAAAATATCGCTGTGCTCTGCCTGGGGCCCCATATGCTGCCTGGGGCCCCTGTGCTCTGCCTGGGGCCCCATATGCTGCCTGGGGCCCCTGTGCTCTGCCTGGGGCCCCATATGCTGCCTGGGGCCCCTGTGCTCTGCCTGGGGCCCCATATGCTGCCTGGGGCCCCTGTGCTCTGCCTGGGGCCCCTGTACTCTGCCTGGGGCCCCATGTTCTGCCTGGGGCCCCTGTGCTCTGCCTGGGGCCACTGTGCTCTGCCTGGGGCCCCATGTTCTGCCTGGGGCCACTGTGCTCTGCCTGGGGCCCCATAAGCTGCCTGGGGCCCCATAAGCTGCCTGGGACCACTGTGCTCTGCCTGGGGCCCCTGTGCTCTGCCTGGGGCCACTGTGCTCTGCCTGGGGCCCCATATGCTGCCTGGGGCCACTGTGCTCTGCCTGGGGCCCCATATGCTGCCTGGGGCCACTGTGCTCTGCCTGGGGCCCCATATGCTGCCTGGGGCCCCTGTGCTCTGCCTGGGGCCCCTGTGCTCTGCCTGGGGCCCCTGTGCTCTGCCTGGGGCCCCTGTGCTCTGCCTGGGGCCCCATGTTCTGCCTGGGGCCCCATATGCTGCCTGGGGCCCCTGTGCTCTGCCTGGGGCCCCATATGCTGCCTGGGGCCCCTGTGCTCTGCCTGGGGCCCCTGTGCTCTGCCTGGGGCCCCTGTGCTCTGCCTGGGGCCCCATGTTCTGCCTGGAGCCCCATGTTCTGCCTGGGGCCCCATGTTCTGCCTGGGGCCCCTGTGCTCTGCCTGGGGCCCCTGTGCTCTGCCTGGGGCCCTTGTGCTCTGCCTGGGGCCCCATATGCTGCCTGGGGCCCCTGTGCTCTGCCTGGGGCCCCATATGCTGCCTGGGGCCCCTGTGCTCTGCCTGGGGCCCCATATGCTGCCTGGGGCCCCATGTTCTGCCTGGGGCCCCTGTGCTCTGCCTGGGGCCCCTGTGCTCTGCCTGGGGCCACTGTGCTCTGCCTGGGGCCCCATATGCTGCCTGGGGCCCCTGTGCTCTGCCTGGGGCCCCATATGCTGCCTGGGGCCCCTGTGCTCTGCCTGGGGCCACTGTGCTCTGCCTGGGGCCCCATAGGCTGCCTGGGGCCCCTGTGCTCTGCCTGGGACCACTGTGCTCTGCCTGGGGCCCCATATGCTGCCTGGGGCCCCTGTGCTCTGCCTGGGGCCACTGTGCTCTGCCTGGGGCCCCATATGCTGCCTGGGGCCCCTGTGCTCTGCCTGGGTGTAGGACACTGGTGACGTCACTTATCTCCGGACATTAGCTCTGGACATTAGCTCCGGACATTAGCTCCGGACAAAGCCACGGAAGTTGGCACAAATTGCAGGAAGTAGTATTCTAGGCAATTATATATTAGATAGATACAAGAAATGCTGGCAGTTCATCTGCCGTATACAGTAATATCACAGCAGGAGCCGACAGGATAGGAGATACGGATTACATACACTAAATACATATAGAATAGGTAGATATATTGATGTCAGTGACAAATGCAGTTAGTACAGTGTGTGTGCAAATTACTGTACATGTATTTATTTAATAAAAGATTGTTTTTTGGAAAAAAATGGCATGGGCTCCCGTGCAATTTTCGGAACCAGCAAAGGGAAAGCCGACGGCTGGGGGCAGAAGTTTATAGCGTGGGAAGGGGGTAATGCCCATGGAGCTTCCCAGGCTATTAATATCAGCTCACAGCTGTATAATTAGCCTTTACTGGCTATTAAAATGAGGGACTCTAAAAAAAATGACGCATAGGGTCCCCCTACAATTAATAACCAACAAAGGCTATGCAGACATCTGTGGGCTGATATTAATAGACTGGGAAGGGTCTTTAGCCTGGGGTATCCACATCATGCATCCATGGCTGTATGACCCCTTTAAAAGATGCTATTTGTGAATGGACGACTGGCTAAGTTGTGGCTTTTCAAATATTCCGTGTCTCCCTCCTTTTCTCTCTTTACAGACAATAGGAAATATTCTTTCCTAGTTATGTACTATCTGCTAGCTCTTTGAAGCTGCCATGTTTGACACCTCTAGCATTCTCCCAGGAGTTCAGAGTTCCTGCAGGAAGAGTAGGCAGATATCATCTCCCTTGGGTAGAGACTTGTGGATGCAGCCCCCAGTAGCCATTCCACTGACATTACAATTTACCTTACAGTAGATACTTCCTTCACAAATGGTTTTGTAAATTTTGTTCGAAAAATATGAAATTGTTGATAACTTTTTAACCCTTCTAAGTTCCTAAAAATAAAAAATGTTTAAAAATTATGCAGATGTAAAGTAGACATGTGTCAAATGTTATTTATTAACTATTTTTTGTGTTATATCTATCTGGTATAAGAATTAAAGGGAACCTGTCACCCTCCTCAGGCGTTTATAACTAAAAGAGCCATCTTGTGCGGCACTAATGCTGCATTCTGACCAGGTGGCTCTTTTACTTATTGTTCGTTGCACTGCAGAAATAATCACTTTTGAATTTGGTCCCTCATACCTGTGAAATCGCCAGGCAGGTCTTTTCCCCCCTCATCCAAATGCCTCCCAGCTGTCACTCTGCGACAAGGGCGCCGCCTCCTCGGCGTTATTCAGTTGTCCAGGCGCCTGCACTGTCATATTTTGCCTTGGGCATGCGCAGTTCGCGCTGCCTGACAACTGACATCCCGCGGGTGCAAGCAGGCGCAGTAAACAAGACATCAAGTGATGTCAGTTGTTGGGCAGCGCGAACTGCGCATGCCCAAGACAAAATATGACCACGTTCCACCATCGGCGCTGCTCTGTCTTCCGCGTCCTCTGCAGTGACGCTCGGGTCAGAGGGCACGATGACGCGATTAGGGTGCGCGCCGCCCTCTGACTGAACAGTCAGTGCGGAGGACGGGGAAGACACAGCGGTGCTCAGCGGTGGAACGGGAAAGGTGAGTATAGCAAGTGCCGGGAGCCTGAGCGACGAGAGGTGAGTGTGATATTTTTTTTTTTTTATCGCAGCAACAGCATATGGGGCAAATATCTCCATGGAGCATCTTATGGGGCCATAATCAACTTTTGTGCAGCATTATATGGGGCGTATTTTGTATGGAGCATCTTATGGGGCTCATCATGAACTGTATGGAGCATTATATGGGGCCCCTGATTCAATATGGATATTCAAAAACACTTAACCTACTGATGTCTCAATTCGCAGGGCCGCGCTTAGTAACCCGATGTTTACCCTGGTTACCAGTGTAAATGTGAAAAAAAACAAACACTACATACTTACATTCCGGTGTCTGTCCCCCAGCGCTGTGCTTTCCTGCACTGTCAGCGCCGGCCAGCCGTAAAGCAGATTACAGCGGTGACGTCACCGCTGTGCTTTCCGGCCGGCGCTCACAGTCAGTGCAGGAAAGCACAGCGCCGGGGGACAGACACCGGAATGTAAGTATGTAGTGTTTGTTTTTTTTTACATTAGCACTGGTAACCAGGGTAAACATCGGGTTACTAAGCGCGGCCCTGCGCTTAGTAACCTGATGTTTACCTTGGTTACCCGGGGACCGGCATCGTTGGTCGCTGGAGAGCTGTCTGTGTGACAGCTCTCCAGTGACCACACAACGACGAAACAGCGACGCTGCAGCGATCGGCATCGTTGTCTAGATCGCTGCAGCGTCGCTAAATGTGACAGTACCTTTAGTGAACCTAGCAAAAAAGGCAAACAAAAAACAAGTGTGGGATTGCACTTTTTTTGCAATTTCACCGCACTTGGAATTTTTTTCTCGTTTTCTAGTACGCGACATGGTAAAACCAATGATGTCGTTTAACCCCTTTCTGTCATTGGACGTACTATTCCGTCCATGTGGGGTAGGCCCTACTTCCCAAGGACGGAATAGTACATCCAGCGCGATCGGCCGCGCTCACGGGGGGAGCGCGGCCGATCGCTGCCGGGTGTCAGCTGACTATCGCAGCTGACATCCGGCACTATGTGCCAGGAGCGGACATGATCGCAGTGTTCCGGCGGTACAGGGAAGCATCGCGCAGGGAGGGGGCTCCCTGCGAGCTTCCCTGAGACGATCGGTACAAGGCGATGTGCTCACCTTGTACCGAGCGTCTCCTCCCTGCAAGCCCCGGATCCAAAATGGCGCGGGGCTGCATCCGGGGCCTGCAGGGAGGTGGCTTCACCGCGCCTGCTCAGAGCAGGCGCCGGGAAGCCTCCCTTCTGTGCACATCAGATCGCCGATCTGACACAGTGCACAGCAAAGTGTCAGATCGGTGATCTGTCACTTTACTGTGATGCTCCGGTTTCCTCCCACATTCCAAAGACATACTGATAGGGAATTTAGATTGTGAGCCCCATCAGGGACAGCGATGATAATGTGTGCAAAATTGTAAAGCGCTGCGGAATATGTTAGCGCTATATAAAAATAAAGATTATTATTATTATTATTATTATGGTACCACTGAAAACGTCATCTTGTCCCGCAAAAAACGAGCCGCCATACAGCATCATCAGTAAAAAAATAAAAAAGTTATAGTCCTCAGAATAAAGCGATGCAAAAATAATTATTTTTTCTATAAAATAGTTTTTTTTCTACAAAAGCGCCAAAACGTAAAAAAATG
The DNA here is from genome assembly GCF_051348905.1 of Ranitomeya variabilis. Classification (NCBI taxonomy): domain Eukaryota; kingdom Metazoa; phylum Chordata; class Amphibia; order Anura; family Dendrobatidae; genus Ranitomeya; species Ranitomeya variabilis. The sequence goes on from NC_135234.1 coordinate 517,774,633, forward strand.
ATATAAATGAGGTATCGCTGTAATCGTACTGACCCGAAGAATAAAACTGCTTTATTCATTTTACCAAACGCGGAACGGTATAAATGCCCCCCCCAAAAGAAATTCATGAATAGCTGGTTTTTGGTCATTCTGCCTCACAAAAATCGGAATAAAAAGCGATCAAAAAATGTCACGTGCTCGAAAATGTTACCAATAAAAGCGTCAACTCGTCCCGCAAAAAACAAGACCTCACATGACTCTGTGGACCAAAATATTAAAAATTATAGCACTCAAAATGTGGTAAGGCAAAAAAATTTTTTGCAATAAAAAGCGTCTTTTAGTGTGTGACGGCTGCCAATCAAAAATCCGCTAGAAAACGCGCAATAAATAGTAAATCAAACCCCCCTTCATCACCCCCTTAGTTACGAAAAATTAAAAAAATGTATTTATTTCCATTTTCACATTAGGGCTAGGGTTAGGGCTAGGGTTAGGGTTAGGGCTAAGGTTAGGGTTGGGGCTAGGGTTAGGGCTATAGTTAGGGTTAGGGTTGGGGCTAAAGTTAGGGTTGGGGCTAAAGTTAGGGTTAGGGGTTGGATTACATTTACGGTTGGGATTAGGGTTGGGATTAGGGTTTTGGGTGTGTGTTAGGGTTAGGGGTGTGGTTAGGGTTACAGTTGAGATTAGGGTTAGGGGTGTGTTTGGATTAGGGTTTCAGTTATAATTGGGGGGTTTCCACTGTTTAGGCACATCAGGGGCTCTCCAAATGAGACATTGCGTCCGATCTCAATTCCAGCCAATTCTGCGTTCAAAAAGTAAAACAGTGCTCCTTCTCTTCCGAGCTCTCCCGTGTGCACAAACAGGGGTTTACCCCAACATATGGGGTATCAGCGTACTCAGGAAACATTGGACAACAACTTTTGGGTCCAATTTCTCCTGTTACCCTTGGGAAAATACAAAACTGGGGGCTAAAAAATAATTTTTGTGGGGAAAAAAAATAATTTTTATTTTCACGGCTCTGCGTTATAATCTGTAGTGAAACACTTGGGGGTTCAAAGTTCTCACAACACATCTAGATAAGTTCCTTGGGGGGTCTAGTTTCCAATATGGGGTGACTTATGGTTTTTTTTACTGTTTAGTTACATCAGGGGCTCTGCAAATGCACCATGACGCCTGCAGACCAATCCATCTAAAGGCCCCGTCTCACTTAGCGATTTACCAACGATCACGACCAGCGATACGACCTGGCCGTGATCGTTGGTAAGTCGCTGTGTGGTCGCTGGGGAGCTGTCACACAGACAGCTCTCCCCAGCGACCAACGATCAGGGGAACGAGTTCGGCATCGTTGAAACTGTCTTCAACGATGCCGAAGTCCCCCTGCAGCACCCGGGTAACCAGGGTAAACATCGGGTTACTAAGCGCAGGGCCGCGCTTAGTAACCCGATGTTTACCCTGGTTACCAAAAAAAACAAACAGTACATACTCGCCTTTCGGTGTCCAGGTCCCTTGCCGTCTGCTTCCTGCTCTGACTGACTGAGCCGCCGTACACTGAGAGCAGAGCGCAGCGGTGACGTCACTGCTGTGCTCTCACTTCTCACTGTACGGCCGGCAGTCAGTGAGAGCAGGAAGCAGACGGCAAGGGACCTGACGGACATCAGAAGGCGAGTATGTATTGTTTTTTTTTTTTACATTTACGCTGGTAACCAGGGTAAACATCGGGTTACTAAGCGCGGCCCTGCGCTTAGTAACCCGATGTTTACCCTGGTTACCAGTGAAGACATCGCTGGATCGGTGTCACACACACCGATTCAGCGATGTCAGCGGGGCCTCAACGACCAAAAAAAGGTCCAGGCCATTCCGACACGACCAGCGATCTCGCAGCAGGGGCCTGATCGCTGGTACGTGTCACACATAGCGAGATCGCTATGGAGGTCGCTGTTGCGTCACAAAACTTGTGACTCAGCAGCGATCTCGCTAGCGATCTCGCTATGTGAGACGGGGCCTTTAGTCTGCATTCCAAATGGCGCTCCTTCCCTTCCGAGCTCTGCCATGCGCCCAAACGGTGGTTCCCCCCCACATATTGGGTATCGGCGTACTCAGGACAAATTGGACAACAACTTTTGGGGTCCAATTTCTTCTCTTACCCTTGGGAAAATAAAAATTTGGGGGAGAAAAAATCATTTTTGTGAAAAAATATGATTTTTTATTTTTACGGCTCTGCATTATAAACTTCTGTGAATCACTTAATAGGTCAAAGTGCTCACCACACATCTAGATAAGTTCCTTAGTGGGTCTACTTTCCAAAATGGTGTCACTTGTGGGGGGTTTCAATGTTTAGGCACATCAGGGGCTCTCCAAACGCAACGTGGCGTCCCATCTGAATTCCAGTCAATTTTGCGTTGAAAAGTCAAATGGCGCTCCTTCGCTTCCGAGCTTTGCCATGCGCCCAAACAGTGGTTTACCCCCAAATATGGGGTATCAGCGTACTCCGGACAAATTGTACAACAACTTTTGGGGTCCATTTTCTCCTGTTACCCTTGGTAAAATAAAACAAATTGGAGCTGAAGTAAATTTTTTGTGTAAACAAGTTAAATGTTCATTTTTATTTAAACATTCCAAAAATTCCTGTGAAACACCTGAAGGGTTAATAAACTTCTTGAATGTGGTTTTGAGCACCTTGAGGGGTGTAGTTTTTAGAATGGTGTCACACTTGGGTATTTTCCATCATATAGACCCCTCAAAATGACTTCAACTGAGATGTGGTCCCTAAAAAAAAAAATGGTGTTGTAAAAATGAGAAATTGCTGGTCAACTTTTAACCCTTATAACTCCCTAACAAAAAAAATGTTGGTTCCAAAATTGTGCTGATGTAAAGTAGACATGTGGGAAATGTTACTTATTAAGTATTTTGTGTGACATATCTCTGTGATTTAATTGTATAAAAATTCAAAGTTGGAAAATTCCGAAATTTTCAAAATTTTCGCCAAATTTCCGTTTTTTTCACAAATAAACTCAGGTAATATCAAAGAAATTTTACCACTATCATGAAGTACAATATGTCACGAGAAAACAATGTCAGAATCACCAGGATCCGTTGAAGCGTTCCAGAGTTATAACCTCATAAAGGGACAGTGGTCAGAATTGTAAAAATTGGCCCGGTCATTAACGTGCAAACCACCCTTGGGGGTAAAGGAGTTAAAAGTACAACTCGTCCCGCAAAAAATAAGCCCTCACATGGCCATATTGATGGAAAAATAAAAAAGTTATGGCTCTGGGAAGGAGGGGAGCGAAAAACGAACACGGAAAAATGGAAAATCCCAAGGTCATGAAGGGGTTAAAACAGGTTAGTCTGTTATTCAGTCATAATTTAAAATCTTCATGGCTCGGGGGTGTGCAAGGATAAGAGTGTGCAGGTTCAGAAGACGGCCGTTTCGCGCCGATATGGCGCTTCTACGGGTTAAGGATCGGTGAGTGCTACTTATCTTTTCTTCGTTCCATATATATAGATGGGTGTATTTGATCAACAACCACTTGGCCTTTTATGTGTTTTTCATGTTGTCTTCGGTTTCCTGTACAATAAATAATATGATCAATTTTTGCAGACTTATCTTTTCATATAATTTCTCTTGTATGCTGTAGGCTGATCCCTTTGTATAGGGTGGTGCCCTCTATTATCAAGTTGTTTGCTATAGACAGGATATAAAATAAATGTATGGTTGTTGGGGGGTCTGACTGATGGAACCCCAACCATCATGAGGGTCCCTAATTCTCTGTATAATTGGACATACAAGACGTTCACTGTATTCACTGTCTATTAAAGCTGGAGTCACACATGCTGACTGCCACTCTCAGAGAGGTGAATGGAGCGATGGTCACACATGAGCACTACTGCTCCCCCTACACATGGGCTTGTCAGACCACTGATCAGGACTGCAGGGGGTCTTGTGGATTGCTTAGAAAGTTGTTTGTGGGCTGTCTAGCGCTGCTCAATTCAACTTTAGTGATGAGCATGGCCAATGACTCCACACTTCTATCAAGACCTGCTTCCCTTTTATTTTGCGCTGATTTTGAGCTACATGATGTTTTCTTCCCAAATTACATTCAATGCAAGAAATCAGCAAGAAGAAAGGAGGAACCGACTTTTCCGAAATCAGTGACCATTTTTAGAATTGGAAATAACTTGTGTTGTGCACCTGAAAGGGTCTTGCAACTCCTGAATAATTGCCCCAGAGTGCTGCACGAAGTATCATGGCATTGTGTATATCAGGAGACAGTTGGGGACACAGGGCTGACAGTAGGGAGCAGCTCCAGGTCACAAGGTACTGTATATACTTGAGTATAAGCCGAGATTTTCAGCCCATTTTTTTAGGCTGAAAGTGCCTCTCTCAGCTTATACTCGAGTCATTGTCCCAGGGGGGGGTCTGCGGGGGAGGGGGAGCGGCGGCTGTGACATACTCACCTGCTCCTGGCGTGGTCCCTGCATCTCCGATGGTCTCCGGACGCTGACAGCTTCTTCCTGTGTTCAGCGGTCACATGGTACCGCTCACTACAGTAATGAATATGGACGCGACTCCACTCCCATAGGGGTGGAGCCGCATATTCATTACTGTAATGAGCTCTACCGGTGACCGCTCAGCGCTGGAAGAAGCTGTCAGCGCCCGGAGAAGACCATCAGGCAAGCTGCCAGGGACCGCGCCAGGAGCAGGTGAGTATAATGGGGAGGGTGAGCAGCATTGCGCGATATTCACCTGTCCTCATTCCACCGCCGGTGCCGCTCCGTCTTCCGCGTCCTCTGGCTGTGATGCTCAGGTCAGAGGGCGCGATGACATGGTTAGTGCGCGCCCTCTGCCTGAACGTCAGTGCAGAGGATGGGGAAGGCGGAGCACGGTGGAATGAGGACAGGTGAATATTGCAAGTGCCGGGGGCCTGAGCGATGAGAGGTGAGTTTTTTTTTTTTTTTCTATAATCGCAGCAATAACATATGGGGCAAATATCTCTATGGAGCATCTTATGGGGCCATAATCAACATTTGTGCAGCATTATATGGGGCAAATATCTCTATGGAGCATCTTATGGGGCCATAATCCGCATTTGTGCAGTATTATATGGGGCAAATATCTCTATGGAGCATCTTATGGGGCCATAATCAACATTTGTGCAGCATTATATTTGGCAAATATCTCTATAGAGCATCTTATGGGGCCATAATCAGCATTTGTGCAGCATTATATGGGGCAAATATCTCTATGGAGCATATTATGGGGCCATAATCAGCATTTGTGCAGCATTATATGGGGCAAATATCTCTGGAGCATCGTATGGGGCCATAATCAGCATTTGTGCAGCATTATATGGGGCAAATATCTCTATGGAGCATCTTATGGGGCCCTTATTAACCTTTATGCAGCACTATATGGAGCATCTTATGGGGCCATTATTAACCTTTGTGCAGCATTATATGGGGCATATTTTAATATGGAGCATCTTATGGGGCCCATCATAAACTTCATGGCGCATTATATGGGGCTCCTGATTCAATATGGATATTCAAAAACACTTAACCTACTGATGTCTCAATTAATTTTACTTTTATCGGTATTTATTTTTTATTTTTGAAATTTACCGGTAGCTGCTGCATTTTCCACCCTAGGCTTATACTCGTGTCATTAAGTTTTCCCAGTTTTTTGTGGCAAAATTAGGGGTCTCGGCTTATACTCGAGTATATACGGTAAGTATCTGTAAAAAAAAAAAAAGTCAATATGCAGCACTTTAGTGCAAGAAATGAGGGGTTGTCCGGCAGAAATCATCTCATTTACCTGCTATATTTATACCCAATTATTTCTGATTAATAAGTGTCATTGATGTCTTACATGCAATTTGACGCACTGTATAAGGCTGTTGGGGCTGATCTGTATGGATGAAACACCTTTGTACAGTTTCCTGCACATCTTCATCTCTGTTTCTTTTTTTTAAATCAAATATTTTTTATTGAAGAAAACAGAAAGGATGACATTACATACATAAGCATTCACTAGTATACAAATGGTATTACTTCCCCATTTTTTAATAGATGAAGATACAACAAACACATCCCCCCTCCCATAACAAAGAAACCTCCCCCGTCACGCTTCAGCAATCCTTGTCAATGTATTACAGTATTGCACACATTCCTATAACCCTAATATCCTATCTCTGACAAGTTCTGCAGAGACCAATCCAGGAAAGTCCAGCCATCCCACCAGATGTTCTCATGGTGGTTCATCTTGCCCCTTTTCATGTATACGCTCCGTTCCATAAGAACTGCAAAATTGACTCTATTCATAAATTCTTCATCTCTGTTTCTGATGTTTTTTTTCCAACAGGGCCTGTGTTTCATAATTTGGTGGAAAAAATGGCACATATTACCATCAATCAATATTTACAACAGGTACAACCATTTTAACTTTTGGATTTATGGACTTTGTAGTATTTATGCATATTCCTAAAAAATATATATAAAAAAATGTAAATGTATTTACCCGCCGATCCACAGCAAATCTTCGTAACCCCACCGAGTTGCCGCCAGAAGCCTTCAATCTTCGTGGCCACAGCAAGCCGTCTTGAAAAAAATGTTTCTAGCAGATTTTGCACAATGCTATGCAGCATGCTTTGGGGTATCCCTCAGTTCACACTGCCCGCATTCTCCACCATATGTAAGGCATCGGTAGTAGCATCATATGTAGTGAAGAGGCAGTGACCCACAAAGTTCCAACACAAAAGTCTCTTTAACGTGTTTCCCCACAGCATTAAAGTCCAATTCACACAAATGCATATAACTTCAGTGTATATTATTATCAGTGTTCAGTTCACACCAGTTCATAGCAATATATATCAAATGGCTTTAAACTGCAGTCCCTAAACAGGCCAGACTTTCCTTGTCCAGTTTCCGTGGGCGACCGCACGGCATATTACAGTCTCCATACACACAGCCTCATATGTTCGAGACACTACACACGCCAGCCCCCTCTGACTAGTTCCCGTAGGTGTTCTGCATCACTGTATCAGAGTCTCTTACAGTCTCTTTACTCACACAGCTGTACACAGCTCAGGATATCCTCCGGATAGCAGCCGGGCACCATATCCACCTGTTTGCAATCGTTACCCATGCTTGTCCTCTTTCGGGCACAGGACATCCGCCTCCAGGCACAGGACTGTCCACATCCGAGACCAGTACCATGGACGACTTGCATCGCTTTATACGCTGCGGGTGCCAGGTTATTCAGCTGCCCTGGGTGCTGGCTTCGCTGGCCTGTGCCTTCATGCACTCAGCCTGCGCTCTGCAGGCCTCTGCTCTGCACACCAGCACACACCAGACTGACACTGTGGTTGCACCTCACACCTGACACACCCATACCTCTTACTGCAGGGCTTTTAACACACACAAACCTGTGGCCTTCAGCCACATGGAAAAACCAGACCGGAAATCCATGACTCCCATGCACACCTATGGACTTCATCCTTCTGCATGCACAACCTGGGGAGAACACACAGCGACCCCTTGCTGCTGCTGCTGCTGCCAGAACTGCAGCTCCTGCGCAGTCTTCGTGGATCCGCCGATCCACAGCAAAACTTCGTAACCCCACCGAGTTACCGCCAGAAGCCTTCAATCTCTGTGGCTCCGCCGAGCCACAGCAAGCAGTCTTGAAAAAATGTTTCCAGCAGATTTTGCACAGTGCTATGCAGCATGCTTTGGCGTATGCCTCAGTTCACACTGCCCGCATTCCCCACCATATGTAAGGCACCGGTAGTAGCATCGTACATAGTGAAGAGGCAGTGACCCACAAAGTTCCAACACAAAAATCTCTTTAATGTGTTTCCTCACAGCATTAAAGTCCAGTTCACACAAATGCATATAACTTAAGTGTATATTATTATCAGTGTTCAGTTCACACCAGTTCATAGCAATACATATCATATGGCTTTAAACTGCAGTCCCTAAACAGGCCAGACTTCGCTTGTCCAGTTTCCCTGGGTGACCGCACGCCAACTTCCAGTGACTTGTGTGAGAGCGATAACACCAAATTTAACACACCTGCTCCCCATTCACACTTGAGACCTTGTAACACTAATGAGTCACATGGCCTCGGCTATAAAAAATATGGCTAATTGGGCACAATTTGGCCATTTTCACTTAGGGGTGTACTCATTTTAGTTGCCATCAGTTTAGACATAATGGCTGTGTCTTGAGTTATTTAGAAGGCACACCAAATTCACACTATTATACAAGCTGTACACTGACTACTTTACATTGTAATAAAGTGTCGTATCTTCAGTGTTGTCCTATAAAAAGATATAGTTAGGCTGTGTGCACACGTTGCAGATTTTTCGCGTTTTTTCGCTATAAAAACGTGAAAAAAACGCATACATTATGCATCCCATCATTTAGAATGCATTCCACAATTTTTGTGCACATGATGCGGTTTTTTTTTCCGCGTAAAAAACGCAGCATGTTCAATAATTTTGCGGATTTCCCACTATATTATTGCATTGGGAACCTCCGGAAAAATCCGCAAAAAAACGCACCAAAAACGCAGTAAAAACACAGTGAAAACGCAAGAAAAACGCATGCGGATTTCTTGCAGAAAATGTCCTGTTTTGCTCAGGAAATTTCTGCAAGAAATCCTGAACGTGTGCACATAGCCTAAAATATTTACAAAAGTGTGAGGGGTGTACTCACATTTGTGATCTACTGTAGGTTGTCTCTACAGTGCTCCTCACACACACATGAAGACCACACAGTGCTCCCAGCAAAGTATGATGCTGCCACAGCACACTCGCAATACGATGCCCCTATAGTCCCCCCACAATATGATGCCTCCATAGTCCCCCCACAATATGATGCACCCAGTGTGCCCCCAGAGAGTATTATGCCACATATAGTATGATGGCCCCAACAGCCCCTCACAGAACATGATAGCCCAAATGGCCGCTGAAGTCCCCCCCGATAGCACCCCAAAGGGTGTGATGGTCTTCACAGACCTCCCACAGGGTGCAACACTCCCGACAGTCTTCCACAGGGTGCAACACTCCCGACAGTCTCCCACAGGGTGTAACACTCCTGACAGTCTCCCACAGGGTGCGACACTCCCGACAGTCTCCCACAGTGTGCGACACTCCCGACAGTCTCCCACAGGGTGCGACACTCCCGACAGTCTCCCACAGGGTGTAACACTCCTGACAGTCTCCCACAGGGTGCGACACTCCCGACAGTCTCCCACAGGGTGCGACACTCCCGACAGTCTCCCACAGGGTGCGACACTCCCGACAGTCTCCCACAGGGTGCGACACTCCCGACAGTCTCCCACAGGGTGCGACACTCCCGACAGTCTCCCACAGGGTGCGACACTCCCGACAGTCTCCCACAGGGTGCGACACTCCCGACAGTCTCCCACAGGGTGCGACACTCCCGACAGTCTCCCACAGGGTGCGACACTCCCGACAGTCTCCCACAGGGTGCGACACTCCCGACAGTCTTCCACAGGGTGCGACACTCCCGTCAGTCTCCCACAGGGTGCGACACTCCCGTCAGTCTCCCACAGGGTGCGACACTCCCGACAGTCTCCCACAGGGTGCGACACTCCCGACAGTCTCCCACAAGGTGCGACACTCCCGACAGTCTCCCACAAGGTGCGACACTCCCGACAGTCTCCCACAAGGTGCGACACTCCCGACAGTCTCCCACAGGGTGCGACACTCCCGACAGTCTCCCACAGGGTGCGACACTCCCGACAGTCTCCCACAGGGTGCGACACTCCCGACAGTCTCCCACAGGGTGTGATACTCCCCAAGTCTCCCATACAGTATGATGCTGTCGCACAGTATGGTAACCCCTTACAGTTCTTCTCAATTTTCTTTCATGAGTACTAACTGCCAAAATAAAAAAAATGTTCACTTACCTCCTTTCTCCCAATGCGCTGCTCAAGTCTGTGCAGTGTTTGGACTGAGAGTCTGCGCAGTAAATGTGATCTAGTTATATCATTAGGGCTAAGGATGTGTGGTCTGGCACCATTATCGGTATGCCGCTGCTACCTGCCCTTTGTATTTGTAGGTGTGATGCAGTGACCCCTGTAACAGGTAGGGGGCGCTGCATGGTCTCCCCGGTATGTGCACGGAGTTGTATTGAGGCCGTGAGAATAGACCTGCAGTGATGTCAGGATCACGTGACCAGCCATGTGATCCATTACTGTGGGTGTGGTTACAGGTACATAACGTGACCAGGGTGTGGGTCACATGGTCCCTGGGTTCCTGTGTGGTTCCAGTGAGTGGACCTGAGTGGTGAGGTTACAGGGGGTTCCTGAGCGCTGTGTGTGGGCTGTGTACGCTCCTGTGCTGGAAGACCTGGTAGGAGGCTTCCTGGAGAGCACATGCTGGCGTGAGAGGTCCTGGGAGGTGTACCAGGACCCCTGAGCAACACACAGTGGAACTTGGGGAAGCTACAGTCCTTCGGTGGCTCTGGACTGACTGATGTGTGCCGGCCAGGCAAGTTGGTGAACCACGTAAGGCAGTTTCCCCAGGAGAGAGGACTGACAAGGAGTCAGCAGACGGAGCAGGAGCTCCCATAAGGTACCTCCACAAGCCGTTGGTACTTGTAACCTGGACTGTGTGGTAACCCACGGCAACTGGTCAGTGAGGACCAGCATGTTTAGTGTCCGTGAGTCCAACCCGTAGTTAAAGTGTTTGAAGATGCAAGTTAATGTCACCAGTTGGTGCCTGTGATGTTCTATGAACTGTGCATAACCCGGTTTATGAGGCTTAATAAACCGTATGGACTGCTTTGTTTTAAAAACCCGTGCCCGTGTGCTTGAATATCGCAGCCAAGCGAGTGTCCCCCAACACACTCAGTAAGAATAGTCTTACATAGGGTATTGGAGTAGCAGAGGCAAAACTGATAGAAATAAATAAATGGTTATGGTCCCATCGATGAAAGGCTGCCTTGCCGCCACTGGTGGTCTTACATGTATTTGCTAATTTCTGCACTAAGTTCCTTAATTTTGTAAGCGTATTTTACATGACAGCAAAGCAGTGTACACGTCATATATGCGAGGTTTTCATACATCTTGGTGCATACAGTGTGCTACTGTGCTCTTTGATATTTATATATCTTAATTTTTTGGGGACAAAAAGTGCGTCTTGGGCTCCGTTCCCACTGTCAGGAAGTAGCAGCACTTTTGATGCAGCGTATGTTCACTGTGTACAAAGTGCTGCCTTCTATTGAGTGCAGGTAAATCCGCATGTGTTCTCTGAACCATGAGGATTTACTGCATCCAATACATTGTATTGGTGAAAGTTCTGTTGCGGAGACTAGCGTATCCACAAGAAAAATTGACATTCTGCGGTTCTGAAAGACGCACCTCATGTCCGTCTCCGTGGGTGATCCACAGGTGCACATGTACTCATAGTAGACATGGGATTTCTAGAAATCCCATCCACTCTGCTGTAACATAAATACACAGTATCAAACCTGCAGCAATTCCTGATCGTGGGCTTGTACCCTTATAGTCCGAAGAATACGGTAATAGTCACTGCAACTTGCACTCTTCACATTTGCTTCATTCTGTTAGAAGTGCTGGTCAGTTTTTTTGTCTTTTCTTGCATTACCGTCTGAGATTATCCACATGCCAGTTATTTTTTTTGTTGTTCACAAAAGAAGCGACACGTCCTGATCTTGACTTGTTTTGTGGAGCAAACTCAAACATTCATGTTAATGGTTCCGCAAAACAATGGCCACATGGAGTTGCATTCATGTGCTGTCCGTTATTCCCCAAATAATGTTATGAATTTTGGAAAACCTCTGGCACTTATGGTTTTCTTATAAGAAGAACGGATGATGCAGAGATGGTAAAAAACAGATTCCCTGACCAAAAGTTGATGACATTTGGGTCCAGCGCTCTGATGGAAATTGTTCAGTTTTTCAGATGAGAAAATAAACTGACTTGTTAATGAGGCCTGAGAAAATATCTCTGCAGTCTGTGATCTAGGTTTTTGCGCCAATATCAGAAGTGGATCCCGCACATGTGAACTTGGCTGTCTTTGCAGATATTGATGACACCACCTTTTGGTTTTTATAAACAATTCTGTGCAATTTGTTTTTGGATCATTTTATGACCTCCCACGTGAAAATTGCCGTAAAAAATTGCTTCATCTGTGTACTGGCTGAGTCATTTTACAGTATAAAATATTTTTGAATTTTTTTAGATCTGTTGTCATTGTAATAATTTTATTCCTTTCTGTATTATTTATTGTGCCATAAGATCAATGGGAATACATCCGAGGTCATTTCTATGTGCTCTGTAATATAGGTGGTTGAGGTTATTGAAGAGAAGAATGGTGCAGCTTGTTCGGAGCTGGTTTCATTTAGACATGCCCACATCGCAAACCCCAGACTACAGGTAGGAAATTGTCGCTCATCTACTTCTCACATTAGCATTTTTTTACTAGGTTATTTTAAAGGGGTGATTAACCCCTTGTCAAATACAATATTCTCTTGTGTAAAATAGTAATACTGGCTTCCTGCACTGACGGCGTTTTGATGATGACAGTAGCAGGTCTGCTGGCGCTCAGGTGACATTATTGTTCCACATGAGCGCTGTAGCCTATCAATGGTCGCTGATTGGCTGCAGCTTTCACACCTTCCTTGGGCATCCAAGTTTCGTCAAGTGTGAGTGTGATTGGCTGCTGTGCTCACATGGCATAACAGTATCACCCACGGACCAGCCACCGGCATCGCTAGAATGCTGCCAGTGTAGGAAGTGAGTATCTGCATTTAAAGAGGTATCCCCTAAAAATCAAGTTATTTCATGTCCACGGGAACTTGCTGATCGTTGGGGTTACGATTGTTGGGACCCTCAGCGATTATTGGGAATAACCCTCTAAGGGTGGTTTCACACTTGCGTTTTTGTCTGCAGCGTTTTTTGCACAAAAAACGCATGCGTTTTTTTTCCCCTATATTTAACATTGAAAACTCATGCGTTTTTTTTGTACGCGTTTGGTCGCGTTTTCAAACGCATGCGTTTTTTTCTGCATGCGTTCATTTTCAGAAATGCTACCTGCAGTATTTTCGTTTGCCGCGAAAAAACGCATGCGTTTTTTCGCGGCAAAAAAATGCATTGCTGTCTATGTAAACGCATGCGTTTTTAAGCACATGCGTTTGCGTTAAAAACGCATGCGTTTTTATTGGAAAAAAACAGAAAACACACTGAAAAGTCACCCACCACCATCAAGGTGATAAAAGGATCCAAACCCTAACCCTACCCCTAACCTCACCCCTAACCGTTTAATGAACATTTTCTGACAGTCATAGTGCCACGTATTTCAGTGCCACGTATTTCAGTGCCACAATATTTCAGTGCCACGTATTTCAGTGCCACGATATTTCAGTGCCACGATATTTCAGTGCCACGATATTTCATGGCACTTATATACGTATATACGTATATAAACGTATTTCAGTGCCACGCATTTCAGGTTAGGGGTAGGGGTAGGGTTAGGGGTAGGGTTTTTTCTTGTTTTCTTGTGGTTTTCTATAAAAACGCATGCGTCTAAAAAACGCATGCGTTTTACCGCGTTTACATGCGTTTTTTCACACATGCGGTTTTTAAAAAAACGCATGCAGATAAAAACGCAAGTGTGAAACCAGCCTAAGTCTAGAGGTGCGTTGTTCAAGTAGTGGACAACCCTGTTAATAATTTATTTGCATTCTATATGACACAATATGTGATCCTAATTAGAAATACTGTTGAGACTTCATTATTGTGCACGTATTGCTAATTGTCTCTTTCTACCATTCAGCTGTGTGCTCCAGAAGACAAATGTCAGCAGATGTTGGAACCTCCATATGATGAAATGATTGCAGCCCATTTAAGGTGACTTAGCAGCAGTTGAAGGGGATGAAAAGTTTTTGGGATATGCTTGTATAATAGATGAAAGTAGTTGAGGTTCTAGAGCTCCATTCACACCGTACCCCTCAAATATGGCATTTATGAAACAGGCAGTCCCCTCTGGTTCTATGATAAAGCGAACCTGTCGGGTAATTTATTCTGCCTTTTCTGAAAGCAGGGTAATAATAATAATAATAATAATAATCTTTATTTATATAGCGCCAACATATTCCGCAGCGCTTTACAGTTTAACAGTTTCAAACACAACAGTCATAGGTAGTGTTGAGCATTCCGATACCGCAAGTATCGGGTATCGGCCGATATTTGCTGTATCGGAATTCCGATACCGAGATCCGATACTTTTGTGGTATCGGGTATCGGTATCGAAACAACATTAATGTGTAAAAGAAAGAATTAAAATAAAAAATATTGCTATACTCACCTCTCCGACGCAGCCTGGACCTCACCGAGGGAACCGGCAGCGTTCTTTGCTTAAAATGCGCGCTTTTCCTTCCTTCCGTGGCCGCGACGCGACCAATCACAGCAAGCCGTGACGTAATTTTCAGGTCCTTCTAGGCATTCAGTATTTTAAAATTACGTTCCGGCTTTGTGATTGGTCGCGTCGCGGTCACATGGGCGACGCGACCAATCACAAGCCGTGACGTCACGGGAGGCAGGAGACGCGCGCATTTTAAAATGCGCGCGTCTCCTGCCTCCCGTGACGTCACGGCTTGTGATTGGTCGCGTCGCCCATGTGACCGCGACGCGACCAATCACAAACCAGAACGTAATTTTAAAATCCTGAAGGACCTGAAATTACGTCACGGCTTGCTGTGATTGGTTGCGTCGCGGCCACATGGGCGACGCGACCAATCACAAGCCGTGACGTCACGGGAGGCTGGACACGCGCGCATTTTAAAATGCGCGCGTCTCCTGCCTCCCGTGACGTCACGGCTTGTGATTGGTCGCGTCGCCCATGTGACCGCGACGCGACCAATCACAAAGCCGGAACGTAATTTTAAAATACTGAATGCCTAGAAGGACCTGAAAATTACGTCACGGCTTGCTGTGATTGGTCGCGTCGCGGCCACATGGGCGGCACGCGACCAATCAGAAGCCGTGACGTCACGGAAGGAACGAAAAGCGCGCATTTTAAGCAAAGAACGCTGCTGGTTCCCTCGGTGAGGTCCAGGCTGCGTCGGAGAGGTGAGTATAGCAATATTTTTTATTTTAATTCTTTATTTTACACATTAATATGGTTCCCAGGGCCTGAAGGAGAGTTTCCTCTCCTTCAGACCCTGGGAACCATCAGGGATACCGTCCGATACTTGAGTCCCATTGACTTGTATTGGTATCGGGTATCGGTATCGGATTAGATCCGATACTTTGCCGGTATCGGCCGATACTTTCCGATACCGATACTTTCAAGTATCGGACGGTATCGCTCAACACTAGTCATAGGTAACAATGTTAACAATACAGTAATAAAGCAGAATAAAACAAAATACGACGACCCTGCTCGTGAGAGCTTACAATCTACAGGGTACAATAAAGGGAGAGATGCTGGGTCCTGCGGTGTGTCGGCTTACGTTATTGTGAGCAGGGTTTCCAAGTGAATAGAAAACGACTCCTAATAGCCGTGAGCATTCTAAGTGCCCTCCCCCCACACAGTGATTGACAGCCCTTTATGAGTGTGTTTAGAGAGCGCTGACAATCACTGTCCACTGTGTGCAGAATTATTAGAGAACTCTTGTGACCACATAACTTTTATGCAGATTTTCCAACTCCATTGTATAAACTTGAATGCTTATTGGAGGAAGCAGATCAGGTGATGTGTTTGCGTAATAAGGGAGGGTGAGGCCTAAGGATACAACACCCTTTATTAAGGTGTTCAGAATTATTAGGCAGCTTGTTTTTACCCTTCGCCACGACAGCACCCCACATGAGAGAGAGGGATCCGCCCATAGGAACAGGAAACCTACAGAATAAAAGGAGGCGGTCCCCTCTCCTCCTCAGTTTAGGTTTCCTGTTTCTATGGGAACCCCGAAGTACCTGCAGTCCAAAAAAGGATTCCTGGGCCATGCACCCGCCTGCGTCAGTCTCTGGTGGAACGGCAGGGGCTGCGGTGCCAGAAGCAGCGGCGGGGGAGCCACTGTTTGCAGCCTCCCCCCTCGTCTGATCGTCGCCATGGTCCGGGTTCGGTACCGCTGGGCCGCCCGGATCCATGAGGACGCGCGCGCTCAGCGGCCGGCTTCTTATCCAGCAGCCGCCGCATGGTAAGGAGGAGCGGCGCGTCTAACCCGGAAGTCGCTGGAGCACTTCCGGGTTGGGTCCGGGGAGGCAGGAGATTCGGCGCCAGATTTAAAAGTGCAGCACTAGCGTCGGCCGGTGTGTGTAAGTATGGCTTCACCGGCCGATGTAGCGCACTTGTCTGCAACAGAGCAGTCTCCCAGTAAGGAGACAAGCGCCAGGAGCAGCACCAAAAGTGGAGATCGATCCCAGGAAAAACGATCTGCCACCAGACAGAAAGGTCTTTCAGCCAAGAATCCGCCTCCAGAACCGGTACCTGTCAGCTTCACTGGGTGAGTTTTAAAAGAGTCTCTTCCCATATGCTGATATATGTTCCTCCTATATCCCCTTCCTCTAGACTAAGAAAAGGACACATAAAACCAAACACAAAGAATGTGCCTTATGCTTGCAACCCCTCCCGGACTCATATACTAAGAGGTTATGTGCAGAGTGCATCGTACTGACCTTACGGCAAGAAAACGTAATGACCCCGTCTGACGTTAGAGCCATAATTCGTGAAGAGATGCAAGGTCTGGCCCATACAAGTAGCACCAGTACCCGCCAGCCCAGCAGGTCCCGATCTCCAGTAAGCTCGGAGTCAGAGGTAGTGCAAAAATCCTCTGATGAAGAGGAGTCCCAGCAAAGTTCATCAGAATATGAAGGAGGGCTTTGTCTACCAAATAGTAGCGTAGACAGTTTAATTAAAGCCGTCAGGAGCACGATGGGGTGCCCAGATGAGAAGGGAAAGAAGTCAGCGCAGGACATCATGTTCGCGGGATTAGGACAAAGAAAACGAAGGTCCTTCCCCACCATACCCACAATTAAGGAGCTGGTTAAGAAAGAGTGGGAAAAACAACATACAAGAGGATTCTTGCCATCCTCTGCTAAAAGACGCTACCCCTTCAGTGACGAAGAACTTAGTTCCTGGCAAAAAAATTCCAAAAGTTGATGCGGCAGTGGCTTCAACTTCTAAACAGTCGGTCTTGCCTGTGGAGGACTCAGGGACTCTAACGGATCCGTTAGACCGAAAGGCAGAAGCCTTACTTAAGAGGTCATGGGAGGCAAATACGGGGGCATTCAGGCCAGCCATTGCTAGCACCTGCACTGCAAGGTCACTGCTAGTATGGACAGAGCAGCTGGAGGAACAAATTAGAGGTGGAGCTTCGAGGAATACAATTCTGTCGAAAATCCCTCTAATGAAAGACGCAGTAGCATTTCTAGCAGATGCGTCGGTAGATTCACTACGCCTAACAGCCAGGTCAGCCGGCCTAGTAAACACAGCACGGCGAGCACTCTGGTTGAAGAATTGGAAAGGGGACGCACAGGCCAAAGCAAAACTTTGCGCGATCCCCTGCCAGGGTGAGTTCCTATTTGGGAAAGCTCTGGACGAGCTCTTAAATAAAGCAGGAGAGCGGAAGAAAGGCTTCCCTAACCAGTACCTTCCCTCTTACAGGAGAGCTTTCAGGAGACGCCCCTTCACCAGGAATAAACCTACTGAGCAAAGGGAGCGCTGGGAGGCAAAGGATCCAAAACAAAAAGGTGCTCTGTTTTCCGGATCCTATAACCAAAAACGCAACAAGTACCGTTAATTATGAAGTGGGCGGTAGATTGAAGTATTTCTCTTCTAAATGGAAATTAATAACATCTAGTCCTTGGATTCTGGACATTATTGGGAATGGATTAAAGTTAGAATTTGATAGAATCCCTTGGGATTCTTTTATTGTAACATCTCCGAGAGGTCAACAACAACAAGAAGCTCTGGAATCAGAGATCCTATCGCTTCTATCTAAAAAAGTATTGATAGAAGTTCCCCGGGATCAAGAAGGGAGGGGGTTCTATTCCCCTTTATTCTTGATCAATAAACCGGATGGTTCATTCAGAACCATCATAAACCTCAAAAAACTAAATTCCTTTTTACGTAACCACACTTTCAAAATGGAATCCATTAGTTCTACCATCAAGCTTTTGTTCCCTAGGTGTGTCATGGCCGGGATAGACCTAAAAGATGCATACTATCATCTTCCAATACATGCCGAACACCAGCAGTATCTAAGAGTAGCGGTCATCCTGGAGGGACAGGTTCGTCACTTCCAATATGTGGCAATGCCATTTGGGCTTTCTATGGCCCCCCGCATTTTTACAAAAGTGATGTTAGAGGTAATGGCTCATCTACGCCAACGGGACACTTTAATAATACCCTACCTAGATGACTTTCTAGTAGTAGGGAATTCTGTAGCTCAATGTAAATTGCGGTTATCTAACACAATCTCATCCCTGCAGGAGTTGGGTTGGATTATCAACTTCGAAAAGTCCAGGCTGAATCCAGACACTACTCAAATGTTTCTAGGGATCCAGCTAGACTCAGTAAGTCAAAAAAGCTTCCTCCCGCATTCAAAGAAAAGGACTATACAGTCAAAGGTGTCAGAAGCGATAAAGAACCCCTACATGACACTAAGGAAGGCTATGTCCTTACTGGGATCATTGTCCTCATGTATCCCGGCTGTACCATGGGCTCAATTTCATACCCGCCAATTACAGTTCAAAGTACTGTCAGCCCAGGGACGGGTAGGACACCTAGAGAGTAAACTAACTCTCTCTAGAGATGTCATAGAATCTCTATCCTGGTGGCTAGATATGGGACACCTGTCAGGGGGTGTACCATGGATAATAGATCCATCCAGAATAATTACTACAGACGCCAGCCCTACGGGATGGGGTGCACATATGGAGGATGATATAGTCCAGGATACCTGGAATCAGTCAGAATCATCATGTTCATCAAATTGGAAAGAGTTAACAGCAGTAGGGAAAGCCTTAAATTATTTTCTTCCACAGATCCAAGGAGCAGATGTAAGAGTTTTCTCAGACAACTCCACCACAGTGGCCTATGTAAACCGCCAGGGCGGTACACGGTCAGGAAGTCTGATGACCATCGCAGGGGAGATCTTCCAGTTCGCAGAGGCTCATCTTGCGTCCCTAACAGCCCTACACATCAGAGGCATAGAGAATACCAAAGCGGACTACCTCAGCCGAAACAGGCTGCGCCAGGGAGAATGGTCCTTAAACAGAGCCGTGTTCAGACTAATAACAAAAGCATGGGGAGTGCCTCAGATAGATCTATTTGCCACAAGAGGCAACAGACAGGTAGAAAGATTCGCTTCCCTGAACTCCATGGATCACCCAGACATGCTGGACTCTCTACACCATCCTTGGAACTTCAAACTGGCGTACGCCTTTCCTCCAATGTCTCTGATTCCGCTAGTGATCAGGAAGATCAGGAGGGAGCAAGCAAGGATAATCCTCATTGCACCCTTCTGGCCAAAAAGACCGTGGTTCTCCTGCCTCCAGAGCATGTGTCTATCCGATCCATGGATTCTTCCATTGGACAAGGAACTACTGTTCCAGGGGCCGTTTTTCCACCCGCAAGTGAAAGGGCTTCACTTGACGGCGTGGAACTTGAGCGGCAATTATTAACTTCAAGGGGTTTCTCAGAACAACTAGTAAACACCCTGCTACTAAGTAGGAAAAGATCTACCACCCTGATATATAGCAGGGTATGGAAAAAATTCTTAGACTTTCATACAGTACCATTCACTAAGCAGGTTCCGATAACACCTATTCTAGAGTTCCTACAAAAAGGTAGAGAATTAGGACTATCAGTGAACACCTTAAGAGTCCAGATATCAGCGTTAGGAGCCTTATATGGATATAATATAGCCGCTGATAGATGGGTCTCCAGATTCATTAAGTCTTGTGAACGGAGTAACCCAGTACATATTCCCCGTCTACCTCCGTGGGATTTAAATCTAGTGCTAGAAGCCTTAACCAGCTCCCCATTTGAGCCTCTAGATTCTATACCTCTAAATGTCCTCACATATAAGGTAGCCCTCTTGGTAGCTCTGACCTCAGCCAGACGTGTTAGTGACATCCAGGCCCTATCAGTAGACCCACCATTCTTACTGATATTCCATGACCGAATAGTCCTAAAACCAGACCCCTCATACCTCCCTAAGGTAGCATCCACCTACCACAGGTCACAGGAAATATTTCTCCCTTCCTTTTTTGATTCTCCTGTAACCCCTGAACAACATAAGTTCCACACCTTAGATGTCAGAAGAGCCATCCTGACTTATATAGAAAGGTGTCAAACATGGAGGGAGAGTAGGGCTCTGTTTATCTCCTTTCAGGGCCACAAGAAAGGACATGGGGTCACGAGAGCTACCATATCTCGGTGGATCAGAGATGCTATCTGCTTGGCCTATACATCGAAAGGCGAGATTCCTCCAGTGGGTATTAAAGCGCACTCAACACGAGCCATGGCTTCCTCCTGGGCGGAACAAGCGGATGTCCCGATCCATCTAATATGTAAGGCCGCAACTTGGTCTACACCTTCTACCTTTTACAACCATTATAGACTTGATCTATCTTCATCGTCTGATTTGACATTTGGTAGAGCTGTGCTTAGTACAGTTATCCCACCCGAGTAATGACTCTCTGAAAGTCTCTCATGTGGGGTGCTGTCGTGGCGAAGGGTAAAAAGCCGGATTACTCACCGGTAATGCTCTTTTAATGAGTCCACGACAGCACCCATTTACAACCCTCCCTGATTATGCACAGCCCTTTCTTTAATTCACAAATAATGGTTGTATAGAGTTTTTAAGATATTTTGCTGAATAAGAATTAATACTAAAGCTTTTGCGGTTCCCTTTTTATACTCTGTAAACTAAACTGAGGAGGAGAGGGGACCGCCTCCTTTTATTCTGTAGGTTTCCTGTTCCTATGGGCGGATCCCTCTCTCTCATGTGGGGTGCTGTCGTGGACTCATTAAAAGAGCATTACCGGTGAGTAATCCGGCTTTTCCTTAGGAAAAATGGGCCAAAAAGATATTTAACTGACTGTGAAAAGTTACAAATTGTTCCAAGTTTTACAGAGGGATACAGCACTTTTGAAAAATATTGGGGAGTGATCAGAGAATCATCAAAAATTTTGTTTGGAATAGTCAATAGAGTCGCAAACAATGTATTGATAAAACAAGATGCACATTGACTGCAAAACATTCGAGAAGAATCCAACATAAAACGACCAGGAATCAATCATCCCCCGGTGTTTTTATATTCCAAAACTGTAATCTCCCTGAAAGGCCCAGAAGTGCAAGGTGTTCAGTGCTCAGATAAATGGCCAAGGTGAGAAAGACTGAAACCCGTCCACCACTCAACAAGACACATATGTTGAAACAACAAGACACATATGTTGAAACAACAAGACACATATGTTGAACCATCAAAACTGGGCCAAGAAAGGCTTGCCAAGCAGTGGAGTACTTTGATGCATGCGATGGAGCAATGTCCTGCATAAAAATCATAGTTTTCTTGAAAGATGCAGACTTTTTCCTGTACCACTGCTACTAAAAACTTGCTTTCGGTGGGAGAGTTGATTTTAAGTCCATCTTCAACCCAAAGAGGTCCAACTAGCTCATCTTTAATAATTACAGCCCATACCAGTACCCCACATCCATCTTGCTGGCATCTGAGTCGAAGTGGAGGTCAGTGCCCATTACTGACCCAGCCACAGGCCCATCCATCTGGTCCATCGAGTACCTCTCATCACATCAGTCCAGAAAACCTTTTTTGTAAAATCTGTCATCAGATATTTCTTGGCCCAATCTTGACTTTTCAACTTCTGTGTCTTGTTCAGTGGTGGTCAGATTTCAGCCTTCCTCACCTTGGTCATGTCCCTAAGCACTGAACACCTTGTACTTCTAGGCACTCCAGGGCGGTTGCAGTTCTGGAATATGTAATATGACCGTACTGGTGGATAATGGGCTCCTGGTCCATTCACGCTTGATTCTACTCCAATCTTTGCCAGTTAAAGCACCATTCCAGCATTTTGTTTTGTTTTTTATTTCAGCCCTGGAGATACGTTACTAATGTAATGTAATGTAGCCCTATTGACTACTTACAACAAAACTTTTGATGGTTCTGTGGTGACATCCCAATATTGTAAAAAGCAAGCCACTTAATAATTCTTCCCACCTTGATAAAGGGTGTTGATATCCTTGGGTCAAATCCTCCTTATTACACAAATACAAATTATCTGATCTGCTTCATGCAATAAGCATTTAAGATTATGCAGAATAAAATAATAAGAAACACAGCTTGGAGTCGGCAAATCTGCATAAAAATGATGATGTGGTACAAATACGTCTGTAATAATAATTGTGCAGAGTGTATGTGGGTGGGGTGAAGAAGAGTCTCACCTGTCCTGGAGTCCTGTCAGAATTTATATATTTTTTATTCCTAATCATACAAACCTTTCTATAAGAGAGCTCTGCTTCTTTCAGTCATTTGCATAAATCACCTGCCAGTTCCCTTTAATTTGCTTATTTTCCATATCGTGCTCTCCCTCCTGGGACGGATGGCATAACAGTGCAGTGACACAAGTATCACATCCTCACCAGGTAGTCAGTCACTTACTTTAGAACAAGAGCAGAGACAATCAAAGTACCTAATAAATAGCTCAGACGAGTGTTGTTTCTTAAGGAGGATCCTGGACATTTGCTTGGCCCCCATGTCTACAAGCCTCACTTATAAGAGACACAGGATATCAATCGCTACCATGATGGAAGCTGAAGCAGCTGTCAGGAGCTTCATACGGCAAAAGACTTAAAGGTCTATTTCCATCTCCAAGATCCCAACCCAGTATGTAGTAGGTGTTATAATAATTATATTAGCAAATACCTCTAATTGGAAATGTAGTACAGTTTTTCTGATTCTCTATGTCTCTTTTCTCTTGTGCATGCATTGCAGGACCTTAGGTATCCATGGTTGCGATCACAAGCTACTAGCTGTCACTATACCAGTGGTCTTAGCCATGGATACCTAAGGTCCTGCAATGCCTGCACATGAGGTAAGAGATATAGCGAATCAGAAAAATTTTACTACATTTCTAATTAGAGGTACTTGCGAATATTATTATTATTGTTACACCTACTACATATTGGGGTGGGATCTTGGAGATCGGAATACCCTTTTAAATGTAAAGATGGCTGCATTTAAATGTCTTATTAAACAGATAGCGAAAGGGAAAAATGCCGAACATGGGCCATAAATAGGAAGCCCGTTGCATGTAAGTATTTATCCAGCATTAATAGCGACAGCGTCCTTACACAAAAGTGCACATTGAAGCAAATCTTAGTAATATATGCCAATAACGAGAGCATCAGTCCGAGTAGTTATGGCACACGTCCCTTGCAATACAACAAACACAACTCACTGCTGTCACACGACTGTAAAATGACAAGAATGTTATATAGTACAAGCAAATTACATAAAACCTGCTGATAACATCTTGGATTGATGGATATTTTGTGTAGTATTTATTAGGACACATTTTAGTAACGTCCTGTCATGTATTTTTAGTTTCTGTTACTGTCTCCCATATTTTGTCTTTAGGTGCACTTACGCCGTTTCCAACCATGACTTTGTGGAGGCTTACAAGTGCCAGGCGGTTGTCGTTCAATATCCTTTTTACTGATGGGATGCTCTAGTATTGATATGTTTCATCAGACATTTCTTAGAAAGGTTTGTTTCTGTAGTTCCATCCACCATTCTAAATGTTTTCTTAACATTCATTACATCATTTCTGAAAAATTTCCAAGCGCATAAAGATGAAAATTGGTGAGTAATGACTAGTGTGTGATTTATTCCACATGGTGGCAAAGCTGCTGGAAAGAGTGGCTTCGGCTGTGGGGGACATGGCAGTATCATGTATTACATGGGTAGCCATTCAGTGATATTGCAGGGTAACTGTATGGCTGCCAAAAGCCTTGAAGAAGGTGTTGTCCTTCATATCCACATAAGCTCGGCTTCACCACGTAGACTCCATAAGCGGCAGCGGGGTGGAGTGTCACCCGATCCATGGTCTCTTTGAGGGTATTAGATTACCTATTCCAATGGTTAAAAGCTCGCACCACCATATATCAGAAATTGAAGGCCTATCCTAACACTATTCTCTTTGTGTGATGGAAATAACTCTTGAAAACTAGGTAATCAGCCCTAAAAAGAAAACTGTTTTAGCACATACCGGTACATTATGTTCTTAGTTTGTTTCTGTTAAATGTAGAGGCATTTAATCCTCGACTCATCATAGCTTTTATCCCACAAAACTGTCATAAAATACTTTGAAAAGCCACAACATTTTTGGACAACTTGGAGTTACGCAAAAATGTTGCAGCTTTTGCCATTTTGACAAGCAGTGGTGTACCATATGCCAGAAATATTACTCCAGTCCACGACTGGAGTAAGATTTGTGGCAAGGCGCACTTCTCACGATATAAGAAGTTAGCTTACATAATATGTTGTGTCCCTTTCTTTGAGGGATCACACGCCGAGGCCGCATCTTTCCCTGCACATGACAGATGATTTAATCATCCGTCCTGTGCCTCTAACAGGCGTGAGTGGAGTAGAGCTCCTCCCACAGCTGTTAACCTGTTAAATCCCACCGTCAACAGAAGCATGTAACGCTCCAGCTTGTGGCTGGTGTTCATAGGAGATTGTGAATTTTGTTATCCATACCATAGCAGTGCTGATGCAGTGCTATGTATAGCACAAGCGAGCTGATTGCAGCTTTAAATCCTGTAAAAAGTGAAAAAAAAGTTCAAATCTCCCCCTTTACGCCCATTAAAAATAAAACAAAAGAAAAAAATACACATTTGGTATTTCTGCATTCATAAAAGACCGATCTATCAAAATATAATATAAATTAACACGATCGGTAAACGGTGTAACAAAAAAAGAATCAAACCACCAGAATTACTTTTTTTTTTTGCCCCTGCAACATTGCAGTAAAATGCAATAAGAGATGAACAGATCCTGAAAAATGATTTTTTTCATATCAATTTCCACATTTTTTTTTATCACCAACTTAAATAAATAAAACAACTATGCATGTTTGCTATCTGCATACTTGTACTGACATGGAGAATCCTATTGACAGGTCAGTTTTACCATATAGTGAACATGGTAAATAAGAAACAATTGTGACATTTTTCCCGCTTTTCAGTGCATCACATAATAAAATCAGTGGTGTTATTCAAAAGTACAACTCATCCTGCAAAATGCTATCTCTCATGCAGCTATATTGACTGAAAAATAATTTTATCTCTAATTTTTAATCTAATCTAATTTTAATCTAATCTAATCTGCCCGAAGATTTCATGCATTATAAGTTCATGTTAAAAACATACAACTCTGCCCTTCACCTCTCCAAACAAACCTATTTCAACACCCTCATCACCTCGCTGTCCAATAACCCTAAACGTCTCTTTGACACTTTCCGGTCCCTACTCAACCCAAGAGAGCAGGCCCCAACCACAGATCTCCACGCTGACGATCTGGCCAATTACTTCAAAGAAAAAATTGACCACATTCGACAGGAAATCATTTCCCAATCTCTTCATACCAAGCACTGTCCTCCCTCCCCCACTGCATCTAGTTCACTCTCTGACTTTGAACCAGTTACAGAAGAAGAAGTAAGCAGGCTCCTTGCATCTTCCCGCCCGACCACTTGCACCAGCGACCCCATTCCGTCGCATCTCCTCCAGTCCCTTTCCCCGGCTGTCACCTCTCACCTAACAAAAATATTCAACCTTTCCCTCACTTCCGGTATTTTTCCCTCCTCATTTAAGCATGCCATCATACATCCACTACTTAAAAAGCCCTCCCTCGATCAAAATTGTGCCGCTAATTATAGACCTGTCTCTAATCTTCCCTTCATCTCTAAACTCCTGGAACGCCTGGTCCACTCCCGTCTTACCCGCTATCTCTCAGATAATTCTCTTCTCGACCCTCTTCAATCTGGTTTCCGCTCTTTACACTCTACTGAAACTGCCCTCACTAAAGTCTCTAATGACCTACTAACAGCTAAATCTAATGGTCACTATTCCATGCTAATTCTCTTGGATCTCTCCGCAGCATTCGACACTGTGGATCATCAGCTCCTCCTCACTATGCTCCGCTCCATCGGCCTCAAGGACACCGTTCTCTCTTGGTTCTCCTCCTATCTCTCTGGCCGATCCTTCACTGTTTGTTTTGCTGGTTCCTCCTCCTCTCACCTTCCCCTTACTGTTGGGGTTCCTCAAGGATCAGTCCTAGGCCCCCTCCTCTTCTCTTTGTATACTGCCCCTATTGGACAAACAATCAGTAGATTTGGTTTCCAGTACCATCTCTATGCTGACGACACCCAATTATATACCTCTTCTCCTGTTATCACGCCGACCTTTTTAGAAAACACCAGTGATTGTCTTACCGCTGTCTCTAACATCATGTCCTCCCTCTATCTGAAACTGAACCTGTCAAAAACTGAACTCCTCGTGTTCTCTCCCTCTACAAACCTACCTTTGCCCGACATTGCCATCTCTGTGTGCGGTTCCACCATTACTCCAAAGCAACATGCCCGCTGCCTTGGAGTCATCCTTGATTCCGAGCTTTCATTCACCCCCCACATCCGATCACTGGCTCGCTCTTCTTATCTGCATCTCAAAAACATTTCCAGAATTCGCCCTTTTCTTACTTTCGACTCTGCAAAAACTCTTACTGTCTCACTTATTCATTCTCGTCTGGACTATTGTAACTCTCTACTAATTGGCCTACCTTTTACCAGACTCTCCCCGCTCCAATCTGTCCTGAATGCTGCTGCCAGGATCATATTCCTCGCCAACCGTTACACCGATGCCTCTACCTTGTGCCAGTCATTACACTGGCTACCCATCCAATCCAGAATCCAGTACAAAATTACTACCCTCATCCACAAAGCACTCCATGGCTCAGCACCACCCTACATCTCCTCTCTGGTCTCAGTCTACCAACCTACCCGTGCCCTCCGCTCTGCTAATGACCTCAGGTTAGCATCCTCAATAATCAGAACCTCCCACTCCCGTCTCCAAGACTTTACACGTGTGGCGCCGATTCTTTGGAATGCACTACCTAGGTTAATACAATTAATCCCCAATCCCCACAGTTTTAAGCGTGCACTAAAAACTCATTTGTTCAGATTGGCCTACCGCCTCAACGCATTAACCTAATTATCCCTGTGTGGCCTATTAATAAAAAACAACAACATAATCACGTTCCTCCATCATGTTCTCATACACTTTATGCAGTTAATAGCCTCTGTGTCTGTACTGTTACATACTTAGGCAGTTAACTGGTTCATGCAGCTTTACATGAACACCCGAGCCTTACACTATGGCTGGTCCAAATAACTAAAGCAATTGTTACCATCCACCTCTCGTGTCTCCCCTTTTCCTCATAGATTGTAAGCTTGCGAGCAGCAGGGCCCTCATTCCTCCTGGTATCTGTTTTGAACTGTGATTTCTGTTATGCTGTAATGTCTGTTGTCTGTATAAGTCCCCTCTATAAGTTGTAAAGCGCTGCGGAATATGTTGGCGCTATATAAATAAAATTATTATTATTATTATTATAATTTTAAGTTATGGCTCATGGAAGAAGATGAGGGAAAATAACAAAAATGAAAAAATGGTATGGTGTGACAGGATTAAGAAGTGTGCTCCCCTTAATGAATAAGGAGCGTCTGACCTTGTGAACATAATCGGTCTTGATGAATCAGGGCCTTCATGTTACATCTTTATGAAACCAAGACAAACTTTTTAGTGTATATGTGTGTATAATATATATATATATATATATATATATATATATATATATATATATATATATATATATATATATATATATATATATGTATATACAGTGGGGAAAATAAGTATTTGTTACACTGCTATATTTGCCAGTTTTCCCACCTACAAAGAATGTAGAGCTCTGTAATTTTTGTCATACATACACTTTAACTGTGAGAGACAGAATCTTAAAAAAAAATCCTGA
This sequence comes from Ranitomeya variabilis, assembly GCF_051348905.1. Taxonomy (NCBI): domain Eukaryota; kingdom Metazoa; phylum Chordata; class Amphibia; order Anura; family Dendrobatidae; genus Ranitomeya; species Ranitomeya variabilis. The sequence goes on from NC_135234.1 coordinate 517,802,713, forward strand.
AAATTACATTACATGATTTTTACATAATTAATTAGCATTTCTTTTGCATGAAACAAGTATTTGATACAATAGTAGAAATGAGAACTTAATATTTGGTACAGAAACCTTTGCAATTACAGAGGTCAGATGTTTCCTGTAGTTGTTGACCAAGTTTACACACACTTCAGCAGGGATTTTTGCCAAATCATCCATTCATATCTTCTCCAGATCTTTCAGGTTTCGGGGCTGTCATTGGACAACATTGAGTTTCAGCTCACACCAAAGATTTTCTATTGGGTTCTGGTCTGGAGATTGGCTAGGCCACTCCAGCACTTTAAAATTCTTCTTACGGAACCACTCCTCAGTTGCCCTGGCCGTGTGTTTCGGGTCATTGTCATGCTGGAAGACGCAGCCACAACCCATCTTCAATGCTCTTACTGAGGGAAGGAGGTTGTTGGCCAAGATCTTACAATACACAACCCCATCCATCCTCCCTTCAATATGGTGCAATCTTCAGTCCCCTCTGCAGAAAATCACCCCCAAAATATGTTTCCCCCACCATGCTTCACAGTTGGGACGGTGTTCTTTTTTTAAACAATCCCTTTTTATTGATGAATTAAATAAATAACAAACAAGGTACAGTTTGAAACCGTATTATCAACATATTGCTAGATGGGGAACAATGGGGGAGACAAACATGTAACGGACAGAAGGGTGTAAAGGGTGAAGGGGGGGGTTATCGAGTGTAATTCCAGTTAGATGACAGGACGAGCCTGACAAGTCAGGAGCATGTAGACGAAGTAATGGTGTGGTTGGTGTATTCTGCCCAGGGAAGCCAAATTTTCTCAAATTTTTGGACTTTATAAGTATGGCTGATAGTTTTTCGTTAATCATATATTAATGAAAGGTGTCTCTTGACTTCAGATAATTCTAAACCTGATTTTTTTTCTCCCAAACCAATGCTACTGTTTGTTTGGCTGCTAGAAATATGAATTAAAGGGAACCTATCACCCCGTTTTTTAAAGATTAGATAAAAATAGTGTGAAATAGGGGCAGAGCTGGGCTTTACATTAGTGCCTCTTTGGTGCCTTTACACCCCCGTTAGGCTGCCGAAATACCTTTGTGAAGTGTCCGTTTTGTCCTGTCACTCAAGCTGGTCAGGTCGGATGGGCGTGGTCACAGCGCTGTTTGTCCCCCAGGATCCTGCTCATCATTACGTTGGTGGCGTAGTGGTGTGCGCATGTCCAGCAGATGAATCCACTGCCCAGGAGATGAATAACGGCGCGGTCTTCGCTATTCAGCCGTTTACCGGTGGGCGCGGCCATCTTTCCTGTGGCCGCGCCTGCGCAGATGGAGCGCTCTGCTGCCCGGGGCTTCAGGAAAATGGCCGCCGCGATCTCCATCTGCGCACGCGCGGAATCCCGCGGCCATTTTCCTGAAGCCCCGGGCAGCAGAGCGCTCCATCTGCGCAGGCGCGGCCACAGGAAAGATGGCCGCTCCCACCGGTAAACGGCTGAATAGCGAAGACCGCGCCGTTATTCATCTCCTGGGCAGTGGATTCATCTGCTGGACATGCGCACACCACTACGCCACCAACGTAATGATGAGCAGGATCCTGGGGGACAAACAGCGCTGTGACCACGCCCATCCGACCTGACCAGCTTGAGTGACAGGACAAAACGGACACTTCACTAAGGTATTTCGGCAGCCTAACGGGGGTGTAAAGGCACCAAAGAGGCACTAATGTAAAGCTCAGCTCTGCCCCTATTTCACACTATTTTTATCTAATCTTTAAAAAACGGGGTGATAGGTTCCCTTTAAATGAGAACTTGGATGTGCTTAGGGGTGTTAGGGATATGTTTGTTAAAGCGAACCTGTCACCTCAAATTGGCGGGATATTAAAATGATTTGTTACCGGTCCGATGGGCGGCGTACCCTCTTCATTTCTCCACCCCGTTGTCCCTGTTTTCTGCAATATTTTAGGAAATAAGAGTTTGCGTGCGCCATAGTTGGCGCGTACGCCATGCAGTCTTCGGTGGCGCACACGCAGTATGCTTTGCCCTACTGCGGGCAAAGCCGAAAAGCATTACTGCGCGTGCGCCCGCGCACTATGTCCCGGAAGTATTTTGCTGTGTTCCGGGACATAGGTAGTGACATGGGTAGTGAGGACTGCAAAAGTGGAGTTCATATTATCTTCCATATCATATGTACAAAATCCCATCTCTATGATTTCTTTAGAGTGTTCTTTAGTTAATTTATCTGACATTTTAGATAATTCTTAATGCAGGATAGATTGGAACTATGAAAGTAATAATTCTTGATCCAGGGTAGGAGTTCAGAGTCCTGGTTGTGGACGCTGGGATTAGTTCTGTATCATCTGGTAGGCAGGAGCAGGATGATTCAACTGTGAAGTGTAGTGCAAAGGACATATTGTTGCCAGGATCTGCTGAAGATGGGTTCCTATGGCTAGGGTTCACTGAGGTGGTTCTTCTTTACTTCGGCATGGGGGTGTCTATGTTTTTTGAGATAATCTGGTAGTTACTGCCGAGCTCTAGTTAAATGGAGTCAAAGGGAAAGCATAATATGTGTTGACCTTTTCAGGGTGCAGAGGAGTGAGGTTTTTAGTCATCACGAAAGTCTCAGGTTATAGCCCACCAGAGTTTGCGAGGTTAGGCAGGTGTAGTTTCAGGTCAGAAGTGTAGATTAGCATGTAAATTAGCAAAGCCGTATTAATAGCAGCTATTTGCCATGACTTGGGGTGCAATTCTGATGAATGGCCCCCGGGTGTCAGCAGAATACTATTGGAAAATTTGTTGAAACTTAAATTAGAAAGTATTTCCACTGCTTTTTAGTATCCCTAAAGATATTGATGAGCAGTCTGGCCTGTTGGCGCAGAGGGGTCGACTCTATTCTCCCAGAGGGTCTTTATTGATGAGGTACAGAGGCAGGGGCCTCACTTCCAACAGACCACCCAACACACAGAGGATGGTGGCAGGGGGTCCACAAGAGGACTTCATTTAAGCTGGACCCAAGAGTCGGGGAAGCAGGGGGATGACACACAAATAAAGGATTGTCCTTTTGTAGATAAGAAAAGCCAGGGAGAAGGGCACCACTGATACTCTGCACGTTCTTGCACCGGAGCCTGCTTCTCAGCGTCATAAGGGCCCCTGGGAATCCACACAGAAGGCTCCCCCTCACGGGTGTCCGCTGGAGAGGCCGCGGCTGCCCATCCCGCCCATCGGCGTCCGTTTCACATGACCACGGGTTGCCGATGGGTTGGCATGACAACCAGAGGTCTCCAGCAGACCTGGTTGTCACTGCCAGATTGCTATGAGCGCCGCCTGGTGGTCGACGCTCATAGCAAGTCAGCAATTCTGCTACATACAGGCGATCTGACCATCAGCTCGCCTGTATGGCAGATTTCAGTGTCCCATGGAGACTATTGAAGCACACCAAAAGTAAGTAAAAAAAAAAAGTTTTTAAAAATATTGAAAAAAAAAAAAGAAAGTTCAAATCACCCCCCATTAGCCCATTCAAAATAAAACAATAGAAACAAATCAAACCTACACATATTTGGTATCGCCGCATTCAGAATCGCCCAATCTGTCAATATAAACATAGAATTAACCCGATCACTAAACGGCGTAACGAGAAAAGAAAGTCAACACGCTAGAATTACGTTTTTTTTATCGCCGCAACATTGCTTTAAAATCCAATAACGAGCGATCAAAAGATCATATCTGCACCAAAATGGCATGCAAAAATTAAGCAATTACCCAACCCGAGATCATGAAAAATAGATACGCTATGGGTATCGGAAAATGGCGCAATTTTTTTTTTTTTTTTTTTTTTTTTACAAACATTGGTATTTTTTTTTCACCGCTTAGATAAAATAGAACCTAGACATGTTTGGTGTTTATGAACTCGTAATGCATGTAGAAAAGCCGCGGAGACACCATCATGTGTTTCTCAACGCAAGCAATGAATAGCCAGGTCTTTCACCGGGAAGGAACAACCACTGGAAGGGCAGCATCCAATAAAGGAAAACCACCTGTGCCAAAACATGGTATCACTGCGTTGAGAAACACGTGATGGTGTCTCCGCGGTGTTGGATGTTTTGATCTCCCCGAGGTCATTCACCCTTATGTTTACAGCCTTTTCACCAGGCACTGCTCCTAATAGCCAGTTTCCTACTCCACAGTGATGAGGGGCAAATACCCCGAAACAGCTGTCTGTGGATGGATACCATGTTTTGGCATAGGTGGTTTTCCTTTATTGGATGCTGCCCTTCCCGTGGTTGTTCCTTCCCGGTGAAAGACCTGGCTATTCATTGCTTGCGTTGAGAAACACGTGATGGTGTCTCCGCGGCTTTTCTACATGCATTTGCATATTTCCCATAAGGGATGGGGGGGGGCAGTGTTCTGGATCACTGCGTTGAGAAACACGTGATGGTGTCTCCGCGGTGTTGGATGTTTTGATCTCCCCGAGGTCATTCACCCTTATGTTTACAGCCTTTTCACCAGGCACTGCTCCTAATAGCCAGTTTCCTACTCCACACTGATGAGGGGCAAATACCCCGAAACAGCTGTCTGTGGATGGATACCATGTTTTGGCATAGGTGGTTTTCCTTTATTGGATGCTGCCCTTCCCGTGGTTGTTCCTTCCCGGTGAAAGACCTGGCTATTCATTGCTTGCGTTGAGAAACACGTGATGGTGTCTCCGCGGCTTTTCTACATGCATTTGCATATTTCCCATAAGGGATGGGGGGGGGCAGTGTTCTGGATCACTGCGTTGAGAAACACGTGATGGTGTCTCCGCGGTGTTGGATGTTTTGATCTCCCCGAGGTCATTCACCCTTATGTTTACAGCCTTTTCACCAGGCACTGCTCCTAATAGCCAGTTTCCTACTCCACACTGATGAGGGGCAAATACCCCGAAACAGCTGTCTGTGGATGGATACCATGTTTTGGCATAGGTGGTTTTCCTTTATTGGATGCTGCCCTTCCCGTGGTTGTTCCTTCCCGGTGAAAGACCTGGCTATTCATTGCTTGCGTTGAGAAACACGTGATGGTGTCTCCGCGGCTTTTCTACATGCATTTGCATATTTCCCATAAGGGATGGGGGGGGGCAGTGTTCTGGATCACTGCGTTGAGAAACACGTGATGGTGTCTCCGCGGTGTTGGATGTTTTGATTTCCCCGAGGTCATTCATCCTTATGTTTATATGAACTCGTAATGACCTGGAGAATCACAATGGCAGGTCAGTTTTAGCATTTATACAGAGACGCCGTGTGCACGACTGTGGGAGGTGCCTGGGTAGGTTCCCAAACCATAGATAGGTATATAATAAACCTAGCAATCAACTTGTGGATGCAAGAAATTAACTTTAATTCAGTCCTGGAGTTGTAGTACATACAACATTTTTTGGTCACTCAGACCTTTGTCAGTTACTACAAAAAAAACAATAAATGTAGAAAAGAAAATAATAAAAATAAAAAATCAAATAAAATATATACATGAAATACAATCGGTCATATTATATGTACAATATAATGTATAGCATAGAAAACCTCAAGGCAAAATTGTACAATCATAGTGCGTCCGTAGTGCATATTGAAAAAAAGAAGAAACACGGATATAGCCTTGTGCAGAAAAAAGCATTTAGCATTTAGTGAACATGGTAAAAAAGCAGAACAAAAAACAATTGTGGAATGCACTTTTTTTTTTTTTTTTGCAATTTCACCAACTGTGAGAAGGGTCTCTGCTTTTACACCTATCTGCCACGCTACCTCCTGTACAACCCTAACAATCCTGCCTCCCTCCCGGGTAGGATTTCTAGCACAAAATTACTGTTTAATCCTACAAGTTGATAACTATACCGACAGCAGGGTGGTTGCTGTCTAAATTTTGCAGCTCAAATCTTCTCTAGTGGCCATTAGCGCCTTCTATCCTATTGGTTTCCTAATTAGATAAAAAAGAACCTAGACATGTTTGGTGTCTCTGAACTCGTAATGACCTGGAGAATCATAATGGCAGGTCAGTTTTAGCATTTAATGAACAAGGTAAAAAGCAAAACAAAAAACAATTGTGGAATTGCACTTTGTTTTGCAATTTTACCGCACTTGGAATTTTTTTCCCGTTTTCAGTTACATGACACGGTAAAACCAATGGTGTTTTTCAAAAGTACAACTCGTCCCGCCATAAATAAGCCCTCACATGGCCATATTGACAGAAAAATAAAAAAGTTATGGCTCTGGGAAGAAGGGGAGCAAAAAAAACGAAAACGTAAAACCGAAAATGTCACCGGTCGTGAAGGGGTAAAAAAATCATACAATGTGATTTTCTGGTTTTATTTTTAGATTTTGACTCTCACAGTTGAAGTGTACGTATGATAAAAAAATACAGACCTCTCAATTCTTTGTAGGTGGGAAAAAGCAAACTCGGCAGTGTATCAAATATGTATTGTTCTCACTGCATATATATGTGTATAGAGAGAGAGAGAATGAATACGGTATATGTGAAGAGTATATATTTTATTTATGCTCCCTTCTCTTGCTACAGGGCATTACCCATTATGTATGCTATTACACTTGATTTAAGAAATTTTGCCAACAATGTAAGTAAAAAAAAATATATTCTTTAATGCATATGTTTTTAACACTAATATTGGCATTAAGAGTTGTGCCACCATAATATGTATATTTATTTGTGAAGACAGTTTTTTTACATTTTTTATTGAATGACTATAAATATATTTGTTTTATTATACAGATGCTCCCCATAGAATTAGTAATATTACCTGTTTTCTGGCTCTTTGTATTTAACGGTCTCTAGGTGGCCGATGCGCAGGAAATCTTTATGCTCCCGTTACGCAGCTCTCAGCAATAGAAAAATATCCATCTTCACTGACTTTTGTCTTCTATTTCTTCTATATTCGGAGGCCACAAGGATGGAGGAATATAATTTTACTGCTGTGTGCAGCTACTGTGACAGAAGACAGATGACAGCAGAAGTGCAGCAAATCTGTCGGGATAGTCACACACAGCAGTGAATTAAGTTCCTGCCGGTTCTGTATATACGATCCCCAACTTTTTACTGCACTACTAGAGAGCTGGCTGGGATGGACGATTATACTCTTACTCCTGTGTAGAGCGATAGTGACAAGAGAACAAGGATTTACTGCTTAATACTTGGTCATCATATTTGCAGTTAGGTCTCTTTCACACGTCAATGTCTCCAGTACGTGTGGTGACAGTTTTCACACATACCAGAGACACTGACACACATAGACCCATTCAAATGAATGTGTCTGTGCACATAACTGTGTTTTTTCATGGACTGTGTCCCAGTGACCCACACATAGACATGTCCGTTTTTGTGCAGCTGCACGGATCATATGGACCCATTCAAGTCAATGGGTCCGTGTAAACACGTACCACACACGGATGCCGTCCGTGTGATGTATCAGTAACACACGGATGGCCGCCAGGGAAGAAACGCTACAGTAAGGACTGTAAGCACCAGCGGTAACATCATTGAGGCCGGACTGAACTGCGGTGACCTCAGGACCGTGGGAAAATGCCGGTGATGATGTCACTGCTGGTGAATGATGCTGCGCTCTCTGCAGCTCATTAACCAGTGATTTTCAGCCGGGACGGTCTCATCTTGGCACTGTCCAGGTTGAAAACTATTTAGCCCCCAGACATGGATTACAGCGTGGGCACAACGACGGTCAGGTATGGTATATTGTTGCTTTTTTATTTTATTTTTATTACAGGAGATTGAGGGCGTCGGGGAATTAGGTGTTGCAGTAAGTATGGTTTAATTTAGAATATTTAAAGGAGTCTGTGTAATTTTTTCAAATAAAGAATTTTATTCTGGCTGTGTCTTTATTTAACATACAACTATAGGATTAGTAATGGATTTGTGTCTTATAGACCTCCCTCCATTACTAAGCAGTGGGCTTGATGTTACCTGACATTACAGAGGTGACATCAACCCCACAAATATGAACCCCACTTGCCACCGCTACAGGGCAAGTGGGAAGAGCCGGGCAAAGTGCCGCATCTAATAGATGCTCCTTTTCTGGGCAGCTGCGGGCTGCTGTTTTTAGGCTGGGGGCCTATATCAATGGCCCATTACCAGCTTGAGAATACCAGCCCTCAGCTGTGAGCTTTAGCAAGGCTGGTTGTCAAAAATGGGGGGGACCCCCAAGCTGTTTTTTAAATTATTTATTTATTTGAGGGCAGAGCAAAGTACTGCAGTGTGAATACAAGAAGAGGACGTCATCGTAAGAAGATGGGAGGCCCCGGACCGGACCGCGACGCCCATCGGACCGGACCGCCCCTGGGTGAGTATAATCCAACCTCTTTTTCTCATCTTTCATGATACATCGGGGTCTTATCTACAGCATTACAGAATGCTGTAGATAAGCGCCTGATGCTGGTGGGCTTAGCTCATCTTCGATTTTGGGGGTGACAGGTTCCCTTTAAGAGTTCTGGCTCCTACAGACCAGTTAGACGCTCCTAATCAACTTGTTACCTGCATTACAGACAGCTGTCTTACATAGTCACCTTTATAAAAGACTCCTGTCCACAGACTCAATTAATCAGTCAGACTCTAACCTCTACAACATGGGCAAGACCAAAGAGCTTTATAAGGATGTCATGGACAAGATCATAGACCCACACGAAGCTGGAATGGGCTACAAAACCATAAGTAAGACACTGGTTGAGAAGGAGACAACTGTTGGTGCAATAGTAAGAAAATGGAAGAAATACAAAATGACTGTCAATCCACATCAATCTGGGGCACCATACAAAATCTCACCTCATGAGGTATCCTTGATCAGGAGGAAGGTGAGAGATCAACCTAAAACTACATGGGGAGGGGGGAAAACTTGTTAATGATCTCAAGGCAGCTGGGACCACAGTTACCAAGAAAACCATTGGTAACACATTGCACACATTAGTAAAGGTTTAAAATCCTGCAGTGCCCGCAAAGTCCCCCTGCTCAAGAAGGCACATGTGCAGGCCCGTCTGAAGATTGCCAATGAACACCTGGATGATTCTGTGCGTGATTGGGAGAAGGTGCTGTGGTCAGATTAGACAAAAATTGAGGTCTTTGGAATTAACTCAAGACTCCCGTGTTTGGAGGAAGAGAAATGCTGCCTATGACCCAAAGAACACCGTCCCCACTGTCAAGCATGGAGGTTAAAACATTATATTTTGGGGGTGTTTCTCTGCTAAGGGCACAGGACTATTTCACTACTTCAATGGGAGAATGGATGGAGCCATATACCATAAAATCCTGAGTGACAATCTTCTTCCCTCCACCAGGACATTACACTATGTTCCAAATTATTATGCAAATTATATTTTTCTCGGATTTTCCTAAATGGTCAGTCCAAATGACAGTCAGTCTAATAAAAGTCATCACTCTTTCGAGTATACATCGAATTTTATTGAAGAAACCTCCCAATGATAACAGTATAATCTCCAAAATGAATAAAACCTCAAAATGCACTGTTCCAAATTATTAGGCATAGTAGAATTTCAAGACATTTGATATGTTTTAAAGAACTGAAAATGCTCATTTGTGGAATTTGCGGCATTAGGAGGTCACATTCACTGAACAAAAAAGCTATTTAACTCCAAAACATCCTAACAGGCCAAGTTACATGTTAACATAGGACCCCTTCTTTGATATCACCTTCACAATTCTTGCATCCATTGAACTTGTGAGTTTTTGGAGAGTTTCTGCTTGTATTTCTTTGCATGAAGTCAGAATAGCCTCCCAGAGCTGCTGTTTTGATGTGAACTGCCTCCCACCCTCATAGATCTTTGGCTTGATGATACTCCAAAGGTTCTCTATAGGGTTGAGGACAGGGGAAGATGGTGGCCACACCATGAGTTTATCTCCTTTTATGCTCATAGCAGCCAATGACTCAGAGGGATTCTTTGCAGCATGAGATGGTGCACTGTCATGCATGAAGATGATTTTGCTCCTGAAGGCACGTTTCTGCTTTTTGTACCATGGAAGAAAGTTGTTAGTCAGAAACACTATATACTTTGCAGAGATCATTTTCACATCTTCAGGAACTTTAAAGGGCCCTACCAGCTGTTTCCCCATGATTCCGTCCCAAAACATGAATCCTCCACATCCTTGCTGACGTTGCAGCCTTGTTGGGACATGGTGGCCATCCACCAATCATCCACTGCTCCATCCATCTGGACCATCCAGGGTTGCTCGACACTCATCAGTAAACCAGACTGTTTGAAAATTAGTCTTCATGTATGTCTGGGCCCACTGCAACCGTTTCTGCTTGTGAACACTGTTTAGGGGTGGCAGAATAGTAGGTTTATGAACCAAAGCAAGCCTTTGAAGGATCCTACACCTTTAGGTTCGAGGGACTCCAGAGGCATCAGCGGCTTCAAATATCTGTTTGCTGGTTTGTAATGGCTTTTTAGCAGCTGCTCTCTTTATCCGATGAACTTGCCTGGCAGAAACCTTCCTCATCATGCCTTTATCAGCACGAACACGACTGTGCTCAGATTCAGCCACAAATCTCTTAACAGTAAGATGATCACGCTTAAATTTTCAAGAAATATCTAATGTTTTCATCCCTTGACCAAGGCATTGCGCTATTTGATGCTTTTCGGCAGCAGAGAGATCCTTTTTCTTTCCCATGTTACTTGAAAACTGTGGCCTGCTTAATAACGTGGAACATAATTTTTAAGTAGTTTTCCTTTTATTAGAATCACCTGTAAAACTAATTATCACATGTGTTTAAGATTGATTTCAGTGATCCATTGAGCCCTGAGACACAATGCCATCCATGAGTTTATTTGAAAAACAAAGCAATTAAATCGTTTTGACACTTAAATCCAATTTGCATAATAACTTGGAACACAGTGTAAAAATGGGTCGCGGCTGGGTCTTCAACAAGACAATGACCCAAAACATACAGTCAAGGCAACACAGGAGTATCTTAAAAAGAAGCACATTAAGGTCATGGAGTAGTCTAGCCAGTCTACAGACCTTAATCCCATAGAAAACTTAAGGAGGGAGTTGAAGCTCCGAATTGCCAAGTGGCAGCCTCAAAATCTTAATGATTTAGAGATGATCTGCAAAGAGGACTGGACCAAAATTCCTCCTGAAATGTGCGCAAACCTCATCATCAACTACAAAAACTGACTGCTGTGCTTGCCATCAAGGGTTTTGCCTCCAAGTATTAAGTTTTGTTTGCCAGAGGGATCAAATACTTATTTCTCCTTGCAAAATGCAAATAAATGTATACAATTTATACAATTTGATTTTCTGGATTTTATTTTTGATATTCTATAACTCAAAGTTCAAACTAACCTACACTTAAAATTATAGACTGTTCAAGTCTTTGTCAGTGAGCAAATTTACAAAATCAGCAAGGGATCAAATGCTCATTTCCCCCACTGTATAGACATACATAGCTCTGCTACATGCCCATAGACATAGACAGCTTTTCTACATGCTCATGGGCAGTCACATGACCTGAATGGTCCTGGAATTACTCTAGCACAGGGGTGGGGAACCTTTTTTCTGCCAAGGTCCATTTGGAATTTTATAAATAGCGTTCAGGGGCCATTTAAAAATATTAATGTAAAAATTTACAAACAATATAGATTTGAATATTTAAATAAATTGTAGCTTCCCCCACACATAGTATAGTGCAGCTCTCCCAACACACACAGTACATTGCAGCTGTCCCCAATGCAGTATAATGCCAGTCCCCCAACACACAGTATAGTGCATGCGCAGCTCCCCCCAACACACACAGTACAGTGTAGGTCCCCAACACACAGTATAGTGCAGGCGCAGCTCCCCCCCAACACACAGTACAGTGCAGCTGCCCACCAACACACAGTATAGTGCAGGCGCAGCTCCCCAATACACAGTATAGTCCAGACACACAGACAGTATAATGCATACACATGCACTTGCACAATGTTCACCCCTCCTCCTTGTTCCCCGCGCTACTCCAGGCTCTGCTGCTCTGGTCTCATTGGCTCCACTGCTGGTACAGCATGGCGCACGATGAAGTGATGTCATTGTGCGCCCGTTGAGTCACAAGAAGAGGGGGAGTGATGGGAGAGGAAGTGTCAGCTGATGCTCTCTCCTTCATCACTGCTTTCAACTGCATTGGCGTCTATGATGCCAAAAAGTTGAATAAGCGATGGGGGCGGCGCCGGGTCACATAGCGGCTGTCCGCACACATCTCTGCAGAATTAGAGGGCCCACGGCCATTAATGGGCAAAGTGGCTGCGTGCCGCATCAGATAATAACGTGGACTATACGCGGCCCGCGGGCCAGACGTTCCCCACCCCTGCTCTAGCAGTAGGTCCTGCAGCTGCTCAGTTCATGCAACCTCCTTTCAGTCCCAGCAGCTTCCTGTCCTGCTCTGCACCGATCACAAAGATCAGTGTCAGACAGAGGGAGAGACAGCAGCTCTCTCTCTGTGATCAGAAAGGACGCAGTGTTAGCGTTCTCCTCCAGCACAGGAAGCTTCCTCCGGACTATAAGATGCAAACATTTTTTAACAAGAGTTTTTCTTGTCAAAAATGCGTCTTATAGTCTGAAAAATATGGTAGTTCTCTCCATCCTGCACCTTTATTACATAGCCACATTTTCTAGTACAACCCTCCAACTTTAATGTCTCAGATAAACAGTATATAGCATATACTGTGGATGCCATAAATGTCTAATATGAGAATACCCTTTAACACTCTTAACCCTTTACAAGTATATTGTACTTTAAGGAAGACCTGTCACCAGTTGAAAAGTAGCCAGTTTTGCTCTCATTTCATTCTCTCTGCTACCTAGTGTTGTTTTTTTTTTTTTTTTTATAAATCCACCATCGGGTTCCAGATATATGAGCACTTACGTTTCTCCTTCGTCTCATTGGGGGACAGAGAACCATGGATAGTCTGCTGACACCTGGAGGCTGACACTGTTATTGTATTTAAATAAAATTGGCTCCTCCACAGCAGACTGTACCTCGCCTGCTGGAGCCATGCTTCCTCAGTTCTTTGTAGTGTCAGTTGGAGGCAAGATCTGTTTCAGACCTGGCTTAGGTTAGGCTCTAACCATTTTTGCTTTGTGTTTTTCAGATGGATGTCTCTGGGTAACAGAGTGTAATTGTGCACTTTGTTTCACCCACGTAGCAATAGAGTACAGGCTGTAATTGTTCAGTCCATATCCTCTCGCGTCAGTATGGCCAGAGCAATGCACCTTGACACTGTCGGTATTCAGGTACTGGGGCGGAGGTCCATATGCCAACTGGCTCTTGCCCACCATTATTCATAGCGCGCACCTGTGTATGAAGCAGAAGTTAGAGATCCGGATCTCAAGGACATGTAAGTATAACCCTGTCATGAGCCTTTCTCCCCCCGTCTCCTCCTATTCCTTTCCTTGTGATGGTAATTATCAGTGTACGGCTGCGGGGGAGAGAAGGGGACTGTCCTTGTGCAGGGGCCAGAGACTTCTGCTGGCTGATCTATTTGCCCATCGGAGCTTCCTTTGGTTTTAGCGGGTCATGTTAGACAGGTCAATTGGCTGGAGTGGGACCAAGCCGCGCAGCTACCTTTGTATTTGCGGGTGACTCTCTCTGCGGGCCGGGTATTAGGTTAGATACTGTTTCTGTGGGTCGGGGTCCAGCAGGCAGACTGCCAGCAGGTGTGGTTGTTGGAGTGCCTGGCCAATCGACTGGCTGAATGTTTCCAGCCAATCATTGGGCGGGACATTTCCAGTCAGTTGGCAGCCGTGTTACTCCTGGCGTATCAGTGCGTCCGGCAGTGGCGGTGTCTCGGTAAGCCAGTTTCCCGCCCCTCTGACTCTGCCCCTTCCTCTTCCTCCTTATAGCGCCGCACTTTTTAAGTGGTGCGGGGAACAGAAGCACCTTGATGTCTTCCTCCTCGTGGGATAGCAATCTCACAGGGGAACAGATTCCTGCCACATGGTTGTGGTAAGCTGTTGGTTACTGGGACTGATACTGAGCACTCTAACCATTTTGTGTCACTATTTAGTGGATTCTTTTAGTGTCTTTCTCTATCACTCATAATGTCTGAGTCTAGAGAGGACCAACACACCCATTAGCTCAGCCTGCACTTGTCACTTTCTATGCTTGTGTAACTTGTAGTAGTAAGTTTTCTACCGGTTAGTCTGTTGCGTACTCTACCGCCTGTGCCCCTTCTGCTTCCATGCTGGTTGCTGCCCAAGGGACCTCTATGACATCTGAGGAAAATATGACTCCTTCTGTTTGGGCTTGTGACTTAGCACAGTCTGTAGCCGAACTAACCAAGGTGTCTAGAACACTGGTTACAGTTGTGGAACGATTACTGTCCCAGGAGCTCCTCCAATTGCTGCTGCGAGTGAATCCAAATCCTCTAGCCACCTCGCACCAATATGGCCAGTTGTGAAGGCAGTGCAGATGGCCTTGGGCTACATCCTCGTCCCGATCAACTTCACAGGGCAGGCGCCCAGATTCCTTTGCCCCTCCTCAGGGATTCTCTCCCCATAGCACACCGAATCCAGTTCTAGTTCAGAGCCCTTTCTAGATCTATATCAGGTGGGAAAGCTGAGTGAAATGATTGACAGTTTGGTGTTGGCTGTTGACACCTCTCTGTCTGTGAACACTGCTACTCTCCCTCCCGTTTCTGAAACAGGTTTTTTTTAGGAGGGGTATGCACGTGATTAGATCCTTTTCTAATATTGAGGAATGTGCAGTTATTTTATAGAGAGCGTGGTAATACCCAAACAAACACTTAAAAGTGTGGTCATATGGAGGTGTTCTATCCCTTCCCAGCAGAGCTGATGGTTTGTTGGTCTACTCCTCCGGTGATGGATGCGTCCATATCTTGTTTATCTAAGGTGACCACTACCTCTTGCGGAGGAGGTGGCACTTAAGGACCCCACTAATAGATGCATAGAATCTGTGGTGAGGTTCGCTTTTGAAACTGAAGGTTTTGCCCTTTGCCTAGCCTTTTCTGCCACTTGGGTCTCCAAGGAGGTGGCGGTGGTGTGAGCTAAGCATTTGCAGCAAAGTTTTTTGGCTGGTTCCCAAAATTTGCAATGAGTTGAGATCGTGTATCAAATTGCACAGGCAAGTAAGAATGTCCGCCTCCTCCTTTTTCAGGAGGCATGGCTTGGAGCATTTGGTGATCTTTGGGTCAGGTATGACATCTCTTACAGAATAGAGTAAACCACTCTGCTTCAGTATTGTTTTTTTTTCTCTCGCCCTCGCAGGTCTCCCAGCATGAGAGTCAGTTTCAAGTAGGTGGATAGCTTCCTTGCTTCAGGCAAGCTGTAGCTGTTCCCTTTTGTAGAGCGCTTTAGGGTTTTTATTCAAACCTATTCATAATCTCCAAACAGGACAGCTTTTTACTGCATATTTTAGATTTAAGGTGCTTAAACAAACGGTTTTGGGTTCATCGCTTCAAGGTTGCATTGCTCCGGTCAGTGATCAGCAATTTCTTTGCTTTGCAGTCAATCAGGATAACTATCTGTTCATTGCTCTTTCATTCCCATTGGCCACAGTGCCCAGGGTATTGACGAAGATCCTAGGCCCTGTTATGGCGCTGCTACGATCCAGGGGTATAATTGTTTTCCCTTATCCAGAAGATATTCTTGTCAAAGTGCCATTCTTTGCTCAGAATCTAGAGAGCCTCCAGACTCTGGAGTGATTCAGTTGGATTGTCAACAAGACAAAGTCTATTTTTGTTCCGACACCGTTCAGACATCAATATTTCTTCCAGAGAAGAAGAGATTATCTATTCACTCTTCTGTCAGAACTTTGAAGCTTTTGGGCAGGCATTCCTTTCGATTTTGCATTAAAGTCCTAGATGGTGGCAATGTCTGAGGAAGTTCAGTTTGCTCAATTTCGGTCAAGGTCTCTACAGAACATTCGTTTAGCCTCTTGGGACAGGTCAATGCAGTCATTAGATCTGCTTATTCGTCTCTCTTATGTGTCTACAGTCTCTCAGGTGGTGGTTAACGGCACCCTTGTTAACTCGGGGTCGCTCTTTTCTTCCCATTCCCTGGCAGCTGCTCACCACAGATGCAAGACTTCCTGGCTGAGGAGCAATCTTCCAATACTTGATGGTCAAGGGAGTCTGGAGCAGTCATGAGAGACTTATACCAGTGTGCTGGAGCTCAGAGCTGTCTGTCTGGCTCATTTACATTGGCATCATTTAGTCTGAGGGTTGCCGATCAAGGTTCAATCAGAAAATGCAACTTTTGTAGCCTATAACTATCACGAGGGGGGTACCCAAAATCCATATGCCATGGCGGGGGTGACGGGGATTTTGAAGTGGGCAGAGGACAAGGTTCCTCTAATCTCGGCAGATCATATAGAAGGGGTAGACTACTGGGAGGCAAACTTTTTAAGTGGCAAGCAGCTACCCGCGGGAGAGTCGGCTTTTCACCCGGAGGTGTTTAGACAGATTTGTTTGTGGTAGGGTACTTGGAGGCCATAGTTTTCTTGATGCAAGTCTATCAGTACTTTGCTAATTTTTTTTTCCTTGCTGCCAGCGTTGGTCTCCTTTTTACAGTCCAGATTGGAAGCAGGGCTGGTGTTTAACTCTCTCAAGGATCAGGTGTTCTCCTAGCTATACTGTTTTAAGGGGGTTTGAC
Source organism: Ranitomeya variabilis (assembly GCF_051348905.1). Taxonomy (NCBI): domain Eukaryota; kingdom Metazoa; phylum Chordata; class Amphibia; order Anura; family Dendrobatidae; genus Ranitomeya; species Ranitomeya variabilis. The sequence goes on from NC_135234.1 coordinate 517,819,356, forward strand.
ATCTAAACATCAGCTTTTCTCCAAGGGGATGGTGCATGCTAAGTCACCCTATCATACTCCCCTGGATCCTTGGGATCTGAATTTTGTTTTGGAGGCTCTTCAGTCTCTGCCTTTTGAGCCTATGAGAGAGAACTCTATACTTTTTCTTTGTTATAAGGCAGTGTCACAAATCATTAAGGAATTCTTGGCAGCTCTGGGTCTGCTGGAATTTAAATGTAGTTTTTTTTTTCCTTTTGTGCAGCAAGAGTTAATGTCAGTCTCTTGCTGGCAGCTTGTTTTAGGCTGATCAGCTGATGTTGCTTGATAACCACTCACACCTCTTTTAAATAGTCACATGACCCATCAGCTGATCGTCGGTTATTGAGTTACTTCTATGAAGATCAGCTAGATGTGTGGAGTTCTCCTTTGGCTGTGGTATTGCCGCTCTTGAAGTCCTGTTTACCTGGTGGCGTTCACTTTGCTGCTGTGGAGGGTAGCAGCACATTTTGAGCTAAGTTGTATTCTTTCTGTCAGGCTCTTGTTTGTCTCTATCCCTGTGTAATATTACATGCAGTGGCAAGGCTAGCGTCCTTACCGGCCAGTGCACGGTGGGTGGAAGGAGCAGCATAGGGCATTAGGTGAGCTTAGGGGCAGGCACAGGATGGTGTCAGGAGGTGTCCATCCCCCTCTCCCTGCCGTTAGGGCCTTACTCTCCCTTTATCATCCCATTGTACTTATATGTTTTGTCGTCCTCCAGACATACCCATGTCCTTTTGTGACAGGTAGCTTTCCTTAGAGCCATCACTTCTATTAGGAGGGTCTTGGAGTTTCCCATTCTGTCTTGTTGGGCTCCTTACATTATTCTTCATCAGGATAAGATAGTGTTGAGGCCAGTTTCTTTTTTTTACTCCTGAACGTGATATCTAGTTTTCTCCTTAATCAAGACATTGTTTTATCTTCCTCTTGTCCTGCACCATCTCATCCTATTGAGAAGGTTTTGCACAGGTTGGACGTTGTTAGAGCCCTAAGGCACTATTTATAGGCCTCATTCAGGCATTCTAATTCCTTGTTTCTTATACCAGAGGGCCCTCGTAGGGGGTCAGGCCGCTTCTAAAGCAACCATTGCCCGCTGGATCAAGAGGGCTATTATCCAATCCTATAGAGCTAAGGCCATGGTGGCGCCATTTACATGAGCGGTGGGAGCATTCTGAGTGGTTCGTCATCAGGCATTGGCTTTGCAGCTTTGTTAAGTAGCTACTTTGGCATCGGTGCATACATTTTCTAAGTTTTACAGGACATGGTCTACACTTTTGTCTCGGCAGATGTAAGCCTTGGTAGGAAGATACTGCAGGCAGCAGTAGCCCAGACTTCCGCTTTATGCTTCAGAGTGTCTCTAGACTTTTGCTTGAGTTAAAGCGGAGAACTGCTTTAGGACCTTCCTTGGTTCTGTGTCCCCCAATGAGACGAACGAGAAAAGTAGATTTTTGGTACTCACTATAAAATCTGTTTTTGTAATCTTCCTTGAGGGACACAGCTCCCTTTCTTGGTGGGACGTGCAGTTATGTTTCTTGCCTTAATTCTTTTCTTTTCTCCTCCTACTGCTTTATCATAAAACTGAGGAAGCCTGACTCCAGCAGGCGAGGTATAGTCTGCTGGGGAGGAGCCAATTTTATTTAAATGAGGTAATAGTTACAGCCTCCAGGTGTCGGCAGACTATCAATGGTTCTGTGTCCCCCAATGAAGGCTACGAGAAACAGATTTTACGGTGAGTACAGAAAATCTACTTTTAGTGCAAAGGGAGCGGTGCTTACAGAACAGTACTCCAGAGCAATTTAATTAATCAGTTAATCATGTGAGCCATGCCCCTTCGTAAAGACCATAAAAATCAGTGCTAAATAAAAAGGCCCATATCTCTGGATCCGTATGGTGGATTTAAAAAACTAAAATACATCATGCTCAGAGGAGCAGTGTGAATGAAACCTGTCCTTTTTTGTCCTTGTGACTGGCTTTCTTTGAAATCAAACCATGTCTTCTGCACTTCACTTTGTACATCACTTTCTTACAGTTTTCAAGATCTTTTTTTTTTTACTTTCATTTAATGGGGACATCTGTGTTTATTTCCTGAAGATGAAAATCCTTTTTAGCCATGTCATACTGTACAACTAATTACAAGATGGAGAAGAAGCCAGAACATGGCAACAAGAACAGATTCTTATCCACTGGAAATAAACAATAAAGAATCCTATAACCTATATCCTAATCCTATAAAATGACCTACATCTTAAACATTCATGAAGAATGTTTCCACATGTGATTGCTTTTCAGTATACATTAATAAAGTTTTATTTGAGGAAGCCAAAATCCACATTTAAACTTGTTTAACTTCATATTTTTTTCTTTAGGCCGACCAACAGCTAGGGAAAAAAGGAAAAATAAAAATTGGAGAAATGCTGGAAAAAGCTGCAGAACTGTTGATGAGCTGCTTCAGAGTGTGTGCTAGTGATACGTGAGTATCTTCTATCTGGAAGTGATCCTGTAAAATTAGTTCAAATTGCTTTCTCCTAGCATTACAGCTAAGCTATGTAATAGAACGTGCAACTGCTCCTTTATTTAGGCAGACTACCAATCCCACTATATATTATTCATGTGGTCTCCTGAGGGGTATCCAATATTTTAATGCAATTTTCAGTAGTCTTCTTCCATATTTTATTTATATGTTTTATTATATAAGCTGCTTAACCCCTTAGTAATTGATGTAACTGTTGATCTAGCCGGGGTCCTCAGAATATAATCTTATTATGAGAGAGAGAGCGAGATATCCATCCCCATCGAGGCTCGCAATCTAAATTCCCTATCAGTGTGTCTCTTTGTGGGAGGAACCAGGAGGAAACCGACGCAAACGGGGGAGAACATACAAACTGCTTGCAGATGTTGTCCTTGGTGGGATTTTAGCCCAGGACCCCAGCGCTGCAAGGCAACAGTGCACATGTGGCAGATGATGACTGTGGTATACAACAGACATCTGTACATGGCTCCAATTGCTGTTGTTTAACCATTTAAATGCCGCTGTCAATCACTGACAGCGGCATTTAAGGGGGACCTGCCACTTGATTCATGCTGCCCAAGCCACGAGTAGCATGAATCAGAACGTGGCTGCACCATTGTAGACAGGTATAGTTTACTCTGAAACACTCCAGCATAGTTTTGAAGAGATGAGTTCAATGCGGTAACCGGCCAGGTTCTCTTACTTCACCCCAGGTGGTTGAATAGGTCTTTCCCTATCTACACACATGAAAAAGACTGGTCGGTCAACTGTAGCAGGATAGGGGGGAATACGGCCTGGGATCGCATTGGACTAATTTGATCTCTCCATGTAGTGCTCAGTTTCAATAAAATCAGTGTTTTATCAGCAGGAGATTAACACTACAGGACTAGATGTCGTGTGCCTCCTAGTCAACTTTTCTGTAACCTCACCCCCCCCCCCCCACTACAGATTAGCAACTTTCTGCCTATGCACAGTGTACATAGAAAGCTGCCAATCAGTGGTGTGGGAGGAGTTATGCAGTTCTCAGTATTTGACTGCTGCTAGATCTGCAGCAGAAAAAAACAGTGATTGTATTAAAATGACAGCAAGCTTCTCACCAAGTGATAAATTACTGGGATCAGGCTCTAAAATCCTACATCATGCTGCTCTCAGACTACATAGTAGAAACCTTCTTATATATTCTCTTAATTTGTTTCAAGCCGCTTAACTATGCAATAGAAATCAAGTGACCAATTCCCAGTTTCTGCCTCGATCACAAGAGTGTTCTTTTACTTTGTTTGCTTAGTTTTCGTTGGGTATTTATGCTGTTTTGCTTTTCACGACAGCCGTGCAGCTTTTGAGGACTCCAAAAAGTGGGGAATGTTGTTTCTGGTCAATCAACTTTTCAAAATTTATTTCAAGGTAAGTTTCTAGTAATTTTTCCTTTTTTAAAAGAACTTCCCCTGTATTATTTAGTTTAACCTTTTTACCTCCTTCATTTGGTGCTGCCCCACTGATTCTGGAACTGGTTTTCTTTTTCTTCTGTACCCCTGTATTCCAAAGTTGTGTCCCCCCAGAAATAAAGATGCAAATTTTCTCTTCAACCAACTGGGTGTATACCATAGAGTTCTGTGGGTGTGGCCGTGTTCTGATTGGCCAGCAGCAGAGTTGAAAATGGACCCCCCACAGAGAAGTTCTATGGTACACACCCAGTTGGTTGACTGGAAAATGTGCACCTCTATTTATTTGCATAACTTTGGAATGGAGGGGAACAGAAGAAAAAGAAAAACTGTTCCAGAATCAGTGGCATCACCAGTTGGAGGACATAATCAGTGTAAATAAAAAAAAAAAATCAGTGAAATTCCATCATCGAAGGCCTTTTCCGCACTTTTAACCATTTATTAACAGGAGATTGGTGGAGTCTCACCTACAATAAGAATCTGTTTTTTCTTATTGACCCATTTTACGTAGGGAATTTTTAAAGTGTCCTACTGAAGGGTACGATGTGTGCTACACAACTTCATATTAATTTTGTTTTTCAGATCAGTAAACTCCATTTATGCAAGCCCTTGATCAGAGCAATTGAAAGTTCCAACTTCAAGGAAGACTATACCCTTTCACAAAAGGTCACTTATAGATACTATGTGGGTCAGAAAGCCATGTTTGACAGCGAGTTCAAAAAAGGTAAGTCATGTAGTAGTGATCATCCAGCACTAATGTTGTACTGAAAGAGTGAAAAGGGTACTGCAGAGCATTGGGTATAATTCTGGACTTTTAGGGTATGTGCATACTCTGCGGATTTTGCTGCGGATCCGCAGCGTTTCCGCAGCTGCGGATCCGCAGCGGTTTCCCATGCATTTACAGTACCATGTAAAGCTATGGGAAATGAAATCCGCAGTGCACATGCTGCGGAAAAAAACGCGCGGAAACGCAGCGGTTTTTTTTCCGCAGCATGTCAATTCTTTGTGTGGAATCCGCAGCGATTTTTCACATGCTCCAATAGGAAACTGCAGGTGAAAAACCGCAAAAAAAACTGCGATAAATCCGCAATAAAAACCGCAGCGGTTTTGCACTGCGGATTTATCAAAACCGCTGCGGAAAATTCCGCAATGGAATCCGCAGCGTGTGCACATGGCCTTAGATAGATGGCCTATCCTTAATGCCTGATTGGTGGGATTGGCCGCGGAAATCGGAAGTGCACAACTCCGTCAACTATATAGTGGATGTGACTGTGTACTACACATCCAACCCCTATTAAATCAATGCCGGGTGTTGCACACCCATGAATCAAATATTGATGACCTATCCTTAAGGTAGGCCATTACTGTGAAGGTCCCAGATAACCCCTTTAAGAAGGGGTCCGTTGTGTATCTAATAATCTAGGCTGTTACACTGGAGCCAGACTAGCCCTTCTATCTTCTGTTCGCTTATAAACTAAATGATTACACTCCCTGACAGAAGTTATGTCGCTTATCCATGTTATGTAAATAAAAGCTTATAACCTGATGTTAAATTCATCCATTGGTTGTATAAATTATTCTTTTGAAAGCTGAAACCCTCCGAAATGTGGTTTAGGTTAAGAAAATAAATTGGCATCAATGCAAAAATATTGATCAGTTAATGTTCACAGAATGGTCAGATTTTGGCAAGACAAAAGTTTTGTCGCCTGGTCATATAATGCACACAATCCTAGTTTACATGTGCTAAATGATCGGTTAATTAGTGTGTGTGTATAAAAAGAAATCCAGCACCCCAGACCTTCACTTGAACTGCAACTTGAGCTCTGACAGCATTACAAAAATCCACCCTGCGACCAAAGCCTGGATTATGAAGAGGCTGAAGACCAGATCCACTGCAGAGGTGGCTGGCACCTTTAATGTGTCTCAGCGTCATGTACAAAGAATTAAAAAAAGATTTGAAGAGACTGGAGATGTGTTTGACAAGCCCAGGTCCGGCAGACCCCGCAAGACAACTGCTCAGGAGGAACGTTTGTTGGTTAGAAAGCAAGCCCCTCTTCCACTGCAGCAGAGCTCCAACAGGCCTGGCAACCTCAAGTCCCTGTGTCAACTAGAATAGTTTGTAGGATTCTGTCTCGAAATGGCCTCCATGGTCGAATCAGAGCCCAGAAGCCAGCACTAAACAAAAGGCAAATAAAAAACCGTGTGGCATTTGCAAAGTCCCACAGCCTGCTAAACAGATGGACGCTGGAAAAGTGGCCGAAGGTGGATTTCACTGATGAATCTTCAGTAGAATTACACCACAGCCGCCGCAAATACTGCAGGAGACCTACTGAAGCCCATATGGATCCAAAATACACCCAGAAAACCGTTACCTTTGGTGGTGGAAAGATCATGATCTGGGGTTACATTCAGTATGGGGGTGTGCAAAACATTTGCATGGTGGAAGGCAATATCAATAGCCTAAAATATCAAGAAGTATTAGCTACCTCTTATATTCCAAATCATAAAAGGGGTCAAATTCTGCAGCAGGATGGTGCTGCATCTCATACATCCATCTCTACAACAAACTTCCTCCAGGCAAAATAGATCAAGGTGCTCAAGGACTGGCCAGCCCAGTCACCAGACATGAACATCATTGAGCATGTTTGGGGTAGGATGAAAGAGCAAGCTTGGAAGACAAAACCAAAGAATCTAGATGAACTCTGGGAGGCATGTAAGACTGCATTCTTTGCTATTCTTGATGACTTCATTAATAAATTGTATGAATCATTGTTGAACCGCATGGATGCGGTCCTTCAAGCTCATGGAAGTCACACAAAATATTAAATATGACTCTAATAGCACCACAACTTCATTCACCAATGTTATGCAACATATATTTGTATTTTAAGTTAATTATTTGTTTGAATATCACATTACTTTCTGTGGGCGACAAAACGTTTGTCTTGCCAAAATCTGACCATTCTGTGTCCATTAACTGATCAATATTTCTGCATTGATGCCAATTTGTTTTCTTAACCTAAACCACATTTCGGAGGGTTTCAGCTTTCAAAAAAAAATTTATACAACCAATGGATGAATTTATTTACATAACATGGATAAGCGACATAACTTCTGTTAGGGAGTATATATTAAACCTTCATTTCCTTTTTTGTCCCGACAGCTGAGGAATATCTGTCATTTGCCTTTAGGCATTGTCTCCGCTCCTGCCAGAAAAATAAAAGGATGATTCTCATATACCTACTGCCTGTAAAGATGCTCCTGGTGAGTGTCCGGGGTCCTTAGCAGCTTCTATATCACAGTAGTGTTTGTAAGCTATTGCTCTTGTGTGGGATCTAAAGTCACTTTCAGGTGATTCACATTTCATTTTAGTTCCAAGAGTCTACATCCAACAATGTCATTTCTTACCTCCTGCGTCTTGGTCCTTTGTACTCATGTTAGGCTACTTTCACACTAGCGTTAACTGCAATACGTCACAATGCGTCGTTTTGCCGAAAAAACGCATCCTGCAAAAGTGCTTGCAGGATGCGTTTTTTCTGCATTGACTAACATTAGCGACGCATTTGCGACGCATTGACACACGTCGCAACCGTCGTGCGACGGTTGCGCCGTGTTGTGGCGGACCGTCGGGAGCAAAAAACGTTACATGTAACTTTTTTTGCTCCCGACGGTCCGCTTTTTCCGACCGCGCATGTGCGGCCGGAACTCCGCCCCCACCTCCCCGCACTTCCCCGCACCTCACAATGGGGCAGCGGATGCGCTGGAAAAATGCATCCGCTGCCCCCGTTGTACGGCGGAGACAATGCTAGCGTCGGCAACTTCGGCCCGGCGCACTGCGACGGGCCAAGCCCGACGCTAGTGTGAAAGTAGCCTTAGCTAGTCTTAACTCCAGTCTCCCTGCTGGAGAACTGGCCCCTGCTGGGTAAACAGCCCTCATTAAAATCCCGGGATCTCTGCCTTGTCACAAGTTCACTGTTTTCTACTGTCTGGAATGGCCATGAAAGCGACACTCCCGTCTCATACAAAAATGTAACATTGATGATATGAAGATTTACCTATCGCCCTCCTTTTTATTATGCTACTGATCAGCTGGGTACATGTATTGGAGAAGCACTGCGGCCATGTGGGGGAAGAAGAGGAACCCTGGAATCAGTGGATAATGAGGAGGCACCAAATCAATACCAATGATGTGTTAAACGTTTGTCAGCCTGGAAGACACCTTTAACCCCTTCACGACCTTGCCCTTTTCCGTTTTTACGTTCTCTTTTTTCGCTCCCCTCCTTCCCAGAGCCATAACTTTTTTATTTTTCCGTCAATATGGCCATGTGAGGGCTTGTTTTTCGCAGGACAAGTTGCACTTTTCAACGACATCATTGGTTTTAGCATGTCATATACTAGAAAACGGGAAAAAAATTCCAAGTGCGTTGAAATTGCAAAAAAAAGTGCAATCCCACACTTGTTTTTTGTTTGGCTTTTTTGATAGGTTCAATAAATGCTAAAACTGACCTGCCATTTTGACTTTCCAGGTCATTACGAGTTCATAGACACCTAACATGTCTAGGTTATTTTTTATCTAAGTGGTGAAAAAAAATTCTAAACTTTGCTAAAAAAAAAAAATTGTGCCATATTCCATTACCCGTAGCATCTTCATTTTTGTAATCTGGGGTCAGGTGAGGGCTTATTTTTTGCGTGCCGAGCTGGAGTTTTTAATGATACCATTTTGGTGCAGATACGTTCTTTTATTCGCCCGTTATTACATTTTAATGCAATGTCGCGGCAAACAAAAAAACGTAATTCTGGCGTTTCTAATTTTTTTTCTCACTCTGCCGTTTAGCAATCAGGTTAATCCTTTTTTTTTTTATTGATCGGGCGATTATGAATGCGGCAATACCAAATATGTGTAGGCTTGATTGTTTTTTTTATTGTTTTATTTTGAATGGGGCAAAAGGGGGGTGATTTAAACTTTTATGTATTTTTTATTTTTTTCATATTTTTTAAAACATTTTTTTTTTACTTTTGCCATGCTTCAATAGCCTCCATGGGAGGCTAGAAGCTGGCACCACTATCGGCTCTGCTACATAGCAGCGATGTAGCTGAATTCCAAACCAATTAAATCCAGCCTCTTAAGGTGACGCTTCCCAAAATCATACAAATACCCAAAAAGAGAGAAACTGGCGGAAGCAGAGTCACAGTATTAAAATCTAACAAATTTTATTAAATATCAATTAGAACAACAACTATGAATAAATATAAAATAAGTAATGTGATACCGTCTTCTGGGGAACACACGTACAATCTAGAACCACAGGTGCACAGCCATATTCAGCAACCACATATGATTTACTCAAAAGACACTTAGTATAATCAATGAATAAGCATATAAAGTTCCTATTGGAAGGTAAGCCCAGGTATTTTTGTTATATATCACTTATTAGTTGGGGTAACACCCCTTACCACAGTATGCCTGAATCAATACCAAGGAAGACTATATACATAAAGTAAAGTGCCAAGTGTTTAATGAGCCTCTTAGTATTTCTGCCAATAGTTTGTTTGAGATCATAACAATGTTGTATATAAGGGGCTGGTGATCACACCATGCCCCATGTTAAGCTCCTAGTACCAGCATAAATAATGGATGCTATACATGACCTGCACGTGTAGTCCTAAAGGCCCCAACGCGCGTTTCGCGTCTTGCTTCTTCCGGGGGAATGTATCTATAGGAACTTTATATGCTTATTCATTGATTATACTAAATGTCTTTTGAGTAAATCATATGTGGTTGCTGAATATGGCTGTGCACCTGTGGTTCTAGATTGTACGTGTGTTCCCCAGAAGACGGTATCACATTACTTATTTTATATTTATTCATAGTTGTTCTAATTGATATTTAATAAAATTTGTTAGATTTTAATACTGTGACTCTGCTTCCGCCAGTTTCTCTCTTTTTGGGTAGATGTAGCTGAATTGCAGGCTTGCTATGAGTGCCGACCACAGGGTGGCGCTCACAGCAGGCTGGCATCAGTAACCATAGAGGTCTCAAGGACCTCTATGGTTACTCTGCAGAAGCATTGCTGACCCCCGATCATGTGACGGCCGGAAGCGCCGGTTAGGCTGGTTTCACACTTGCGTTTTGATCTGCAGCGTTTGTAAAAAAAATGCAGGTGGTGAAAAAACGCATGTAAACGCGTGCAAACGCTGCGTTTTTAGACGCATGCGTTTTTGCATGCTAAAAAAAACCGCGGCGTTTTGACGAGTTTACATGCGTTTTTTCCTGCGTTTGCGTTTTTGAAACGCATGCTGAGAAGTGTGTGACAGCTGCCAATCATCAAAATCAACTGGAAAACCCACTATTAATAGAATTAGCTAGGGTTAGGGTTAGGATCCCTAGGGTTAGGGTTAGAGTTAGGGGTAGCTTTTTATTAGAAGAATGTCCTGGTCACCAGGTCACTGATAAGCCACCCCCCACCATCAAGGTGATAAAGGGATCCTAACCCTAACCATAACCCTAGGGATCCAAACCCTAACCATAACCCTAGGGATCCAAACCCTAACCCTAACCCTAGGGATCCATAGGGATTGGCTATTATGTTGACCTGGAGACCAGGACATTCTTCTAATAAAAAGCTTTGTTCAATGTGGACACCCCAAGATATACGGTATTGCTATAGAGTACTAAAAATATAAACTCGGAGAGCACCGCCGGAGCCCACATCAAAGCAGGGGATCCGACCTCCGCAGTAATAGTACAGCGGAGGTCGGGAAGGGGTTAAAGCAAATACTCTTCTAAATATGGATTTATTTCACCAGTAATCACAGTGTCTATGGTGGTACTTAATAACTGTGTGCAGTAATGATGACGTTCACTGTGTTGGTCCAGCCAATCGCTCAGCCGGCAGCTCTCGCCCAACTCTCCCATACACAGGAGCGCTCGCTCTGCCAGATGTCTCTAATCTCAGGGAGAACAAAGGCATAGACACTCCGAAGTCGGACGTGCTGGAATCTTCTGTCCCCAAACACCATCTGCTGGGGGAGACTCGGAGGGCGGGGACCCATGCACATTAAATTGCTGCCGTAGCCCATCTGGATTGGCGAGTTTGCCCAACGTTAGTCTAATGTGTATGGGGCTATAGGCCAAGTGGGGTATGAGCTGCACAGACAGCATTTTGCCTTTTCATTGTTCATATTTTGTGTACCCCTTATGCTTAGTTCTAAAGTATTTATTCATATTGTGATATTTACTAAATGTATTGTAAGCTCTCCTTTACCTGAATACAAAGTGTGTTGGTTTTCCATTAACCCTTAGGGTCACATGCCAACCATTCAGCTTCTGAAAAAATATGACCTGATGCAGTTTGCAGACGTGACAAAGGCTGTCCGGTATGTACATTGTGCTTTTCTCTGTAAGAAGCAGATTTTTTTTTCTGAAATGCATCAGTGATAGATCTTGACCTTCAGGGGATCAGGGACTCTTAATAGGAGTTTCCAGGTTTCCATGGTTGACGGCTTAGTCTTAGTATGGGAATTCCCAGCTGTTTTCAGTCTTGACATCTGGAAGTCAACAGTACATGGAGCTGCGACAACCCCTCTCTGTGCACTGTGTTGTGGCTGTTCCCTGATACTGTAGTTCAGCGCCTATTCACTTCAATAAGAGCTGTATCCCCTGAGAACAGCCACAACACAGAGACCGTAGCGTCTCTGTTACGGCTTCTTTCACTGGTTACCTCTGGCGCCGCTGAAACTGAAAGCTGCTGATCATGGTGCTGCTAGGAGTTGGTCCCCAACATATCTGATATGGTTGGATCCTCAATATTTTAACACTGGAAAAGCCCTTTAAAATTCGATCACCAGGCTATTAGCTTTACAGGTTCCAAAGAGAAGTGCATAAACTGTAGTTGTCAGCACCTTTTACTTATAAATTACCATGTCCATGTCAGCCTGCCCCCTCCTGTGATAGCTTACAGAGCACAGCTGAGTAAAGGCGCAGCATGATTGTGCGCAAATAATGACTACTGTGGCTGCAGGTATCTAAGGACATCTTAACAATGCCTAGGAATATAAACAAAGCTTTATATTCACTAAGAAAAGGCAGGTATCTTGAAAATGTCGAAGCCAACAGTATATTTTAAAGTCGCTATACGTCACTTTATACTTTGATTAAAGAGTAGTTAAACTTCCAGCATGGGAAGTTATGCAACTTTGCAAATTACTTTATTATGGAATATGTCTTAATTTCTGTAAAGTAATTGCATGTAAGGCTACTTTCACACTAGCGTTAACTGCATTACGTCACAAATGCGTCGTTTTGCCGAAAAAACGCATCCTGCAAAAGTGTTTGCAGGATGCGTTTTTTCAGCATTGACTAACATTAGCGACGCATTTGCGACGCAATGACACACGTCGCAACCGTCCTGCGACGGTTGCGCCATGCTGTTGCGGACCGTCGGGAGCAAAAAACGTTACATGTAACGTTTTTTGCTCCCGACGGTCCGCTTTTTCCGACCGCGCATGCGCGGTCGGAACTCCGCCCCCACCTCCAGGCACTTCCCCGCACCTCACAATGGGGCAGCGGATGCGCAGGAAAAATGCATCCGCTGCCCCCGTTGTGCGGCGGGGACAACGCTAGCGTCGGGGACCTCGGCCTGACGCTAGTGTGAAAGAAGCCTAAGTGGCTTCCAAACCCCTGCTCTTCCCCAGTGTATAGGCCACACTTTTGCTGCATTTGTATCGGAATGTACTTATTTGGCATATATATCGTGGCAGTGAAAGGGTCAGCACCTTTGTCTCATTAACTCTGAGGATAAGCTGCTGCAGGAGACTGTTTCAATAGCATAACATTTAGAGGAGGGACAGGTGCTGATCCTTCCACTGCTATCATCTGTACTCCAAATGAGTATATCAGAATGTACTCATTTGGAGTACAGATGATAGCAGTGAAAGGGTAAGCACCAGATTCTTCCTTTTGAGCGCTATACTTATCAGAACAATATCCTGCAGCAACATATCCCCAGTTCAAAGCTCTGATCATTTGGAAGCCATACATCTTCTTTTTTACAGTCTATTTGCCTGTCTTGTTGCATTGATATCAGAATGTGCTCATTTGGAGTACAGATGATGGCAGTGGAAGGGTCAGCATGTGTCTCTTCCTCTGAGTGCTCCGCTTATCAGAACAGTCTCCTGATCATTTGCCTCACTAACTCTGGTGACACCATTGAACCCAATGAAGGAGACATCTACTTTGTGCTCTGTCTGATCTCATTTACATTAGTGTCTGTCCTTTTTAAGGCAGATACAAACATGTGGTTCACTACATTTTTGTACCTGCTTGAAAAAGGCGGATACTGCCTAAAATATGGTCAAACCGAGCACAAAGTAACTCTGTCCACCTCATTAAAGTGAACCTGTCACCAGGTTTGGCTGATACGATTTACGGCCACCACCTTTCAGCGCTGATAGACATCATTCTATAATGCTGTATATTTGCCCCAACCCGGCCTGCAAGAGAAGAAAAATAACTTTTATTATACTCACCTGCGGGGCGGTCCGGTCTGATGGGTGTCGCTGGTCTTGGTCCAGTGCCTGCCATCTTCTTACGATCCCCGTCGTCCTGCTTGCTTCATGTGGATGACGTGTCCCTTCTTCATCCATGCAGGCTCCCTGGCATCGTGCTCCTGCGCAGGCTTACGTATCTGCCCTGTCGAGGGCAGAGCAAAGTACTGCAGTGCGCATGCTCCAGGGCTATCTGACCTTTCCCGGCACCTGCGCCCTGCAGTACTTTACTCTTCCCCCAACAGAGCAGATAAGTATGCCTGCGCAGGAGCGCTGTGCCGAGGAGACACGTCATCCACACGAAGTAAGCAGGAGGGCGGCATCGCAAGAAGAAGGGAGGCGCCAGGACTAAGATGAGTGACACCCATCGGACCAGACCGCCTGCAGGTCAGTATAATAAAAGTTATTTTTCTTCTCTTGCAGGTCAGATAGGGGGTTCATATACAGCATTATAGAATTCTGTAGATAAGCCCTGAAAGGTGATGGCCATAACCTCGTATTGGCCAAACCTGATGACAGTTTCCCTTTAAAGTTGTTAAAGTTAGAGGACATCAGACAGAAGTCCCAAGGGAATCACTGACATGTGGCAAAAATGTGATGTGAACACAGCCTTAATCATTGATGTTCTGCAGATGCAACCATAATGAATAGTCCATACCCCCTGTTATATATGCGGCCCCCTGTTCTGCTGTCCGGCAGTATTATTGGGAACGTCAGGGCCATTTACTTAATACGCTGTATGGAGAATATTTTCTTTGTAGTGATACATAATGCCACAAGTCTCCTTCTCATCTCATTATTTGTGTTCTCAGTGATGGGAATCTGTTACTGCTGACCGAGGCTTTGACCAAACATGAAACTTTTTTCATCCGTTGTGGCATCTTCCTGATCCTGGAGAAATTGAAGATAATCACACACAGGAATCTTTTTAAGAAAGTGTAAGTTTACTGCCAGTGTAGGAATCCTGTGAATCTCAAGATACAGCATCGCAGGGTGATTGGGTCGTGGGTATAATTTCCCAAAGGGCAATTGCTTGTCTGGAAAGATTTGGGGTAAATGCACACAATGTTGAATACAGTACAAACTAAAGGAATGAATCTCGTTTCGACAGAGACATGCCATTTTTAAAGTGTATATTATAAGGTTCTGGGAGGGATCATTTATCCAAAAGATTTTAGGTTTACTGAGATGCAGAATTATCTTGTGTTGCACATTATACAAATGATATATATTTTTTTATGTTTTCGTTGACCAAATGCAGATATTTATTATTGCGGACCCATCAGCTTTCTCTGGATGCCTTTCTGGTTGTCCTAAAATTTATGCAAGTGAAGGATGTGGATATCAATGAAGTGATTTGTATCATAGTCAATCTGATCTACACGGTAAATTAATTAATGATATCTTTAGTATTACCGCATAGCCACTTATTTACCATTTATTTTGTTATGTACCATGTAATTTGCTTCCAGGAAAATGTTTGATAATTTATGAAGTATTTTGAAATTGTTTACATCATCTCCTCTAACATAACATGTTGTATGAAATCGGTGAGCTGAGGAATTGGATTTTAGGGCAAGAAAAAGAAATCTACGGTAGTATGAAATGATCATCAAATAGGGAATTAAACAGGGAAGTGTAGCTTTTCCTTTGGAGAATTAAATGGATCTATGTATTGCAATATAGCCCAGTCATTTCAGGACACGATGAGTGAACATTAGGACCCTAAGGGTTTGTTTCCACGGTCAGTAAACGCTGCAGATTGGACGCAGTAGCCAGATGTTACAGCATAGTGGATGGGATTTTATGAAATCCCATCTCCACTCTATGCGTACACGGACGCCTCCACCAACCCTGCGTAACCGAACATGTGGCGCGTCTTTCTAGACCGCAGCATGTCTGTTTATCTTGCGAAGAAGCTCCGTCTCCGCAAGATAAATATCACCGTCCAATGTATAGGATGCGGCGATTCCGCATGGTTCAATGATCATATGCAGAATCACCGCACGTATAAAAGCCGGCATCGCTTTGGAAGGAGCGGACATGTGCTGCGTCCAAAGCGCTGCCAATACTGTTCGTGGAAACATACCATTACAGCTATCAGCTGTTCTCAAAAGAAAATAACCCCTTCATCCCCCAAGCCTGTTTTCACCTTCATGCCTGCCCAAATTTTACAACTCTGACGACTGTCACTTTATGGGGTAATAACTCTGGAACACTTCAACGGATCCCACTGTTTCTGAGATTGTTTTCTTGTGATGTACTGTACTTCATGGTAGTTAAAATTTGGTCAACAAGACTTGCGTTTATTTGTGAAAAATTTGAAATTTGGTGACCATTTCGAAAGTTTAGCAATTTTCAAACTTTTAGTTTTTATGCCCTTAAATCAGACAGTTATGTCACACAAAATAGTTAATAAATAGCAGTCACCACATACCTACTTCACATTACCACAATTTTTTAAATATCATTTTTTGTTATTAAGTTAGAAGGGTTCAAATTGACCAGCGATTTCTCATTTTTCCAACAAAATTTGCAAAGCCATTTTTTTATGGACTACCTCACAGTTGAAGTGATTTTGAGGGACTTATATGCCAGAAAATACCCAAAATTGACACCATTCTAAAAACTGCACCCACATTGAAGAAGTTTATTAACCCTTCAGGTGCTTCACAGGAACCGAAGCAGTGTGGAAGGAAAAAAATGAACATTTATTTTTTTGCCACAACACATTTATTTTAGACCCAATTTTTTTATTTTCACAAGGGTATCAGGAAAAAATGAACCACAAAATTTGTTGTGCAATTTCTCCTGAGCACACTGATACCCCATATGTGGGGTAAATTAGACCCCCTTAAGACATGCATTTAGATGTGTGGTGAGCACCTGGAATTCCTAGGTGCTTCACAGAAATCTATAATGTTGAGCCGTGAAATTTTCCAAAAAAAGGTTCTTTTTGCTCGATTTTTTTTATTTTCTCAACGGTAACAGGAGAAATTGCGCCATACAATTTGTTGTGCAATTTCTCCTGGGTAGGCCGATACCCCATAAGTGGTTGAAAACTACTTTTGAGGCACAGTGCAAAGCTCAGAAGGGGAGAAGAACCATATTGGAGTTCAGATTTTACTGGAATGTTTTTTATGTCACATTGGCAGAGCCCCTGAGGTGTGCCAGAACAGCAACAAGAAAAAAAAAACAAAAGCGATGTCATTTTACAAACTACCCCTTCTCAATTAATGAATCTAGGGGTACAGTGACCATGTTTACACCATATGTGCGTCACAGAAATTTATACCATTGGGCGGTGAAGAAAAAATAATTAAATTTTTATCACAAAAAAATTGTTTTAGCCCCAGATTTTACTTTTTCACACAGGAGTAGCCGTGGATTTTGCTGAGTGAAAATTGTAAATCTGCTATTGTAGTGCCCATACATTGTAGTGCCCAGTACATTACGAATACGTCTAAGCTCGTGAAGACGTTAAAATGTCCAATCCGCTGCCATCATAGTGATATGAAAAAATAAAAAAAAGATCCGGTCTTCTCTGATGATTTTAATACAAGATAAATTTATTTAGAATGCGTTATATTTAAAAGGTATAGATAACGATAAGATATAAAGTAAATTCACGTATGGGATCCCTATGAATATGAGAGAGGGATCTGACATGCTGCAAAACAATGCAGTTTTCTGGCTCACAGCCATAGTTTCTCTGCATGTCTGACAAAATAATGTTAAACATCAGTAATCATGAAACGAATCATAAGCAATGAGGCTATGTGCCCACGATCAGGATTAGCAGCGTTTTGGACGCAGCGTATTTTCGCTGTGCTCTAATCACGCAGTTAAGTCCCCATGTGTTCAGTGAACCAAGTGGATTTACGGCATCTAGTGAATGGCTATGGTGGAAACTACGCAGCGGACACTAGCGTTTCCGCTGCAGATAACTAACATGCTGCGGCTTGTAAACCTGCACCGTGGGTGAGTATACGCAGTGGTAAGTAGAAGCTCAGTGGGCATGAGATTTCTCTAAATCCCATCCACGATGCTTGTATTCTAGAACACAGCTTTTTAGGCACAGTGGAGGTGAGCTGCGTCCAAAACGCTGCTATTCCTGATTGTGGGCACATAGCCTTATTAATTTTCGAGGATAATTAGGTTGGAAAAAACTTGGAGGTGTCTTGGTTCTGTGAGTACATCTTAAGTATAGAACAACATCTTCCAGAACATTCTAACAATATCTGCAGGCCTAGCTCAGCCGTCCTTTCTTTAGCTGAATCAAAGCATCATTTTATAAAGCTGGATTATAACAAGTGATACAACATATTCCCAAAATATGAATTGTAACAGCTGTATTGATTATATTGTTTATCAATACATATATCACTTTTTATTATGCGTTACTGACAAAGTAAAGGTGTGCAAAAAAATGTAATAAAGGATGTTATACACTTACGGTGGTAATATTTTTGCCACATAGGACTTGCTTGCAAGGAAGCTGACATGTATGATTTACATTTGTAAAAATGTCATTATTTAACATCAATTTTTTCAGTTCGGTTGTGCTATATTTGACCTGTATTGTTTTCTTTCTAGGGGCACATTAAAGGCTACATCTCTCATCAGCATCAAAAGCTTGTGGTCAGCAGGCAGAATCCATTTCCTCCCCTGTCAACAATCAGTTAACAAGATTCGCATTGAAGATGATAAGTGCCAGGTTTTAATTTCATAGATTTGTATAAGTAACTTTCTATTTTTCTTTCTATTATTTCTGCTGTTATTGTATATTTTTCACGATCAAATAAAACAAGTTTTTTTTTCTATTAAATGCATTAGATTTTGTTCTGACCAGACTAATGGGGGCCTCAGCATGTGATCAACTGCAATTTAGCCTAGTAGGGTAAAAATCAGATTGCATGTAATATAGGTGCAGTTTTGGTAGCCAGTAATGTACTCTCACTATTCTGTGGAGACAGGAATTTTATCTTTTTTTTTGTTTTGTTTTTTTAACTTAAAACTATATCGCCTGAAAAAGTTCTAACTAAAGCTGAAAATAGTGTACATAGGCATTTTATATAAAAACGACCTGCTGTTCATATGTTCAGTCTTTTGAGCGTCTTTTAACCACTTCAGGTTTCCAAAGGTGCAAAGTGCTTAAAAGAAGTGAGCTGACCATTCTCCAGCTGTGTTCCGCTCTGAAGGCGCTCTTTACTTTACAATACAAGTCAGTGGGAAAGCTCAAAACATACCCAGGACGTCTTTTTGAGCATTTTAATTGAAAATATTGTTACAATGCTGTCCATTTACTTTACTGTAGTTCTGGCTACTGGGAAAAAATGAAATTACTTCTTCCTGGCAGCCGCAAACCTTAGAGTCATGGTGGCATCAACAGAGTGGCTACTGTCACCGCTCATAGCTCTCTATACTGTGTCGGGGCCTGCCCTTACAATATAGAAGTTCATTTTGTCACAATAGCCAGACTTTCAGTAAGGCAGCATTAACCCTATATGTGCAAATAAATAGTGTTTTCTAGAGGTGACAGATTCCCTTTAATGATTTAGGCACATCTTATCACTGGTGTGCGCTTCACCAGAAATGTACTCCAGTCTCTTAACTTTGGAAGAATTCCCCATGCTGGCTTCGGCACGCCCTGTCCCATCCATCCTCCACCCAATTTCATGGATTTTGCATGAAAATGCTAAAAGTTGTTACATTTTTGCGCAACTTCGAGATTTGGCAGCTTGTCAAAGTGTTCTACAACAGAAATCTGGCAAAAAACACTCTGCTGAATGAGGGCCTATGTGTTGAATTGTTCCTCTATTATTCCTCCTGGAAATGTAAGAACAAATTGACAGTTGGGTGTTTCCATCCATCTTGTCATTTGGGGAGCGCCCCTACATAATCTAACACCATCCATACTGACTGGGCAGTGTCAGTTGGGCATGAGGGCAACCCCAACACCCAGATGTCTATTCATTAATACAGGGTGAATACGGGAGCAACGGTACAGCACAGATCTGACGACAGATGATCCATAATTTTTGTTTTGTTGCAAACACAAGTATTTATTATAACTAATGTATGTTGGTAACGGGTCTTCTTTAATAAAATAAAAAAAAAAGAGCCTTTCAAATATTTTTTTTCAATAACTAATACTGGATTAAGATCTCGGAAACTGTCATTACAGATTGTCTGCTTGTGTCTCATTCTCACAAAATAAGCAAAATCAGTCTTGAGACCTGGTGTTTACTACCACAATAATTTGATTTACATATAATTTTTCCACATTTTGGCATGTTAAATGATATTCTGTGAAGAGCAAACATTAAGAATAGTAACTACATGTAATACAATACTTAAAAATAGTCAACATATATATTAGCATTTGCATTAATAACCCAGTACAATATTATCTACTATTCTGCCTCAACCACATGATATACCTGGATATTTTGGTAAATGTAAACACCTTTGGGTTCCAGGCTTCGTGATTTATGGATCCCATAATCCCGGTCAAGAACCATGCGCCATTATGTTCACTAGCCAAAAGGCTTCCGTCCACCAGTGTATAGTCTATGTTCCTGTTTGATGTGGCACAGAACATTCGGTTTGTTTGTGTTGCATTGAAAGCAGATTCACAAGTTTCTTTATTAGTTTCTGCTACGGAAAATTGAACGGGCATTGTTTCCATACATTCTGAGGCTGGCTTCCAGCCTCCTACTGTACCTGGGACACGTGGAATCAGCACGCTCTCGGCAAAGTCTTTCTGGGGGATGCAGATGGGTAGAATATGCTTACAAAATTTGATGCTTTCCTCCAGTTTAAGGAGAGCAATGTCATTGTCTGTTGTGTCCTTCGAGTATTTTGTGTGGATACGATGGCTCGCCACCTTGATCTCCTGTCTGTTGTCAGTGCCCTTGTCTACTGTAGAAATAGACACAAGTTATACAAATAATAATTGTTTTACTGTATATATGGCCTTAAAAACCCTGTATAAAGAAAGGACTATACCCTTCCAAGCAATTACGTTTGGCCCTTACCTGCATGGATGAAAATTGGACCCTGCTGACTGCTGCACTTTGCAGTTGTAAGTACCAATGACTGGCTAAGTATGACCCCATTGCAGAAAGGAGTCCCTTCTGAATCTAATAGTAGTACCTGAAAAGAAATTACTTAGAGAATTAGAATTTGGGATAAGTTCTTATATTTTAATGCTTTTGTGGTTACTTTTTTTTAGTTATACTGTAATAATAACCAACAAAACAAATGTGACAGGTTATCGTTATTGTTCTGTAATGCCAATATATTTTTTTTTTTTTAGAAAAGCTCTTAACATAATTAGATTTAATAACGTTTCTAAATAAACACTTTTTTTTTTTTGCACCCTCACCTTGTTGCCTGTCACACTCGGCACTTCTGTTTTATATGTTACTTCCATGCATGTCAATTTTTTCTCTTCAATCTGCATCTTGGATTTCAAATTTTCTTTATGCACTGCTATCAATCCCATGATGCATCAACATCACATGGGTAGTCAGAGCTAGTACCATATGCTGTGGTAACAATGTGATTATCCTTTCCTCTTTATTCTTTAAATAGTCTAATAGATTATAGATAATAGCTGTGTAATAATCATCATTAATTGTGATAGAAGTTTCTGTTTCCCCTTCATTACACAGGAAGTTATGGTAATTAAAAATGTGACCTTCTGAAGGGAATATTATGCCATTTATACATTAAGGGGTGACCATTTGATCACATGAGGTAGCTGAAGGAAAGTATACTAATTACGGTACATTTCAGATAAGAACAACTACATGAAGTAATTTTAGCTGAATTATATCAAATGGGGACTATTGCTAGATTTTAAAGAGAAAAGCCGGAGTGCAACTTTAAGCTTTACCTGCCAGGGTAAAGGATTGGTGCTGTTGTTCTTGATACCTGACAATATTGTTTTCTCATCATTTACCAATTGTCCACAAGCATAGGGATCTGTCAAGAGAGGCACAAAACAAGAGCGAAACATAATTCCAATGACTGATCACTCTCCATTGCACTAGGTTATAAGGCTTTCTAAATAGATATTCAGCTGTTCACTGGCATATAGTAGTTAAGTGTAAAAAAAAAAATGTAGTTATAAAATGTGCGTACAGGTTACCCTAATCTCTGGGTACTGTACCTAATTTCAATAACCTTTTTTTTTCTTGTTTTTACACAAACACTAGGTATTGTATACTGCTAAGTAATGAGCGAACATGCTCTGATAAGGTGTTATTCAAGCATGCTCGTGTGCTAACTGAGTGTCTTCGGCGTGCTTGAATACTACTGTATGTTCGAGTCCCTGCGGCAGCATGTCTCACGGCTGCTCGACAGCCACAACACATGCATGGATTGCCTGTTTGTTAGACAATCCCTGCATCTGTTGCAGCTGTTGAACAGCTGGGAGACATGCAGTCGCTGGGACTGGAATGTATTATTTGAGCACGCCGAAGACACTCCGCACCCGAGCATGTTCGAATAACACCTTATCACTAATAATAATGTCTTATCAGCATTATTCTCACTTGCCTGTGGGATGACATGACTTTTCATCTTCACCAAGCCTGTAGCCAGATGCACAGGAACAAATAGGAAGCTCAGGGCCATATGTAGGTTCACAGAAGTGCTGACATCCATCTTCGGCATCAGGGTGGCATTCATTTACCGCTGCAAAAACACATACCGTAATTGAAAATAATAACAGCTAAAGTGGAAATGATTTGACTGGACATATGGTTTGAGCCTGTAATATGTATGTAATGAGAGAATGCTTTCCTTGCCAGCCCCTGTAAAAAGGGGCCAGTGATTGTGGAGAGGCATCGCTCACGAATACTGTGGATTCAAGAATTATGTGTTGTCGTGCAGCAGTAGCATCCGATGCAGTGATGAGGCATTGACCCAGCAAAGTTCAAAGCAAAACGTCTCTTTAATGTTCAACTCACAGCACTAAACAGTACACGATATCCACCGGATCGCAGCCGGGAACCATATCCTCTGGATTGCAGACATTAAGCACGCCAGTCCACCTCCGAGACTAGTTGCCGTGGGCAACTGAACAGCTGTGTACTCTGTGGGTGCCAGGCCTCTCAGGTGCCTTGGCTGTTTGGCTCCACTTGCTTGTGTTGCCTTATACAGGTGGAGCTCTGCAGGACCTTCTGCTCTGTACTCCTGCCAACACCAGACTGACTCTGAACCTGACACACCCACACCCTTTACTGCAGGGGTTTTAACTGAAATCTTTGGCCTTCAGCCACATGGAAAACCCAGCCAGACATGAAAAGGACTGCACCACTACCATTCTGTTGTCTGCTTCAAAACACAACAGGCTAGAGCAGGTTTTCCTAAATCTGCCTTGGACAAATAGCCCGCCCAAGACTAACACCCACTTTTATTCCGCATTGCAGTCACAGCTACACCCGTGACTGCAATGCACTCCCATGGCCTTAATACCTCTCCGTGCGCATCCCGGGGGGAACACACAGCGACCCTCACATGTAACACCAGTCACTGTCTCGCAGTGTCCAATGTATTTTTTTATTGCTGCTCTTAGCCAGATTGTTCGATGCAATATCCTTCCCTTAAATAGGGCAGCACATTCTCATCCTCTTTTACATAAATACTGTTTAAAAGTAACCATGGTTTTACGTATTTTTTTCATAAATCTTTACTAAACGTGAATTTAAAAAACTTGGCAATTATCTTATTAGATAACTCTGCTGCTTTCTCTCCCGAGACAGGTCATTCAACCTAAAAAAAAATCTCAATGCACAGGTAAAATGTGTATTCATTGAAGACAGATTGTTGCATTACTGAGATAGGAGATGCATTGGAACGTTCTATAGAAGATTGTAACTACCGTTTCAGCAAAACTTGGAGCCGGATGTCTATATCTTCCTCTGGCTCCTCCTTCCTTACCGCATCTTAGAATATTTAAGCGCCAACTGCCATCTCTTATCTCAGTATTAGGAATATCTGTCTTCACAGAATACAGATTTAACCCATGAATTGAGAGTGAAAGCGCAATCCAGGAGGTGAGAGAAAGTTGCTTATTTTTATGTGTACTACTGATTTATGAAATAAATATCAAAACAACAGTTTCTCTTTAAGCCATTAACTCTTCATGACGAGTATGGTACGTCATGAGCAGGTGTCAGTCCCCACATCATGACGTGGTTGTCCTGGCACCCAGAGGTCAAATAATTACTTCCCGGTGAGCCAGGTATGATGGCCTCTTAGACCCGGCCATAGAGAGGGTCCAACAGGCTTTCTGCCAGTGTAATCTGACAGATCTCATTCATTGCAGTCGCATAGACTTACAAAATGCTAAAATTATTAAAGAAAACAAGAAAAAACACAAAATAAAGAGCAAAAATATTACACCAATAAATATGCATATTTATGTAAAAAAACAAAATAAACTAATAAAGTACACATTTGATATCGAGGTATCCAGAATGACCCAATTTGTAAAACTGCCACACTATTTAACAATACAGCTGAAAAGGGGGCAGCACCGCTTGCCTGCCCAGGTCTCTCAACAAATGCACTACATGATGCAGCCAGCCCATGTAGCAAAGATGTTGGCAGCACAGGTGCAAAATACCAAATAGACAGCCACTCACAGCCTATCAATTATTGGAGGTATGTGTTTGCACAATAAAGGCCTGTATAGGGCTCTGTTCACATGCAGGTAATGCATAGTGTCTGGTTCCCAGCCTATTAGTCACACCTATACTTTTCGATCTCCCTCAGCTCTGAACCCCACAGTGTGCCTAAACCACAGTTAGCGTCCACATGTTTGGCATTACTGTAGCAAGGATATCCCACTTAATTTATGGGGTGCGTATCTCCAGAAGCACGAGCTGGGTACAATGTATAGGCACTACAATATTATATTTGCATTTTCACTCTGCAAGATTCATTGCTGCTTGTTTCTGTAAAACACCAATGGAGTCAAAATCATCACTACACCCATAGATGAATTCCCAGAGGGGTGCAATTTTCAAATTGGGGTCTATTGAGGGAGATTTTTGCTTTTTTGACCCTTAGGCGTTCTGCAAATGAAGTCTGCAAACTATTCTAGGAAAATCTGCGCCACAAAAGGGAAATAGCGCTCCTTCCTTTCTGAGTCTTGCCATGTGACCAAACAGTACTTTACAGCCGCATTTTGGGTATTTTACGTTCACGAGAAATTGTGAAACAAATTATGTCATATTTACCTATTTCCCCTTGTAAAGATGTAAAATCTGGGAATAAACATTACAGTGGTAAAAATGTAAATATTTTTTCTTCACCACCCAATGGTATAAAATTTTGTGAAACGTGTCAATATGCTCACATTTAACATGGCACCTGCAAACCATTCCAGGCAAATCTGCACTCCGATGTGGTGCTCCTTATCTTCTGAGCTGTGCACTGTGCCTGAAAAGTTGTTTCCGACCATATATGGGGTATTGCATAACAAATCTTGTGGTCCATTTTCACCTATTAGCCCTTTTGAAAATTGGGGCTAAAATAACATTTTAGAGAAAAAATGTAATTTTTTTATTTTCGCAACCCAATGTTATACAATTCTGTGTAATACCTGTGGGTTTAAAATACTCAGTATACCCTAGAGCAGTGTTTCTCAACTCCAGACCTCAAGACCT